>NW_028274810.1:100320564-100620564 GCF_037043125.1 Eumetopias jubatus | reverse complement strand
GGTCTCTCTCTCTCTCTCTCTCTCTCTCTGCTGGAGGGGGTCTCTCTCTCTCTCTTTCTGCTGGAGGGGGTCTCTCTCTCTCTCTCTCTGCTGGAGGGGGTCTCTCTCTCTCTCTCTGCTGGAGGGGATCTCTCTCTCTCTCTCTCTGCTGGAGGGGGTCTCTCTCTCTCTCTCTGCTGGAGGGGGTCTCTCTCTCTCTCTCTCTGCTGGAGGGGGTCTCTCTCTCTCTCTCTGCTGGAGGGGGTCTCTCTCTCTCTCTCTCTCTCTGCTGGAGGGGGTCTCTCTCTCTCTCTCTCTCACACACACGGAGACTGGGAAGCGCTGCGGACCCCAGAATCCTGTCCTCCCCCCAGCTGAGGCTGCTCTGCAACCCCCTATCTGGAGGCCTTCTGCATTGGGAAGGACACCATCACTCCCAAAGCCACCAGAGAGTCCCCTAATGTCCCTGGGCTGCACCCACTCTTCCAGGGGGGCGGGGGAAGGCGTCTGACCCTGCGCTAGAGCAGCAAGGGCCGGGGAGGGCAGGCCCACATACATGCAGAACGACCAGCACTGGCGACTGCACGGCCGGGGAGCCACAGAGGGTCAGGACGAATCGCACGGTGCTCCAGACCCGGAGGCAGATGAAGGTGAGCGGGATGAGCATCAGCTTCTTGTCGGCCACGGAGGCCTGGTGCTGTGGCCGGTGAGCCTCGGAGAGGATGGGCCGGTACTCCGACAGCGCCTCGTGCTGTGCAGGGCACGGGGAACCGGTGTGAGCGAGGCGGGCCGCCCCGCCACCCTCAGTCCGCTGTGTGCCGCGCACCTCCCCGCGGGGGTCTAAGACACGCTGACGGCTCTCGCGTCAGGAGCACCGCGCCGCATCCCGACCCCCGAGCCTAGTGCGCACGTCCCCACCTCTGCTAACGCGCCGGCATCCCAGCAGGTGCCCGGGCCAGAAACCCTCTCCTGTTGCTGCCGCCCCACATCCCCTCCGTGGGCAAGTCCTGCGGGCTCCCCCTTCAAAAGAGATCCAGAATCTGGATGCTCCACCCACTGCCACGGCCACCAGCCCGGTCCAAGTGCCATCACCACTCCTCCGGGCAGTTGCAACTCTCTCACCCATCTCCCTCCATCACCCTCACTATCCAAACTCCTCCCCACTGCAGTCCTATTCTTGGCCCAGAAGCAGCACGGTTCCTTGAAAACCTAAGTCAGGTTCAGTTCTACCTGAAGGTCTCGGATTCCAGTCTAGCTCTGACCTCATGCTTACTGCTTTCACCTGATTTACTCCAGTCCCACAGGCCTCCCTAAGTGCCCAAACATATTCCCCAGGCACACCCTACCGCAGGGCCTTTGCACAAGCCGTTCCCTCTGGAGTGTTGTTTCCCATCTGCCCAGAGGCTCACTCCCTCACCCTCTTCACGCCTTTGCTCAATGTCGGCCCCTGGAGGAGGCCTACCCTGACAGCCCCTGTTCCAGTGCGTAGGCGTTTCCCAGCTACTCCTGTCCCCAGGTTCAGCTCTTTATTTTTGCCTGGTTTTTTGTAGCTCTTACCTTCCTCCTTCCTAGATGTCATTCATCCTTATTTATCAGGTCTATTACTTCTTATCACCCTGCCCTCCCCCCGCCCCAGAATGCAAGCTCCCCCAGAGCAAAGACCGATGAAGGAGGGGCTCCATCCAAAGCTGGGGCAGAAAGAAAAGGTGAGGAGGCACAGGCTTTGGGCTTCCCTACTCCTGGGAACACCCTTCAGTGTGAGGAAGAGGGTAGCTCCATTTCCAGATCACAACTGAATTTGTTAAAATAGATGCAGGGGCGCCCGGGTGGCTCAGTTGGTTAGGTGCCTGCCTTCGGCTCAGGTCATGATCCCAGGGTCCTGGGATCGGGCCCTGCATCGTGCTCCCTGCTCACTGGGGAGCCTGCTTCTCTTTCTCCTCCCTGCTCTTGCTATCTCTGTCTCTCTCTCAAATAAATAAAATGTTAAAAAATAGATGTAACTACTCATAACAAAGATTTGTTTCTAAGCGTGGTCCTGTATCCGGGACACTGAAAGCCCAGGTGACGGGAAAAGCCACACACCCTGGCATCTCTGAGCACCCAGGCTGCTGCACCTCACCTGCTCAGAGCACCTGCTTCCTCCCTTCCTCCCCTGGGGCTTAGAGCAGCCTGGCAGGGGTGGGGTGGGGGCAGGGGAGGAGCAGGGCAGCTGTCTTCTTTGGAAAGTTCGCTCCAGTTCACTTATTTTTCTTTTTTTAAGATTTTATTTTTGGGGCGCCTGGGTGCTTCAGTCAGCTAAGCATCTGCCTTCGGCTCCGGTCATGGTCCCAGGGTCCTGGGATCGAGCCCCGCGTCGCGCTCCCTGCTCAGCGGGAAGCCTGCTTCTCCCTCTCCCACTCCCCCTGCTTGTGTTCCCTCTCTCGCTGTGTCTCTCTCTGTCAAAATAAATAAATAAAATCTTTAAAAAAATATTTTTTTTTATTTATTTGACAGAGAGAGAGAGTGTGCATGAGCAGAGGAGGGGAGGGGCAGAGGGGAAGGGAGAGAGAAGCTGAAGTAGACTCTGTGCTCAGCACTGAGGCTGACTCGGGCCTTGATCCCACAATCCCCTCTTTTGCCCCCGGAGACCATGACCTGAGCAGAGACCAAGAGTCCAACACTTAACCAACTGAGCCTCCCAGGCCACACCCCCCCACCCCCCCACGCCCGGCTGGCAGGGAACAACCCCTATACCTCCCTGCCCACTATTCTTCCTGTTTTCTGGAAAACACTAGCAGAGTCGTTAGAGAAGACCAGTTCTCCTATGGGGGGTTGGCCTCCCAGGCACGGCCCCAGGTTCCTGGCCAAAGGCAAGGAAGAAGAGAGGCACACAGAGGGGCAGGCTGGGGGTCTTCCTCAGAGTCCAGAAACTTCCCAGGGAAAAAAAGGAGCCAAGAAGGGGTGCCCCCGGCCCAGGCAGGACACCAGCAAGAAGACGGATTTCAGGCCAATCAGTAAACCCCACGGGATCAGAAGAGGGTGGCAGGCAGGTGGGGAGGCAGTGGAGTCTTAGTGAAAAGAGAACCCGAAGTCTAGACTCACAAGCCACAGCGGGGAGCACCCACAGCTGCGGGGAGCACCCGACAAACTCGGAAACGGCTGCCATGTCACAGTACACCCCAAAAGACCAAAGATGGGGGACACACACCCCTGCAGTTTCAGCCCCTGAGAAATGGGGCAAAGAGCCCCAAACGGCACAGCCGCAGAGCCCCTGGGCCTGGGCTCGGACGCCCCCGCAGCCCCCCACCGCGGCCCCCCAGCAGCGCGGCGCCTCGGCCTGCAGAGCCCGTAGTGCAGGACAAGGAAGGATGTCCTCAGAGGAAAACCTTTCTTGCCTGGAACGTCCAGCCAGCCCAGCTCTCGCTCTCCGAGCTCCCAAGACCCTGAAGAGTCTCCATGTGCGACACACTCTCCACGACCACCGGTAACGTGGTGAGTCATCCGTGTCACCGAGGACGAAAGCCCACGCGTCTCCCAGGGGCCTCGCAGTTCCATTACCCGGATGCGGCTTCCTGGCGCCTGCACTCCCCTCGACGTGGAGCAACCCTGGGGGCCTGCCAGGAGGGGGCAGTAGAGGCCTGTGCCCAGATCCCAGGCTGGGCACTCGCCTCCTGGACTCCACACACTGTGGCTTGGGCCTCTGGGGCTGGGCGAGTCCGGGGAGCCCCTTAGCCTCTGCCAGCTTCTATTTCCTTGTCCACAACGGAGGACTGATAGGACCCACCCCGTCCAGGGCCGCACAATCAGCAAACCCGGACGCCCAGGCTGCCAGGGTGCAGTAGCCACCCAGAGCTGTGGCTGGGGGGCCTGGGGAGGGGCACCCGCAGGTACCTACCGCCCTGTTTATGTGCTTCCTGATAAGGCAGTAGATCACGGGCAGCGCGACGTAGGCCAGCATCTCCCAGAGCTTCCCGGTCAGCAGCATCCACAGGATGCGGTCCTCCGCCTCCAGGTCAATCCAGCACCAGCCGACTGACACGTCCGAGGCATCATAGCCAATCTTCTTCAGGGCGACAGCTGCCACCGTGATGGCCAGCGGGACCCCCCAGCTGAGGAACAACAGGCAAACGAGACAGTCAAGGTCAGGCCCTGCTCCCAGCGAGGCCAGAAGGGGCAAAGCCAGGGACGCTCGGCGGACAGAACGGTGCTCCCGAACCCTGGACCACACGGCGGGGCAGGAGTGCTCAACTCCCCCCACCCGGGCCCGCTCCTCCCCCACCCCGCCAGGCCCACCCTAATGTGGCAGAGCACAGGGAATGTCCCCGCCTCCTGCCTGGCCCGACGCACCCCCCAGGCCCTCAGAGGCCAGGTCCTAATTCAGAATTGCTGGGCTCCCATCAAAAGGAATGAGACCTTGCCATTTGCAACGACGTGGATGGAACTGGAGGGTGTTATGCTGAGTGAAATAAGTCGATCAGAGAAAGACATGTATCATATGACCTCACTGATATGAGGAATTCTTAATCTCAGGAAACAAACTGAGGGTTGCTGGAGTGGTGGGGGGGTGGGAGGGATGGGGTGGCTGGGTGACAGACATTGGGGAGGGTATGTGCTACAGTGAGCGCTGTGAATTGTGCAAGACTGTTGAACCACAGATCTGTACCTCTGAAACAAATAACACAATAATGTTAAAAAAAAAAAAGATAGCAGGAGAGGAAGAGTGAAGGGGGGTAAATCGGAGGGGGAGACGAACCATGAGAGACGATGGACTCTGAAAAACAAACTGAGGGTTCTAGAGGGGAGGGGAGTGGGGGGATGGGTTAGCCTGGTGATGGGTATTGAGGAGGGCACGTTCTGCATGGAGCACTGGGTGTCATACACGAACAATGAATCATGGAACACTACATCAGAAACTAATGATGTAATATATGGTGATTAACATAACAATAAAAAATTAAAAAAGAAAAAGAATTGCTGGACTCCTTGCAGATGGGCGCGAGAGCGCTGTGGCACGGGGAGGGCAGCCCCTTCCTGCCCCCAGAGTGGCCTGCATGCCACGTGCCCGCACCTTGCCCACACAGCCCCCTTGGCCGCATGGGTCTCAGGGTGCACACACTGGCAGCAGGATCTAGAAGGGCAACCAGGGGCTTGGGTAGACACCTCTCTCCGGACCTGAGGCCTCTCTGCTCTATGGGAAGGGGGTATTCCCTGCAGAGGTCAAAGGCGGGCCTCTGAAGCATCAGGCCTGGGGCAGGGGCCCCCTCTTAGGGCAGTGCCAGGCAGACTTTTTGAGAGCTCCCCCCAATGGCAACACGGCCAGATGAGGGCCAAGCCCCAAGGGGCTTCCTGGGACCCCCGCACCAGTCTGCTTGCGAAGCATTTTACACGGGCCAGGGGGACACACAGAGACTTCGTGGTGGCACCGTGAGGTGGCTCCGAGCTTGGCCTGCCCGGCAAGGAGCAGGGTCCAAGTTGACCCCCACTCGGCCTCCACACGCCAGTGTTTTTCCCCACACAGTGGGGACTGGAACGGCGCCTAGAGCAGAGTAGGTCATTATGAGAATAAACCGAGTGGAGTATGCCTGGCACACAGGACTGGGTAAGTGTGTCAGTGGGTCTGACCGCTGTCATGAGTCGTGTCCAACATCCCAGGATTCCGGCCCATAGGGCAGGTGCCAGTAAAGTGCGAGGCCCATGCGATCTCTGCCCCTGGGAGAGCGCACACAGGCCTATGGCCCAGGTAAGTCGCTGGAGAATGGAGCCGTGTATAAACAGGACCCTGACATCAGTTAAACGCTCAGCTCAGAAATCAGTTATATGTTGAGAGCTCTGTGTAAGCAACAGTAGCTTTTTTTTTTAAGTTTATTTTTACTTATTTACTTAAGGAATCTCTACACCCAACGTGGGGCTCAAACTCACAACCCCGAGATCAAGAGTCGCATGCCCTTCTGACTGAGCCAGCCAGGAGCAGCTCTTTTCGAGAGAAAGTTCTGGAACAATGATGAGACCATAGCTGCATGTTAGTCTTGCCAAAACGAGAAGTGCTGTGTTCAATCAGGTTCTCCAAATACCGCAGGGCTGTGGAGGACGGAAGGGAGAAAGCCAGCTCCCCGGGCCTGGGAAGGACTCTGCGTTGGGCACTTTCAGAACGGAGGTGCCTGTTCAACCCACCCACTCTTCCCATACTGGCCTCTGGGTGCCCGGACAGGAGCATGAGCGCAGAGCCACCTGCACCCTCAGCATCTGCTCTCCCCACAGCAGGGAGGGAAGGGGAGGCGGGAAGCAGCCTGTCCTCCTTGAGGTCACAAAGGCACAGAAGGGACAAAAAACCCACAGGAGTTAAAGGGTTAAGAGAAAGGGACCAAGTTACCCTCAGGAGTCTGTCCATTCTAAATGCTTGTTCAATCGGTTGCTCATTTGTGAAGCTGATATAGATGACTGTCAAACTGTTTTGTCATAATACAGGGTTACCACTTAAAAACTCATGCCGTCCTGGGATCTGGAGACAACATGTCACAGTTATGAGCTCCGTGAGGGTAGGTGCACTACGCTTTCCAGCATCCAGAACAGCGCCTGGTGCCTAGTAGGGGCAAAACAAGGACCTGCTGATGAATGAATGAAGTTTGAGGCAAGTGATGAAACAACTTTCCCCCATTTACTCCTTAACTATTCACGGCAAGGACATCATTGTCATTGAAAAGGAAACTGCAATCCCGAAGTTAGCTCTGTTGTCGTTCATCACTTTATGGCCCACCGGAATAAGCCTGGTGTGTAGGGCGCATCGCCCTGCAGGGGGTTGGGCAGGAGCGGAGGGGTGCCCTCGGGACTGGAAGGATGCGTGCAGGACAGACATGCAGGAGGAAGGGGCACACTCACAGGCAGGGTGATTTCTCCTTCCCCAGCACCCTGACGGCCCTCGCAGGAGACCTGGGCCCAACCCGGGGACAGGTGTTCTATGACTTTAGGCTCGTCATAAGAAAGCTACAGAGTGATGCATTTCCTCTGTATGACTGGGGTGCACCTGGAGCTAAGTTTGTGTTGGGAAATAGCCGGAGAGAAGACCCAACAGGCAGAGGGCTTTCACGGGTTAAGAATGTGGGTTGATCGGGCGCCTGGGTGGCTCAGTCAGTTAAGCGACTGCCTTCGGCTCAGGTCATGATCCTGGAGTCCCAGGATCGAGTCCCGCATCGGGCTCCCTGCTCAGCAGGGAGTCTGCTTCTCCCTCTGACCTTCTTCCCTCTCATGCTTTCTCTCTACCATTCTCTCTCTCTCTCCATAAATAAATTAAAAAAAAAAATCTTAAAAAAAAAAAAAAAAAGAATGTGGGTTGATCAATCAGAGTCACTGTTTGAGTCTAAGCACAGATGGCCAGAAGTGGCAGGAGAGGTATTTAAGTGGGAGGTGGTAAGAAGAAGTAATATCAGGGAGGGGTGGGAATGGAGTGGGAGGGATCGAGAGTCTAACGACCCAGCGAAGCAGGCTCTACCAGACTTGTAATTCGTGGGCTTGGGCCATGCTGTGCTGGTTATGTTTAACAGCTGGCTCTGCACACAAAAGTATTTGTACGTGTGTGCGTGTGCTTGCACACATACATTTATTATTACTTTAACTGATATGAAAGATGTGAGGCACACAACCTGCAAGTAATAACACAACACACTATGATCCTCGTGACGAATTCCATACAGCCAGTTGAGCCCCACAGAATGTGTTGGTTGATTTTTGCCAACACGCTATGGTTGCAGTTGGCAAATGAAAGTAGTTTCAGGACAGGAAGTTGGTTGTGTTTTCATTTTCCTTCACACGTTAAGAAGAATGTGAAAAAAGGAAGACCTAAGGGGCACGACAAATGGTGACCAGGAAGCGACTTCCTTGTGGGAGCAAATATTCATTTCCCAGCCCTGGAAGAGTATTCCTTCTTTTTTTTTTTTTTTTTTCTGCTCTATGATACCTCCTCTTCTCACCCCCTTAAGTACCCGGCTTCCTGCCTACCCCAATGTGGGTACCACCTTTGCTGAAGTTCACATAAGGAGCACTTTTAAGTATAATCTTTCCTATTGACATTTCCTCCATCACCTTCTTAAGTCTAGATAAAGGGTCCAGCAGACGACGGCCCTCAGGTCAAATCTGGCTGGAGGTCTGCTTTTCTGCTTTTTTAAATAAAGTTTTATTGCAACACAGCCTCGTTTACACTCACTCCTCTACGTATTGTTTAGACCTGCTTTCAGGCTACAAGGGCAATAGTTGCAACTGAGATCAGATGGCCTATGAAGCTAAAAAACCTACAATCTGTGTAGGGTTTGTTTGGGGGAAAGTCTGCTGACCTCTTCTCTACACAATCAACAAAACAACAAACCAAGCCTTGATCTGTAGTGTCTGCCATTTTCCACGGAGCAAACATTCCCACTATAACTAATTTCAAGCCATCAACACATGTGGTTGGAGACAGATGTGCAGTATTTCTGACAGTACTTCCATCGGGCAGCCCTAAGTACACAGATAATAGTAAAATAATTAAGATGTAATTTTTAGTGGGGCGCCTGTGTGGCTCAGTCAGTTAAGCATCTGACTTCAGCTCAGATCATGATCTCGGGGTCTTGGGATCAAGCCCAGTGTCGGGGGGGGGGTCCACACTCAGTGGGGAGCCTTGCTTGTTCTTCTCCCTCTGCCTCTGCCCTCTGCTCATGCTCTCGCGCTCTCTCTCTCAAAGAAATAAAATCTTTTTTAAAAAAAAAAAGATGTAGGGGCGCCTGGGTGGCTCAGTCGTTCAGCGTCTGCCTTCGGCTCAGGTCATGATCCCAGGGTCCTGGGATCGAGCCCCGCATCGGGCTCCCTGCTCCGTGGGAAGCCTGCTTCTCCCTCTCCCACTCCCCCTGCTTGTGTTCCCTCTCTCGCTGTGTCTCTCTCTGTCAAATAAATAAATAAAATCTTTAAAAAAATAAAAAAATAAAAAATAAAAAAAGATGTAGTTTTAGTACTTTTATTACTTTTTCTTTTTTAAAGATTTTTATTTATTTATTTGACAGACAGAGAGCCAGAGAGAGAGCACAAGCAGGGGGAGTGGGAGAGGGAGAAGCAGGCTTCCCGCCGAGCAGGGAGACCAACAAGGGGCTCGATCCCAGGACCCTGGGATCGTGACCTGAGCCGAAGGCAGGCGCTTAAGGCAGACTGAGCCACCCAGGCGCCCCTTTATCACTCTTTTTAATACAACTTATTATAAGTTTATATATATATATAAGTTTATATAATTTAGTTTTTATTAATGATTGCCTTTAACAATCAGCTCACAAAATGCCCTAAAATTTAATAACTGGGTCTCCCCAGCTGGCTCCAGGACGCCAATGGACAGAGGATAAAAAAAGGATAATTTGCTGAAGAAGCCCCAGGTTCTCGACCCGCAGAGTGAGGAGAAAGTGTTTTTGGCAACCTCAGATAAGCCAAGCCATTCTCAGGCCAGGTGTCCAGCCTGAGCTGTAGGCGCCGTGAATCTAGAAGGCACTCCACAAAGACATGTGGGACATCATCTCTGCATTCCAGAAATGTATACTTCCAATTTCTGTCACGTACCATGTAATAGCTTTTTCCTCTCCCCAAAAAGAAGCCAGCACCCAAAAAATTAACAAAATCCGAACCAGTAAAATGTCTCTGAGTAACAGCATGTGAAAAAGACCAAGGACGTGAGTTGATTATGACCTAGAAACTCATGAGGTTGGAGGGATCGCCCTGATGCCCAGATGTGGGCAGATCAGACCGGCCAGGAAGCTGTCCTGCCTCTGTGTGGACGCTTGTGACCCACATTCTAAATTTGAGATTGTTAAACTGGCACCAGAGCCAGGCGCATTTGGAGGTGCTGGGCCTTGAGCTATCCTCAAATGTTTCAAGTCTCTTGACGAAGTCGGGCTAGGGGAGATGGGGTTAGATGGCTGGAGGAAAGGGGGTCCTGCTCAACACCAAAACCAAGGGCTGAACTGGCAAACTTCGCTGAAGGAAGCCATGGGACCACGTGCAGAGATGCCATGAAAGGTGCCTGGTCCCCTTCTCTCCAAACCTGTGACTCAGGCCGAGAAGCAGGGCTGGGGTCACCTGGACGGAGGGAGCCCAGAAGACCACACTCCGAGCACAATCCCCCACTTGGAGGGGCACCAAGAGCCTCTCCCAGAGGTGCCCACGCCCCCTCCCTTCGGGTTCACCAGGAAACTGAGGCCAGACTCCAAGTCGGCTTCATCCTCCCTCGGAGGCTGTTAAGAGCTTTTGTGTTCCCCCCAGACACACACACACAATTCATATGTTGAAGTCCTAACCCCTAGTACCTCAGGATCTGACTGTAGGTGGAGGTGGGGGGGGGGGTCTTTAAAGAGGTGATTAGAATGGTCTAGAGGGTGCACACTAATCAAGCATGACTGCCATTCTTATATGAAGAGATTAGGACACAGACACACACACAGAGGAAACCAGCCCTGCCAACCTTGATCTCTGACTTCTAGCCTCCAGAGCTGTGAGAAAATGGATTTCTCTTGTTTAAGCCACTCGGTTGTGGTACATTGTCAGGGCAGCCCAAGCAGATGAAGAGAGAGGCTTTCTACAAACTATGGGGGAGACACGTGCTCAGTGCCCGGGGGTCCCACCACAGCCAGGCTGACAGAGCTGGTGGGGTCCCTCGGTAAGCTTAGGGGAGGGGTAAACTGACAAAAAGCCATTCAGATCTCTCATGAGCTGAGCTCTTCTTTGGAACCTGGCATCCTTTATTTTCATTTTTATTTATTTTTTTAAAGGAGGCTCTATGCCCAACGTGGGGCTTGAACTCACAACCCTGAGACTGAGGGTTGCACGCTCTTCTGACTGAGCCAGCCAGGTGCCCCAGCATCCTTTCGTCTTTAAAAAAAAATCTCCTCCAGAGGAGCAGAACCAGGAGTACCACGGGATGAGCCAGGTGGTGAGGAAGCCATCCCCAATACCGGAATTCCCCGGCATCTATCAGCTGCCCCTGAGTAGGCGGCCCGTCTCCAGGACGGTGATGCTCTGGGTTTCCCTTGGAGTTCCCAACTCTGCCCAAATGGGGATGTCCCGTTATGTGGTCTCTGGAACCTCTCCCCCCAGAGTCAAGGTGGGGGACACCTGCATCAACAGAGACAGTTCCACTTTACACACAGATGGGAATACCCTTCCTCCTGCTGCACGAGGGGGTGAGCTTGCAAAGTCTGCTCACTCATTGGCCCCCACCGTTAGATTCTCGCACTTTCCCCTCGCCCCAAACCTCACTCTTCCTACAGATCTTCCCACAAGGGGGTGGGCACCTGCTGGGAAAGAAACAAAAGGGTCTTCTCCCCCAAACAGCACGTCCTGGTCTCTGAGCTGTGTGGCCTACGGAAAGCCTTGAAGGTCAACTAAAAAAAAAAAAAAATGCTCTGAGGACAAAACTATCGGGCAACAATGTGCCAATTTAGAGAGCTCTTGGGAGCAAGACAGAGCCGGGTCCCGAGCGAAGCACAGTTGCAGTGAGCCAGGCCTGGTGGAAGGAATCACAAGGCCTGTGGCTGCCCGGAAGTTTCTTCCCGGAACAAAGGGCACTTATTGTTGAATGTGGGGCAGAGTGGTAAGTCGTGGGAGAAGTTCAGGGAGCCGGCCAGCCACTGGCCAGGCCGCCACAAAGTCACTCTGTGGCACTGGCCGCAGAAGCGAGTGGGGTGTGCAAAGGAACTGTTAAGCACACACACGTGAGCAGGTCTCGTCCTGGTGGGCGTCATGAAGCCACCTGCCATGCTCAGAGACACGGCTCAGGCCCTGGCGTACCGGGATGCCGGGCAAGGATGGGCAGGGGCTGAGCTTGCCCTGGTCGGAGGGTCAAGGGCAGACTCTGCTGTCCTGCGGCCTCCGGCTTCCCGCGAACACACAACTCTGTGCAGAGACCTCACAATGCAGCAGCGTCCTCTGAAAACTTCTCAGGGGGAAAAAGCAAAGCCAGTTCACTTCTTGTTATTTTGGGGAGCACTGCCCGACATGGGGTGCCGTTCCTGCAGCTGCCACGTGCCTCCCTCATTCGGACACACCTGCTCGGGGCCTTGTCACCAGGCTCCACAGTGAGCTAGTTTCCCATCAAAGAGCTTAGAGCACCTTCCCCTTCCTGGCCCCGTTTCCCCTTTTGTCTCCGTTAGAACTTCCCGCTTCCGGGCACCTGGGTGGCTCAGTTGCTTAAGCGACTGCCTTCGGCTCAGGTCATGATCCTGGAGTCCCGGGATCGAGTCCCGCATCGGGCTCCCTGCTCAGCAGGGAGTCTGCTTCTCCCTCTGACCCTCTTCCCTCTTGTGCTCTCTATCTCTCGTTCTCTCTCCCTCAAATAAATAAAATCTTTAAAAAAAAAAAAAAAGAACTTCCCGCTTCCCACGGCAGGGGTTTTGATGGTGAACCTGGGAACCACGGACTCTTCCTCCAGAACCTCCAAGCAACCTCCAGAGCGAGGGTGGGCCTGCGGTCATGCCCACACACACTCCCACCTCGGGCCCAAAGAAACCCTACTGACTGCCTCACGTGGCTAGCCTGGCCAGGACCCTTCCTTCTGACTTGGGGGCAATGAGGCTCCCCCCAGCCCAGCCTTCCTCCCCTGCTCACGGGACACCCCATGACACCCGGCACGGGGATGCCCCGGCACGCAGGTGCAGGGATGGTTCACGGACCCTGCTCCAGTGTCGTCCAGAAGCCCACCACCCTGCAGTGGGGGGGTTGACAGGAGCTGACAGCTGCTTTGGAAAGGCAGCGCACCTTCAGCAGGGGGACAGGGATGGCTTCCCACCAACTTGGCTTACTAGACCAGAGAAGAACTGACGGCGCCCACAGCAGCTCCGGGCACCTTCTCAGGTGAGTATTGTAAATGCTCCCAGATGCACATGCCCGTGACTGTGAAGTACGGGGTGTCTGCATCAGGCTGCCTCAACGGCCACGGACAGTGGAGTGGGAGGGACTTCTCAACCCAGGGCCTTCCCTTGGATGCTGAGTATTCATTCTCACACAACCTTACAAAGGCAATAAAAAACGGAATTCACTTTCAGAATACGGTGAGATCTGACGTGTGCTAAACTTGTGGGTAAAGTCTGAGGAGTAGGAAGACTTTTATCTCCACAAGGTATTTATTAATTACCAAAGGGGAGGACAGTAACTACCCTGTAAAACTGGCAGGCAACACCTTCATCAGGTGATCAGAATTCCTATCACTGGAGGTGAACAAGTTCAAGTCCCCAGGGAGGGAGCAATAAGAAGATTCTTCTGTGGGATTCCAGCCCCAGTGCAGAACCTGAAACCACCCATGGGGAAGCACCGGAGAGCCCGGCAGAGGGACCTTCTGCAAAACCACAGATCTGTGCCTTTCAAAAAAGTCAGTGTCCTGAAACACCGAGAAAGAGGAACTGTTGCGGATCGCCGGACAATAGAGAGACCCAACAACTAAGTCAAACACAAGCTGAGGGTATCCCTTTGCTATTGGGGACATTGGCAGGAGACCGACAACACCCCTGTAAAGTCCACCCTCCGGTAACAGCATCGTTCCAGGCGACGCCACTGCCCTGCTTCTGGAAGGTGTAGGTGGTCACCTAAGAGACGGTCCCTTTCTTTTGGAAATACACACTGAAGGATTTAGGGGTTCCGGGGTCATCAGTCTATACTCTTAAATGGCTCCAGAAAAATAAATGCAGAAGACTAAAGGCAACATGATACCATGTTCGTAATGGCAGAAATCTGCAAAGTTAAAAATAAATTGAGTAATGATATCTCAACCTTAAGGAGTATCCTCAGACCAAGAGACAAGATGGGATCATAAATGGAGGACCGACCCCTGGAGTTCTAACCCTGAGCCTCCCGATTACGGCTGCGCGAGCTTGGGCAAACGTCGTGAGCCGTGACCGGAGGGTGACAGTCCTGCCCAGCCCCCGGGGCTACTGGTGTCCAATGGCTAAAGAACCGACAAGCACTTTGCAAGACCTCAGGAGCCAGGCGCAACTCGTGATAAAACACCATTTCCTTGAGGATAAAGTCTAAGCTGCCCTGCCTCCCCAGTGGGCAAAGAAAATCCTTCTGCAAAGGAAGCCTGCTCAGGTATTATGATGGGGCCCTAGGGGGTTGCACAGGTGCTCTCTGGGAAGTGGTGTGCGTGTAGGATTCTATCTGGCCTCCCGCTTTATGTGGTTCCATTCAGAGATGGCTTTTTTCTTTTTCATTTAACATTGTATCGTACTATTTTAAAAACATGGCTTATAGAATTCACAGCCAGTATTTGATGGCTGTGTAATGTTTCCGGTGGGGTGTAGTTTATAATCTTCTGTTCCCCTATATTTTGGACATTCCGGTTGCTGCCAAATTCCCACACAAACTCCTTTGTACCTACAGCTTTGAATGTATTTTGGATTATCTCCTTAGACTAGGTCCCTATAAATAGGATTAGTGGATCAAGGGGTATGAACCAAATACTTTCTATGTGGATTATTCCAGCTTCCATTGCCAATAACAATGTAGGAAAATAAAGTACCAGTTTTACCAGCATCTATCACATTAGTATTCTGCTTTACTACTTTTTTCTAATTTAATGAGAAAATGATACCTCATCGTTATAATTTGTATTGCCTTGACTATTAACGGAAGAAACTTTCCCCCATAATGTATTTATGAACCATTTTGACTCTGCTGTCTCAATGTCTCCTTTGGCCATTTATCAGGATATCTGTTGGTTTTTTAAAAAATCATTTCAGGGGTGCCTGGGTGGCTCAGTCGTTAAGCGTCTGCCTTCAGCTCAGATCATGAACTCAGGGTCCTGGGATGGAGCCCCGCCTCAGGCTCCCTGCTCGGCGGGAAGCCTGCTTCTCCCTCTCCCACTCCCCCTGCCTGTGTTCCCTCTCTCACCGTGTCTCTCTCCATCAAATAAATACGTAAAATCTTTAAAAAAAATCATTTCATAAAAACTCCAATAGACATTCCCAACCTCTACGTTGTCACGTTTTAAAATACTTTCCCAAACTGAATGTCTGACGAGGACTGATCTTCAGTAGTCTGAACTGGTTAAAAAGTGGATGACTGTGCGGCCTCTGTCTGAAGACGAAATTTCTCATGCCAACAGGTCTTTAACAATTATTTATTTAACAATTATTCATCTTTAACGCATACTCCAAAGAAAGCCCCTGGAGAGCCCTTAGCAAAGTCATGAGCAACACAGCCTGGGAGGATCTAGGTCAATAAATGAACCTGTCAGACAGGTTTTCTACCAATTCTCTTAGACCAGCAAGATGCTGGGAGCTAACTTCTGAAAGGGAACTCCAGAGAACAAACTGTCAAACTCCCTTTGTAGCTCGGATATAGGTTTTTTTGTTTTTTGTTTTTTTTTTAAGTAGGCTCCATGTCCAGTGTGGATCCCAATGCTGGGCTTGAACTCACGACCCTGAGATCAAGATCTGAGCTGAGATCAGAGTCAGAGGCTTAACCGAGTCACCCAGGCACCCTGGTAGTTTTCTTTTGAGAAGCCGATGGATCATTCGATGGACAAGATGAACAACTCCCCTCTTTTTCATGGCCAGCATGGAGGACCCATGGGCTTTCTGAGAAGGCCTCTCCTCAGCATCAAAAAAAACACCCCTAGGACTGAATGGAAGGAACTCCCAACTCAGGTTCATTAGCAAATGCATCTTTTCTATAGGAGCTGTACCAGGTTCTCTTCATCACTTAAAAACTTTATTGTTTTCGGGACGCCTGGGTGGCTCAGTCAGTTAAGCATCTGCCTAGGCTAGGCTCAGGTCATGATTCCAGGGTCCTGGGATCAAGCCCCACATCGGGTTCCCTGCTCAGCAGGGAGCCTGCTTCTCCCTTTCCCTCTGCCTGCTGCTCTCCCTGCTTGTGTTCTCTATCTCTCTGTGTGTCAAATAAATAAATAAAATCTTTAAAAAAAAATATATATATATATATAGTTTTCAGTATTCTTTTTTTAAGGGGGGGAAGAGAAGAGATTTTTGGCAAAGAAAGGTCCAATCTTAGGCTCCTTCTCAAGTACATGTGAACTCTGGTGTACATGCTGCCCATACCCAACCAGACTGCCAAGGACTGGGTCTCTGAAATACACAGAGGCCAGGGCCGTGGGGATGCCACAAGGGGAAGAAAGGCAGCCCCTGTGGATCTCTGCAGCATCTGAGGTACTGTCCGGCTCCTTGCAAAACTTTTGACATGAACAGCTGAGAAGCAGGCCACTTTGTTTCCCAGGGACCAGCTGGCCTTCCTCCAGCAGTTCTGAGACCTAGAGGTCAAGTGACTCTTGCAGGCTTGTGATCGCACCGTTGTGACACCCAGGTGACCTGTCTCTACCAAAGTGCTGACTGTCCTCAGTCCCATGGAAAGCACTCAAGCATTTAACAGAGAGGTCCTATAATTAGGACAGTATTTGGTGCTTTTATCTGGGAGATGGACAAGGGGAAAGAGGCCCTATAAGATTCCTGCCTTGAGGGAAGTGCAGGACACCATGGACATTCAGATCTTGGAATTACACCAGGAAGGAGTCAACCTTCATAGGTGAGGGTTGCCTGATGAGGTGCTCTAATGCCAGGGCTGGGCAAAGCCCTCAGTTGACTCTACTCTCATAGACTCCAGGCAGCTGGGGGCCCTCTTCCAGACCAGACCCTGCCACTGACCTCACCCTCAGAGATACCAAACCCTAGAAGGTCAAGATCGTCTGGGTCTAGAGATGCACAAAATCATGAAGACAATACTCTGTAAATCTTACCGCTGAGACACTGCATTTGGCCACGGGCAGCTAGCCCGGGAGTGGCTGAATGCATCACACCTACTGTGGCACAGGGTGCGACTGGGAGCAGCCCCCCTCTCCAGGCTGGAGCAGCACCTAACTGATCTCGCAGCCTGGGAAGGAGAAGCTTCTCCCCATGGGCAGCAGAAACGGCCAGAACGCAGGGAAGCAGGAGGCAAAAGGCCTAAGGTGTCCTCGCCATCTCTCGGTGCTTCCAAGTTATGAGGGCCCGAGCTCTGGCCCCCCACCTCTCCGGGAGGTTCGGGCTCGGGCAGGCACAAAGGGGCGCCCTCTGCACTGATGCTCTGGGCAGGTCCACCTCTCCGCGCGCATCTTCCCGCCGGTCCCCCCGACTGCCTCGGAACATGAGCAGACACGACCCTCTGGGGCCCCGGCCAGGGGTCCGACCAAGACGCGGGCGCCAGAACGACGCGAGGGCCACAAGGGCAGCAAGCAGGGCCCAGGTGGGGGTCGGGGGCTCGAGGGGAAGCGGCGCCGCAGCCACGCACCTGACGACGTGGAAGGCCCAGAGCAGGCGGCCGGTCCGAGGCTCGCGCGCCGCGCGGACGATGCTGAGGTACAGGTAGAGGGCGATGGCCACGGTCCAGAAGAAGGAGCTGGTGTTGGCAAAGGTGGAGAGCGCTCCTTGCAGCACGCAGTCCCACGAGGGGCCCGCGAAGTCCTGCAGCACCCCGTAGAAGTAGGAGGCAGCCGAGAGCAGGTCCGCCAGCGACAGGAAGAGCAGGAGGCGCCGTGCCCGGCTGCGCAGGTCGGGCCACAGGGCGTGCGTGGCCACCAGCAGGCCGGAGCCGAGCGCGGAGAGCGCGCACGACAGCAGCACCACGGCGCGCTCCGACGGCACCAGCTCGGTGGGCGGCGCGGGCAGCTGCATGGCCGAGCCGGCAGGGGGCCGGGGCCGCGGCGCCGCGGGGACAGAGGCCGGGACGCGCGTGCGGCTGTCCCGCCGCTGCCGTCTGGGCACCGACGCGCCCACGGCTCGCGTCCCGGCCCCTCCCGGTCCCTCCGGGCCAGCTGCCCGCCCCGTGCCCCGCCCTCGGCCGCGGCCCCCGGCCTCCGCGTCCTCCGCGCTCGGCCTCCGCGCCCTCCGCGCCCTCCGCACTCCGCCCCCGCCTCCGGCGCCCGGCCCAACCCCGGCCCGGGGGTCCTCCGCCCTCCGCGCTCCGCCCCGCGCTCCGCCCCGCGCTCCGCCCCGCGCTCCGCCCCACGCTCCGCCCCCGGCCCGGAGCCCTCCGCACCCCGCCCCCTACCCCCGGGCCCTCCGCGCGCCCCCCTCCTCCTAACCTCCCCCTCCCGGCGTCCTCCGCACTCCGCCCCGCGCTCCGTCCCGGCCCGGGCCCTCCGCGCCCCGCCCCCGGCCCCGGCCCCCACGCCCTCCAGGGCCCACCCCGTGGCCCTCGCGCGCTGTTCGCGACCTGGCGCCGGGACCCCGAGCCTCCACCCTGAGCCACGCCCCCACGCCCTCTAGGCTCCACCCTGTGGCTCCCACGTCCCCTGCCGCGTCCCCGCGACCTGCCTGGGCAGCTTCCTCCCCGCCTGCCGCGCCAGGGCCACCCCTGCTCTAGCCAGATGGCTAGGACGTCCCGTCCTGGTGAGGGAAGGATTGGCATTTTTAGGGCTAGTGTTACCTTCCATTCAGCCAGCTGGTGTGCGGTGTGTGTGTTGGGTGAGGGACGGAGGCATTCTTTCCACTAGCAACAAAACCGTGGAGTGTGATCATCCTTCCTTATCCGGCGGTACCCGGACTTTTCACAGGGTAGTGATGGTTACTTTGGGAAGGGAGTGTTTTCATTTTTTCTCACAATGAGCACGCTATTTTGTAACGTCAAGCTTACTAGGTTTTTTTTTTTCAATGAAATATTAATTCCCGATTTACTGGTTTTTACTTTTTTGAAAATTTCGTGTTTTTTTTAATTGAGATTCCGTTCACATCCCATAAAATTGGCCCCTTTCAGTGTACAATTCCATAGTTTATAGTGTATTCACAAGTCTGTGCAACCGTTAGAAGTCTGTGCAATCGTCAGTATCTAATTCCCCAAGGGTTTCATCACCTGGAAAAGAAACTGTTAGTAGTCACCACTCCCCGTTTACTCTCTCCCCTCAGCCCCCAGGCGATCCCTAGCCCTCCTTCTGTGTCTGTGGATTTGCCCGTTCCGGGCATTCGCATAAATGGAATCAGATAGTAAGTCCTCATTTGTGACTGATTTCTTTCACTTGGCATGTTTTCATGGTTCATCCACATTGTGGCTTGTATCAATACTTCATTTACTTTTTATGGCTGAGCAAGATTCCATTGTATGGATATACCACATTTGTTGTTTTTTTATGTTGATAGCCCACTTTCTGGTTGTTATGAATAATGCTGTTATAAACATCTGTGCACAAGTTTTTGTGTGGACACATGTTTTCAATTCTTTTGGGTATGTACCTAGGAATAGAATTGCTGGTCATATGGTAACTCTGTGTTTAATTTTTGAGGAACTGCCAGACTGTTTTTCAAACTGGCTGCAACTTTTTATATTCCTACAGCAATGCAGGAGAGTTCCCATTTCTCTCCATTTTCCTAATACTTTTTATGTCTTTTTTTTTTAAGATTTTATTTATTTATTTGAGAAAGCGAGAATGAGAGAGAGAGAGAGAGAGCACATGAGAGGGGGGAGGGTCAGAGGGAGAAGCAGGGAGCCCGATGCGGGACTCCAGGATCATGACCTGAGCGGAAGGCGACTAGTCGCTCAACCAACTGAGTCACCCAGGCGCCGTCTTATCTGTCTTTTTGATTCTAGGCATCCTAGTGGTGTGAAGTGGTGTCTCGTTGTGGCTTTGATTTGCATTTCTCTAGTTCAACGTGATATGGAACATCTTTCCATGTGTTGGTCGATCCTTTGCATATCCTTGCTGGAGAAGTGTCTGCCTATTCCATTCCCTTGCCTCTTGTTTGTTTTTGGTTCCGAGGGGTAGGAGTTCTTTATATTTCTGGATACCAGACTTTCATCAGATATATGACTTACAAAAATGTTCTCCCCTTCTCTGTGTTGTCTTTTCACTTTCTTGATCATTTTTTATATCATAAAAATATCAATATTTTTATTTACATATATAATATATACATATGTGTTACTGATATGTATATCAATATCAATATTTATATCAGAAAATCAGATATGATTTTTTATTTCCTTTAAAGTACAAAAGTTTTTATTTTGCTCATGTCCAATGGACCTATTTTTCCCCCTTTGGTTGCTGTGCTTCCGGTGTCCTATCCAAGTACCCACTGCCTAGTCCCAGCTCATGAAGATTTACACCTGTATTTCCTTCCTTCCCAGTACAACAGTGTTTGGTTACCGTAGCTTTGTAGTAAGTTTTGAAATGGGGAAGTGTGAGGTCTCCAATTTGTTTTTGTTTTTCAATATTATTCTGACTGTTTGGGGCCCCTTGCAATGCTGTATCAATTTGAAGGTCAGTGTTACCATTTCTTTAAAAAGAAAAAATAAGAAGCCAGCTGGGATTTTGATAGGGATTTCTTTGAATCTGTATATTAATTGTGGGGATAACGCTATCGTAATAATATTAAATCCTCTTATCCATGAACATGGGATGTCTTTTCATTTATTTTAGGTCGTCCTTAATTTCCTTCAATGATGTTTTGTAGTTTTCAGTGTACATTAGATTTGCTTTTGCATTTGATTCATAAAAGGCAAAGATAATCATAGGCATAGACCTTTTTGGATCTAACTTTTAAAAAACACTGTATTCTGAAATATGCATACTGAAAATTACCTAAAATACAAAGTACAATCTAACATCAAAGAACAAAAACCTACCCAGAGCAAGAAATATAATATTTCCAGCACACCAGAAACCTCCCCCAAAACTTTCTTCCCCTTCAGTCACTTCCTTGCTTGTTACGAAACCATTCATGTATGCATCCCTAAACAAAATGGTATCGTTCGCCTGTCTTGAGCTTTACATCAATGGAATTCACACTCTATCTTCCTTTTGTGTCTTCTATTTTTTTGCTCAACATTCTCACACAAAGCTCATTCAGTTTGATCACTGTATAGTATTGTGTCCTATGGCTAATATATGTATCCATTCTACTGCTTTTGGACACGTGGGTTGTTTCCAGGTTTGGGCTATTACTAGCAATGCTGGAACGAGCATATATTCTTTTTTAACCGGAAAAAAATTTACTAAAAACAGTTCTCAGAAGCTTGAGCAAGCATGTTCACGGGCTTTGCAGAGCAGAAGAGCAGCTGTGTTCCTTCTGAGTCACTTCAGAAGCCCCTGACCTCCTCCTGAGAGGACCCCAGATAATGAACAGACCCCAGCAGAGAGTGCTGTCGGTGACGCCTCCCAGCTTTTTACGGATGTGAACAGTTTTAGGCTCGGGTTGTGCAACCAGCTCTGGGCTTTGGCGCGTGGCTGGGCAGGAGCCTGGGATGGACTGCCCCCGTCTCCCTCCCACCAAGATCAGAGTCATTTAATCCTTTGGGTATTTGGGGGAGGAAGGGCGATGGGAGAAGTCTGGCAAGCTGCTTTGTCACAAACCGAGCCTGCCTATATCTTTCCTGCTTTATTGAGGTGAAAACCCTTTGCCCACCTTCCCAGGTGAGTGCTTGGCTATCCTACAGGCAAGTTCGATCAGGAGATCGCTTGGTTTTCTTTGCCCTGGGAAAAAACATTCCAAGAACCATTCAGACTTCCCACTATAGGGACAAGGTGGGGGGGGCTGGAGAGAAAGATATGGAATGATACAGCTTCAAATCACTTCCAATTAAGCTTGTAGCTAATCTTCCACAGCCTGAGCTCCCTGATGTTGCCCCGTGGGTCCAGACAGTAGGCGGGAAGTGACTTAAAACTGCCAGGCTGCTGGATGATTTTAAGCCACTGAGTGTGGTCTCCACCAAAGGGAGCCAGCGACTCCTGGCTCCCCACCTCTCAGTAGAGCTCCTGGGCTCTGCTTCTCCTATCCCAGAGGCTGTTGGTCCCCCAATCAGGCCTGACCCAGGGACCAGCGGGCCCAGAGAAGCCTCAGGCCCTCAGGCTGTCACCGACATTCCCATCCCACAGGGAATGCGATGTCCTACTAGCCACATTTTCCACTTCCCCTCCTCCTTGGGGAATCGGTAAGAAACTCAGATGGAGTCTTCTTTTGACCCCAAGTCGTCTTTCTAGAGTTTGCGCCAAGCGAGCTGGAGGTTGTCTGCTGCTCCATGTCCGAGGTCCTGGCTCATCGCGACAGCCTTCCTGGCACTGCGATCACCTGACTGCGGAAGACGGGGCCCAGACGCAGAGAGGTCCCATAGTCCTGGCCAGTGGCCCCGCAGGCAGATTGGCTTTGGTTTGCTTCTCTCCCCTCCTCCCACCCCAGTCACCAGCACAGGAGCCTCCTCCTCGGGCAACCGCGAAAGGGGTGACAGTCTGATGTCTCTAAATCAGAGGAGTCCTGAACGATTTTCCCAATGTAACACCAACCTGAGTAACAAGCCGTGTACGTGACTTGAAAGATTTATTTATTTTTTTTTCAGGGGTGGGAGGCAGAGGGGCAGAGAGAGAGGGAGAGAATCCTCAAGCAGGCTCCATGCCCAGTGCAGAGCCCGACGCGGGGCTCAATCTCACAACCCCCGCGATCATGACCTGAGCCGAAATCAAGAGTTGGACGCTGAACCACCCAGGTGCCCCTTGATGTATGTGATTTTTTAAAAACTAGAACAGAGAAGGGACTTTTCCTTATGTTGCTGGTAGAAATGTGGGCTGGCCACCTTTCTCATTTCCCTGTTTGGAGGTGAATATGGCCCATCTTGGCCCCTCCTGCCCCAGTACCACAGTGAGCAATGGCTGTGGTAGAGGAACCTGGCCCACACGGGCCCCTCTCTGTACACTCCCCCCACCCAAGGAGGTTGTGTAACCCCCGGCATGCTCACGAGGCCGTTGGGCCACACAGCTGAAGGAACAGGACAAGCCTGACCAACCACCGTTTCTGGAGTCAGGGGCCTCCTCCCTCTTCAAGGGGCACCATCTGGTGGGTCTATATTCCTACGGAAGCCCTCGAGTCTCAGTGGGATGTATTTAAACTCTCTCCCAACACCTTGAGCCTCCCCCCCGACCCCAAATTCTGAAGGTTGCTGCCCCTGGCTTGCTGTGCACCCAGCGGCCGGAACCCACAGCCACCTGCACCCCCAGCCCTCCTGCCTGCAGAAACCCAGAGGGCCTTGGTTTTGAGGAGCCCCTGGGTTGGGCCCCCGCACTGCAGTTCCCAGACGCTTGAACCCATTCAAGAGCTAAGCCACTGGAGGGAAAGGCTATTTTCCTCTATACCTCTACTTAGGGACTCACTCTGCAGGTAGCTCTGCCTTCAAGTACACTGCTGGCCCCAGGAGAGAGCCCTTGTGGTGCAGTGAAGACCCAGGTTCTAATCTCGCACCTCTGTGTGGACCCTAGCCGGTAGGCAGAATTCCAAAGACCAACACCCGCCCCCCCAAGATTCCTGTCCTCTGGTTAATCAAATACTCTAGATGCTACTACGAGGGAATCCTGGACGACGTAACTGAAGGCCTGTTAGGCCCTGAACATTTGTTCTCCTCCTCACCCCTCAAATCCATGTGAAGCCCGAGCCTTCAATATGATGGTATTAGGAGGTGGGGCCTTTGGGAGGGGATTAGGCTTAGAGGAAGTCATGGGTGGGGCCACGTGACGAGATTAGCGGTCTTATAAGAAAAGACACCAGCCCGCTTGCTTCTTCTCTGTTGGCCGCGGAAGGATACAGCACAAAGCATCAGCGTATCTGTAAGCCAGGAAGTGGGCTCCCTCCAGGAACCACATCTGCCAGCACCCCGGCCTGGGACTTCCAGCCTCCAGAACCATGGGACATCAACGTCTATTAATTAAGCTGCCCCATCTGTGGTATTTTGTCACAGCAGCTCGAGCTGACGGGGTCAGGTCCTATGTCAGTGGACCTCAAGATGCAAGGATTATCCAGGTTGGCCTGGCCCAGTCAGGGGAATCCTTCAAAAGGTTTCTCTTGGCTAGTAGCAAAAGAGGAAGCCAGAGAAATGTGAAGAGTGGGGGAGATTCCTAGGAGGGGGGTCTGACGTGGGGATCCCGCCGCCCCCTGCAATGTCGTGAGTGGGCCTGTGGGGGAAGGCGGGGCGGCAGTGCAAGGGTCCCGGGAAATGGCAGCAGCCTGAACCCACAGCCACAACCCACAGCCACCCTGCACACGGAGCTGAGGACACAACCGGCCAGTGCGGGGAGTGCCACGCCCAGAGCACAAGACCCAGTGGAGTCACGACCCGACTTGTGACCTACAGAAACTGTGAGATAATAAACGGGCGTTGATTTAGGAACCAAGTTTGCATCATTTGTTACACAGGGATGGTAAACGGATATACCACGTGACCTAAAAGGGGCCATGTAACCTTGCCAATCCTCCAGTGCCTCATCCAGAAAATAAGGGCAGAAAATTCACAGGGCGGTTGTGAATAACAGGCTATTTGGGGGTAGACACAGAGCCCTGGGCTTGGGGCCAGAAGGCCAACATAGGCTCATGGCACCAACTTGAGTAAGTGATTTAACTTCTCCAATAAGACTCAGTTTCTTCATCGGCAAAATGGAGCCAACAGCAGCTCCTTCCTCGGCAAAGCAGTAGTAGCTGGGCACACGGCCCCCCAGCCAGAGACTTAATTTCCCAGAGCCCCTGGCAGCTCCATGTAGTCATGTGACCAGGCCTCACCCACGAAAGGTAAGTGGCGGCAATGGGCCGCTTCTAAGCGTGGGCCTTAAAACACGGCACGTGGCCTCCCCTTGCCCCTTCCTTTCACTGAAATGCTGAGGTACCGAGGCCGGCCACACAGAGTGGACACGCAGACCAGGAACGTGATCTACAGGATGGTGGAGAAGGAAGATGGAAAGAACCCAGGTCCCTGAAAGGTGGGTGTTGCTGAGTCACTTGCTAACCAGGCACGCTCCCCTTTGCTGGTGTGCCAGGGAAAAAGAAACATCTGTTTCCTTGGAGCCACTGGATATGGGGGGGGGGGCTCTTCATTATAGCACCCCGGTCTCTGCCTTAACCAATATGAACAACCAATACAGGCCACCTGGCTGGCTCAGTCCATGGAGCACGTGACTCTTGATCTCAGGGTTGTGAGTTTGAGTCCTACATGGGGTGTAGAGACTGCTGAAAAAGATCTTTAAAAACAAAAACAAGCGGGGGGGGGGCGCCTGGGTGGCTCAGATGGGTAAGCGTCTGCCTTCGGCCCAGGTCATGATCCCAGGGTCCTGGGATGGAGTCCCACATCAGGCTCCTTGCTCAGCAGGGAGTCTGCTTCTCCCTCTCCCTCTGCCTCTCCCCCTGCTTGTTCTCTGTCTCTCTCGCAAATGAATAAATAAAATCTTTAAAAAAAGGGGGGGGGGGTGCCTGGGTGGCTCAGTCGGCTGCCTTCGGCTCAGGTCATGATCCCAGGGTCCTGGGATGGAGCCCCGCATCGAGCCCCGCATCAGGCTCCCTGCTCGGCGGGAAGCCTGCCTCTCCCTCTCCCACTCCCTCTGCTTGTGTTCCCTCTCTGTCTCTCTCTCTCTCTAATAAATAAATCTTAAAAAAAAATATAAAAGCAAACAAAAAATATAACCAATACAAGGAAAATAGGTCTGGGGGGGGTCTTTAGCCCAGGGTTTTATTTTGTAAAGTGGAATTATTATACATATGTCAAGTCATTTATTAACGCTTATTAAGTAGTGTTTGAAGAATATTGTATAATTTCAGTGAATCAAGGGTTCCAACGATTTCTTCATTCCACACATATCTATTGAGCCGCTGCTAATTATCTGAAGTAACGACACTGAGCAAAACCAAATCCTTGCCTTCCAGGAGTTTACCTTCTGCTCGAGACAGATGATAAACAATCAACAAATACACAGTATGTCCAATGGTGGTTAAGTGTGGGAGAGAAGTAAAGCCAGGTAATAGGGCCAGGGTGTGCTGGGGGCGGTGATGGGGGTGCTTCACACAGGTGTCCATAGAAAGTGACTTAACGGGATGGCGTCTGACAAGATCCTGAGGTGAGCGAGCGAGAACTGGGACACACAGGGGAAGAACATCCTAGGCAGAGGAAAGAGCATGTGCAAAGGCCCTGCGGAGTATCACGGCTTCTGTGTTCAGGAAACCGCAAGGAGCCACTGTGGCTGGAGCAGTGACGGAGAGAACAGAGGCAGGGAGAACACACAAGGCCCTCAGTCAACGTAAGGGCTTTAGCTTTTACACACTGAGGGACATGGGAGCCACTAGAGGGCTGAGCAGAGGTGTGCCTCAAGCTCTTTGTAAGAGATAAAGCCTGGCTTAGAGGCCCCTGCATCATCTAGGTGAGGGACGGTGGAGGCCAAGGTCATGGATATGGCTCTGGATGCAGAGATGACAGAATTTACTGGAGGCTCAGATGTGAGCGTGAGCCCATGAGGAGTCAAGGAAGATTCTAGACTTTTAAGATTAAATGACAGAGTTGCTCTTCACTTGGAGGGAGCAGGTTTATGGGGAGGCAACAGCAGGAGGTAGGCTCTGGACATTACTGTTGGACAAGCCAAGTAGGGGGTCAGAGTTCTGGGGGAGGTCCTGTCTGGAGATGGAAGTTGGAGGCCATCAACACAAAGGCAGCATTTAAGCACAAGACTTGAGAGCTCCCAGGGACCGAGTATGGGAGCCTGGGGCAGTGCATGACTGGGGATGATGGGATGACTCAGTGTAACCAGAAAGATGTCTTCAAGCAGTGACTTTTTTTATTTTTATTTTTTAAGATTTTATTTATTTGTCAAAGAGAGACACAGCGAGAGGGGGTACACAAGCAGGGGGAGTGGGAGAGGGAGAAGCAGGCTTCCCGCAGAGCAGGGAGCCCGATGCGGGGCTCGATCCCAGGAGTCCGGGATCACGGCCTGAGCTGAAGGCAGACGCTTAACGACTGAGCCACCCAGGCGCCCCAAGCAGTGACTTTTTTTAATTGTGGTAAAACATCTATCACAAAAAAATTGCCATTTTAACCATTTCTAAGTACACACATCAACGGCATCGATGATATTCACAAGTACGTAGGCATCGCCACCACTTCTAAAACTCTTTCATCACCCCAAACAGAAACTCTGTACCCCTTAAAGCAATACCTCCCCACTGCCTCCTCTCTCCAGCTCTGGCAACCACGAAGCTACTTTTTGTTTCCATGGATTTGCCTTTTCTGGACATTTCACACCAACCGAATCAGATGACAGCGAGTGTTTTTGTGTATGGCCCTCTTTCACTTACCATGTCGTCTCTGAGGTCTACCCACGATAGCCTGTGCACAGCACTGTGCTTCCTTTTATGGCCAAATAATACTCCACTGTATGAATATTTTGTTTCCCCATTCATCTGTTGACGGACACCTGGGTCATTTCCACCTTTTGGCCATTGTGAATAGCGCTTCTGTGAATAAGCAGTGACTTTTTTTTTTTTTAGATTTTATTTATTTATTTGACAGAGAGAAACACAGCGAGAGAGGGAACACAAGCAGGGGGAGTGGGAGAGGGAGAAGCAGGCTTCCCGCGGAGCAGGGAGCCCGATGCCGGGCTCGATCCCAGGACCCTGGGATCATGACCTGAGCCGAAGGCAGACGCCTAATGACTGAGCCACCCAGGTGCCCCAAGCAGTGACTCTTAATGAGTTTGGGGAGGAGATAAAAGGCATGAGCACCCCTGCTTCCCAGAAGCCCTTCAGAATCTTCCAGAAGATGTAAGATTTCTTTTGCTTTATAGAGGGATACTGGGCTTCACTAGGTTGAAAACTCGGCTTTAAAGCAAACAGGATTAAGAGAAAATGTTCACTATGAAGAATTATTTAACAATTATGCAGGAAACATTGTTATATATTAACCTAATATATTCAACAAGAACATGGGATCACCGGTCTCTCCATGGAATTGAGTGCTTGGTAAGGGCAGGGACCCGGTCTATGTTGCGCACTCCCCCTGCTTGTGCACTCTCTCCCTGACAAATAAAATCTTTAAAAAAATATATATGCTGATAAGGGCACATATCTACCCTACAACAAATTTGGCTTTATCAACTATTTGGATAATTACAGTGCATTAAAATTGTTCCGCTTTGTAATCACACCTATTTTATTTTTCACCTTTATCTTTTGGGTCCACAGCCATCACTAGATGGGCACAGGGGTCCGTGACATAACAAAGGTGAAGAGCCTGCTGTGAGGTTTTGCCTGGCTTCCCCATCTGCCTTCTTACTGGGACACACACCGTCCTGGACCCCAATCGCCAGTCATGATCCGGCTATAGAGTAGTTCTACCTCTCGCCACGCGGAGGCGCTGCTTCCCCAGGTCAGGGAAGCCCAGGGGCAGATTCAATGCTTCCTCCCTCCCATCTTTGTCCTAACCAGGGCTGGCAGCTGAAGCTCCTGGGAGTTCCCCCCCCACCCCTTTTCTCTCTCCGCCCCCTCTCTTTTTTTAAGATTTTAAGTAATCTCTACACCCAACGGGGGGCTCGAACTTACAACCCTGAAATCAAGAATCATATGCTCTACTAAGCCAGCCAGATGCTCCTCCCTCTCTTAAAAAGTTTTTTTTAATTACGAAAATTTCAAACGAGTACAGAAGTATATGAACCCCCAGACAGCCATGAACCAGCTTCAATAATTATCGCCTCACGTGGGGAGCTTCCCAGATCTAGCCCAAGACCGGGGTATCAGAGTCTTAGCGCTCCCAAAGCTCGAGGACCATTTGGGGGCCACATTGTAAGCCTAGCCCTGCCTCCTGGGACACCCCAGGTGATCGAGGGCAGGTCTCCAGACCACACTTCCTGCCCTCCCGACCTCAGCCTCTGACAGCCCCCCCACCCCCTGCCTGAAGATCTTTTCCCAGCTCTGACCAGAATTCTCCTGCTCACACTCACTTCCTCTTGCTGAGGCCCCGCAGGACTCGGGGGACAGCTGGCTCCCATCCTCTGTACCGTCACTCTTCCTGTGTCTATCTGGAAGGCAGTATTAAGTAACCCACGCCTCACACCCTTGAGCAACCACCCACAGCCACATTCTGCTGGCCACTGAGTCTTATGTTGCTTCTTCCTGTGTTGGAGAACAGACCTGGGAGTCGACCACTTCTCGCCTTTTCAGACTGGAAAGAAATCGCTGAGGGATTAAAACAAGATTCTGAAGCGCCCAGAAAAATCTCCGAGACAGGTTGAACTGTCTCCCCTCCCCCATTCATAAGTTGAAATTCTAACCCCCGGAACCTCAGGATGGGCCCTTACTTGGAGACAGAGTCTCTAAAGAGGTGATTAAGTTACAATGAGGTCATTAGGGTGGTCCTAACCCAATATGACTGGTGTCCTTGTAAAAAGGGGAAATTTGGACAGAGGTGGGTACGGAGAGGAGCCCATGTGGAGACACGGGGAGGATGGGCGTCTACAAGGCCAGGGGAGAGGCCTCTGAAAGAGGCCTACAAACCCTCCTGACACCTTGTTCTTGGACTTCTAGCCTCCAGAACTGAGAGAAAACAAATTTTTGTTGTTCAAGTTACCTGGTCTGTGGTTCTTTGCTAGGGCAGCCCTAGCAAATTAATATAATCCCCCAAATAGATGCAATTCACCAAACTGAAAAAAATCCCTTCCCGAATTCTGATGAACCACAGTTTCTGATTAGTGCCAGAGGCAGCCCCAAGCACAGGACCTGAGCTCCTTACTTGTGCTACTTGTGTGTGCCCGCCAGGGGGTCCTGGGTTCAGCTGGAGGGAGGATTCTGGTCCCACTCAGCTCTACTCACCTTGACGCTCTGGGTGAGTCAATCACCATCTTTTGCTGGAGCGCCTGCTCTGAGCCAGGACCTCCTGGGAAGTGGGCACCAAGGCCTGAACCCATACTGGGTTACGAGTTTGATGTGGGACGACAGAGTCCTCCTGACCTGCAGCCTGAAGGCCAATAGAAGGCTGATCGTCAGAAACAGTGACACAATTCACGGGCAAAATGAAAACACGGAACCCTTGTCCAAAAGTTACTACAAATTTCAATTTGGTGACAGTCCAAAGGCAGGCCCAGCTGAGCACACAGGTGACACACCCACGTTAGGGGGCAGCAAAGGGAGGCTTGGGGGAGGCCAAGTGTCCAGGGCACAGGGATGTCACCAGAACAATCGACTTATCATGTTGGCGCCCCCAAATCCATGGCCAGTGGGCGTGTGTGTGTGTGTGTGTGTGTGTGTGTGTGTGTGTGAGAGAGAGAGAGAGAGAGAGAGAGAGAGAGAGAGAGGGAGAGGGAGAGAGAGAGAGAGAGAGAGAGGGAGAGAGAGAGAAGTAGCCCCTCTTTGTCCCAATCCACTCTTAAACTCATTCCCACTGAGTCAGCACTGCTCTGCCTGTCTCCACAGAAGTTCTAGAAAGATAAAAAGCTAGATACATAACCAAGTGCATTTCTCTACTACAGTCAGATACAAAGAAGCCAGAGTCTATCCTACCTACCTGCTCTAAAGACTGCAGAAATAAATTGCCACAGAGACACGGGTTTCCTACAAAGACCGGAAAGGATGCAAAAAGCCTGCTGTTTGTGTCCTTATTATCCGGGAACTTCTGCAGGGGAACTATATCCCAGAGGTACCATTTTCCTGGTTTCTATGTCGGCCTAACGAAAAGCAAAGGCAGGCACGAAAAGAGGTTACTCGCAAATGATTTCACCTGAACTCAATAGGCCAGTTAGACCACAATCCGAGAGTGTGTTCCCTTTAATTTAAAAGTTCAAGATCCTGAGTCAATTGGTGGCTGGGAGAAGGCAGGCATTCTTCACTTCTGCCTAAAACTGGGAAGAATGTAAAGACTTCGGCTCAGAAGCCATCCCAAACGCTGCCTTGGTCAAAACTCCCGTGAGGGATCTGAGCGTTGGTCGGTCACTGCAGCCGGCATTCCGGGCATTCCATCGGCCCCACTTCAGCCCACGCCCGGCTCCATGGGCCTGGGGAGCAGAGGGGAATTTGTGGCCAAGTGGGCACGGGCGTGGCCAGTCCAATGTGCGTTACAAAGGGGCCCTCTCTGAAGCAAGTCCTCCGAGCGCTGAGGAGAAACAGAACAATTCCCACAGGAATCCAATTTGCTGGAGAGAGCCTGGCTGCCCACTTTGCTCTCCAGCATTAAGAGAAAGGACTGGTGTGGACCAGAGTAGAGGTCCCAAGGCCAAGGTTAGACTCAGAAAACCTCTCGAAGGGGTCTTCTGACTCACATAAAGTGGTCCAAATGGAAACAGGCTCATCTCCCGCTCAGGGCTGGGAAGGACCGAGGTCGGCAAGACAAAGGGCAAAAAAAAGATGGGGTCCAGGCAGGTGGGCATGAGCAGGGGAGGGCGGGCAGTGGCTGGAGGAGGGGTAATGGGGGCATGGGGAGGTTGGGGGGGTCACGGCAGCTGTTGTCCTTGGCCTGCATCAAAGGTACCAGAAGCCCCATCCCCTCATGGTCCCTCAAAGCTCGTCTTAGTCAATGGGGTCAGAGGAGGGAACGACCGACACCTCCCTTCACCTCTCGGACTTGTGTGATTTCCCATAAGCACCAGATTGGAGCATGGAAGAAATCAGTGGGACAAAGACCTGGAGTACTCACGGCTCCATCCAAGGCCACAAAGGCACCACCCCGAGACGGACCAGGACCAAAGGCTGGTTCCAGTGGGCTCTGTCAAAGCGAGGGGCCAGCTAACGGATGTGCCTTGTGGTCCACGACCTGCACAAGTAACCAGTGTGTCTTTGCTCTCCAACCTCTGGTGGCTTGGGTCCACTTCCTGTTGCCATGGTAATCCAGCTGGCCACACAGTTCCCTGGACCCAAGGCCGGCATCTGCAGGTAGGGCTGGCGAGACCCAGAGAATTAGACTATCTTTTGCTGAGCTCCCATGGAGGAACCTTCCTCACCAGCCACTGGGGCAGAAACACCAGCCACTTCTCACTCCTGTCCACATCCTGGGCCTGGCCTTGGCTGAAAAGGAAAATTCTCCCCAAGGCAGACCCATTTCCTAATGCCCACCCAGGCACGTTCGCCAAAACTAATGACTGCCTTCACAGTTTGCCTCGTGGGGGAAGAGAAACGGTGTACGTGTGTCTGTGTTCAGGCCACTCTGCAAAGCAGGTCCACAGGGCACGGATGCCACCCAAGGCCCATCTCCAAGGACACGGGGCAGCGGTTAAGGGTATGGATTCTCAAGCCAGAATGCTTGGGTTCAGATCCTGTTCCTATTTCTATCAGCCGCATCCTTTGTGACTTTAGCACTTCGTATGTCTGTTTTCTTCTCTGTAAGACAAAAGTAACAACAAACCCTGGCTCCTGAGAGACTGCATTTCCAATGCTCAGAACAGGGCTTCACACAGACTAAGTGTTCTGTCAATGCTGGCTTTTATTACTCCCATGTGCAAACTTCTCCCAACCAGACACATCCCGTACCCCAGTCCCGGATGCTTTTTTCCTCTCAACATCTGTGAGCAGACCGCTCCAGGGGCTCTAGAGCTTGCTCCCCCTGAAGCCCTTACCAACCAACATGGCAGAGAAGAGCTTCCAACATCCTGGGTCTGGCGTCTCAACGCTGGCTTCAGGTGCCTCTTGCTTGTCTCTTCCCTCTGGGGCCCAACAACGTGCAGCACTTCTAGGGCAGTATACTTGCTGATTGCTTCCTTCACTATTACTCACAACAACCAGCTAAGACACTGCCAAAGAAACACTCACAGCTGGCCCTGCTGATGACTCAGGGGGCAGGCTGGTTCTGCTGCTCCCGCCGACCTGCGGATAGGAAGGGAACGCGGGGAGGAAGGACGGGGCGCTGGAGAAAAGTGGGGACCGGCGACAGGTCCCAACCGGGCTGGCCCGCAACTCAACTGACCAGGAGGAAAAAAAAAAACCAAACAACAAACCAAGTCAGCACTTCCCTGGAAGAGAAAAAGTTAGGAAGCGACAGTAGTCTTAAACCCGCATGGCTATACGAACAGGGAGCAAGAGAACAAAGCAACACCAGCTTGCTCCCCCATCCTGGGCACCCCTGAGAGAGTGGAGCAGTCAGAATCCTACCGGGGAAGCAGAAGCAGAAGACAGAGGCGAAGAGGTTTATTTCACATGACCGTGGGGCTGGCTAGGGCCGCCTGGCGGGCTGCTGGCTCTCAGGCGGGAGCAGACACTGCAGGCCACAGGTGGGATGTCTTCCTCCTCGGGAAAACCCCAGCTTTGTTCTTAAAGCCTTGCAACTGCTTGGGTGAGGCCCACCCACGTTATCGAGAATAATCTTTACTTAAAGCTAACCGACTGTAGATGCCACCCACGTCCGCACAAAGCAGCACCTAGCTCGGTATTTGGCTGAATTACTGGGTCCCGTGGCCTGGCCAAGCTGACACCTCGAGATGCCCATCACAGTGGCTGCTAGAATATCTAGTCACCAACTGCTTTGGATGCGGACCACCGATGGACAGTTACCTCTTCATGGGGGAGGGGACACACAGGGGTGTTCCCGGGAGGGTCGTTGTGTCCCCTTCCCCAGCACAGGAGGTCCTAGAAACGGGTTCCAGGCAAGCTGTTGCAGATGAAAGCAGCTCCCAGGTGGGCACGGTGTCTGCCCACCTCCTCTCCTAGAGGAGAAAGCCCCTCTTCGGCCCTCCCCACACTCAGCAGGACGCAGAGCACACAGCACCTCCTTCCCTGACCGCTAAATGTCCAGTGGGAGCTGGTGGGAGTCTGCTCTCACTGTCGTCTTCTGCCCCCGAACAGACGAACCCGTAACGCCCTGCCTAAAAAGCAAGCCAGACTAGACTTTAATTATGGCTTTTTAGCGCGGAAAAGATGCCTCTGATCGGTCCAGTTTTATCCCCAAGGTAAGTGCCAGCGGAGCACGTTTGTCACGTTAGGGCACCGTGCCCAAGAATCACCCGGAGGCTGTGGTGAGGTGGGATTTCTGGCTCCACGCTGGAGCTTCTGACCCAGCGGGTCTGGGATCCGGCCAACGGCACTTTCTATCTACGGTGACTGTCCTCAAGTAAGCACGGGGACAAGCAGGCGCCTGAATAACTCCCAGGCTGGCTGGACAAGGTGGAGGACCCCCAAATACTGAAAACAGAAGCAGGCTCCCCACGGTAAAGAGAGCTACGCGGGAATTAAGCAACAGCAGTAAGCCTGGTGTCTGGGAGCACAGTGAGCATTTGGGATGGGCTGGCCCTTCCAAAGATGGGGTGTGAGAGGCGGGAACAGGCTCATGAGCACTCACTGGCTCAGGCTGGTACTCGGCACTGCTGTCAAGGTCCGGTCAGCATGGTGGCTGGGTGTCTCTCAGGGATGGGGCACGCGCCGAACCCCAGCGGAGGCTGAAAGCACTAATAGAGGGAGACAAGGAACTGCTAATTCTTGGATCCAGCCTACCCTCTGGCTCAGAAAATGAACCAAAGGAAAAGATGGCTCAGAAAAGCAAGACCAGATGTATCTTCTACTGCTAAGCAGGCCCTGCTCCCGATTTCCATGCAGAACTCCATCTTCTGAATCTAAGCAGCGACCTGGGTGAAGGTATCTGCCTATGGAGGCTGCTCCCCGGGAACCAGGGCTGGTCTGGCAGTTCTGGTAGCCAGGAGGGGGTCCTTCTTCCTCCTCCGGAGTCCAGGGTCCTCAGACAGAGAGGACAATCTTCCCAGTCGGAGAGGGGAGGTCTGGACTTCAGGGACAATCTTCCCAGTCCGAGAGGGGAGGTCTAGACTTCAGGAACAATCTTTCCAGTCAGAGAGGGGAGGCCTGGACTTCAAGGACAATTTTTCCAGTCAGAGAGGCGAGGCCAGAACTTTAGGCAAGGGTGAATAATCAGTCAGTGGATGAAATCTGACTGTGTTCCACAAAGTATAAAGCACGCAAGTCAGCAGTCTTTAACCAAGTCAGATTTCCCCGCAAAGCTGCAATCCAAGGTCAGAGTGAACGTACTTAGATGTGAATGTACCATCTCTTCTACTGAAAGGCCTTTGGTGAGCTTCTGCTGCATTAACACAAGCTGTTTAAAAGGCCTGGGGCTTGGTTCAGAGCCCTGATTTTGCCTTCATTTCTCCTAACAGGGGCCCTCTTGAGCCCCAGGCCCAACACCTCTCGCTGCAGGGCCAGGGCCGCTGGTCCAGCAAGCCAGGAGGAATACAAGAAAACCGAAGTCATCTCTGGTATACCAAGGGAGTTTTAAGTTCCTAGAACTTAAAATTTTAGGCACTAAAGAAAAAGTGGATTCTGGCAATATGGCTCTTGAATGTTCCAATTCCTGGAAAAAGAGGCGCCCTCTTCATCCAGGAGATGTGGAAATTCATTCAGGAAACCTTCCCAATCCCGCGGCACATGTCTCAGCAAGCACGAACGTATCTTCGGCATCCATCAGCTACTGATTGTGCACCTATGATTTGCTGACCCCACGCTGGGGTGGGGACGGTGGGAGGGCCAGGAGGGAGGAAGGCGTCCTGGGCCTTGGGGCACGCATAAAGAGAGAGATGGGCAAGAAATCATAGCTGTGCAAAATTATAACTGTGAGCAGTTCTGAACCACGAGAACAAGCACTTTTAAAACGCCCGATCTGGAGGCAGAAGCGTGGGGCTGAGAACAAGTCACAGTTTTGCACCACACGCTCCCTCCCCTGCCAGGCTTGGAGAGGAATCCGGTGATTTTTACCACGATTTTTACCACCAGCCTTAGTTAAGTGTCCTCTTGCATTTCACAATGATGTTGAAAGCTGGGAGGAATTTTTTTGCTGTTGCGCTGATCTCCTCCAGAAAACCTGACCCAGCGGCAGGAAGGTGATGGTGGCTCAGAGGAGTTTCAGAGACCCGTCCCGATCTGTGAATGACTTCCATCCAGGTTAGAGTCTGGGCGGAGAGAAACCTGCCTTAAGAGTGGGGGATCTCACACTAAAAAAGAGAATGACAGGCCACTATCCCTGATGAGCATGGATGCAAAAATTCTCAATAACCGAGAATTCAACAGTACATCAAAAGTAATATTCACCACAATCAAGTGGGATCTCTTCCTGGGCTATAGCAGTGGTTCATTACTCACAATCAATCAATGTGATACGTCACATTAATAAAAGAAAGGATAAGAACCATATGATTCGCAATAGATGCAGAAAAAACATTTGACAAAATACGGCACCCCTTCTTGATAAAAACCCTCAACAAAGTGGGGATAGAGGGAACACACCTCAACATCATAAGGCCATATACGAAAGACCCACAGCCAATATCCTCCTCAACGGGGAAAAAACTGAGAGCCTTTCCCCTACAGCCAGGAACAAGACAGGAATGTCCACTCTCACCATTACTATTTAACACAGTACTGGAAGTCTTAGCCTCAGCAATCAGACAACAAAAAGAAATATACGGTATCCAAATCAGGAAGGAAGAAGTTAAACTTTCACTATTTGCAAATGACATGACACTGTATACAGAAAACCCGAAAGACTCCACCAAAAAAACCGCTAGAACTAATACATGAATTCAGCAAAGCTGCAGGATATAAAATCAATGTACAGAAATCTGTTGCATTTCTATACAACAATTATGAAGCAGCAGTAAAAGAAATCAAGGAATTGATCCCATTCGCAACTGCACCAAAAACAGTAAGATACCTAACTAAACCTAACTAAAGAGGTAAAAGGTCTGTACTTTGAAAACTACAGAACACTTATGAAAGAAATCGAAGATAACACAAAGAAATGGAAAAGCATTCCATGCTCATGGATCAGAAGAACAAACATCGTTAAAATGGCTATACTACCCAAAGCCACCTATGCAGTTAATGTAATCCCTATCAAAATAATACCAGCATTTTTCACAGAGCTAAAACAAATAATCCTAAAATTTGTACGAAACCACAAAAGACCCCGAATAGCCAAAGCAACCCTCAAAAAGAAAACCAAAGCTGGTGGCATTACGATTCCAGACTTCAGGCTCTATTACAAAGCTGTCGTCATCAAGACAGTATGGTACTGGCACAAAAACAGACACACAGATCAATGGAACAGAACAGAGAACCCAGAACCGGACCCACAACCCTATGGTCAACTAATCTTTGAAAAAGCAGGAAAGAATATCCAATGGGAAGACAGTCTTCAACAAATGTTGGGAAAACTGGACAGCAACATGCAGAAGAATGAAACTGGACCACTTTCTTACACCATACACAAAAATAAATTCAAGATGGACGGAAGACCTAAATGTGAGACAGGAAACCGTCAAAATCCTAGAGGAACACGTAGGCAGAAACTTCTTTGACCTCGGCTATAGCAACTTCTTATTAGACATGTCGCCGGAGGCAAGGGAAACAAAAGCAAACATGAACTATTGGGACCTCATCAAGATAAAAAGCTTCTGCACGGTGAAGGAAACAATCAACAAAACTAAAAGGCAGCCTACAGAATGGGAGAAGATATTTGCAAATGACATATCTGATAAAGGGTTGGTATCCAAAATCTATAAAGAACTTATCAAACTCAACACCCAAAACCCAAATAATCCAGTTAAGAAATAGGTAGAAGACATGAATAGACACTTTTCCGAAAAAGACATCCAGATGGCTAACAGACACATGAAAAGATGCTCAACATCCCTCGGCAACTGGGAAATACAAATCAAAACCACGATGAGATACCACCTCACATCTGTCAAAATGGCTAAAATTAACAACACATGAAACAACAGATGTTGGCGGGGATGCGGACAAAGGGGAGCCCTCCTGCACTGCTGGTGGGAATGCAAACTGGTGCAGCCACTCTGGAAAACAGTGTGGAGGTTCCTCAAAAAGTTAAAAACAGAGCTACCCTATGACCCAGTGATTGCACTACTGGGTATTTACCCAAAGGATAAAAAAAAAAAAAAAAATACAGGTTCAAAGGGACTCATGGGCCCCAATATTTATAGCAGCATTATCAACAATAGCTAAACTATGGAGAGAGCCCAAATGTCCATCGACGGATGAAAGGATAAAGAAGACGTGGTACATATACACAATGGAATATTACTCGGCCATCAACAAGAATGAAATCTTGCCATTTGCAACGACGTGGATGGAGCTAGAGCATACGACACTAAGCGAAATAAGTCAGAGAAAGACAAATACCATATGATCTCACTCATATGTGGAACTTAAGAAAGAAAACAGATGAACATCTATAAGGAGGAGGAGGAGAGAGGGAAACGACAGAGACCAGACTGAGGGGTGCTGGAGGGAGGTGGGGGGGGATGGGCTAGATGGGTGATGGGCACTAAGGAGGGCACTTGTTGGGGTGAGCACTGGGTGTTGTAGGTAAGTGATGAATCACTGGATTCTACTCCAGAAACCAATATCGCACTGCATGCTAACTACGTAAAATTTAAAGACATAAGAATAAATAAAGAAGCCTAAATACAAGGTTTAAAAAAAAAAAAAAAAAAAGAGAGTGGTGGATCTCAGGGACAGAGCCATGAAAGACTCACTTAGATGTTTTCAGCCTCAAAAATTAATCGTCAGTCCAGGTCGAGGGGACCAGCTTTTCCAGAGGGGCAGCCAGCACCCCCGTTGCTCCCAAATTTCATGAGCCAACTGTGCCTGCCCTTGGAGAAAAAAGAAAAGGTCACACCTCCCTGGCAGGTGATATTGGTGCATGCCTACCCCTCCGCTGATCCTGCTGGGTGAATGGCGACCCTGACCTGTCCCTCCCTGACCCTGGGGGAATGGCGAGCATGTCTGCTGGCCCTTGGGGGCTGCCCGCCAGAAGCCCGTTGCCTCTGCTCTCTGCAGAGCCAGGGACTTACTCATCTAACCCCTCTGAGTATTAAGAATCCTTAGTGTTTCCCAGTCTAGTCCTCACCAGACGGAGGGCTTAAACGGCCAACTCTGGGAGGCAGCAGGTTCATCGAGAGGGAGAACAGCTCACAGGCTTGAGGACCACCCATGCGGATGCTCACTGGGGAGAGGGGCTGTCTGGCAGGTGAAAGGTGAACAGCAGATGCCATGATTGTCTAGAACTGCCCCTGCCTTAAAAGAACGGAGTATAAAATACATGTATTTTAGGAGTGAGCGTAATTGTCAGTTACTGACCACCCCAGTCAGTTAGAAATCTGAATAAATGTCAAGTTTCCGACGTAGCAGATTCTGGTTGCCTGCCCCAAATGCATGCCCCTCTGCTCCTACTCAGAGGCCCGGACTTGGTTCAGGTAAACCTAGCCTCTCCTCAAGTCACATGCCTCAAGAACGCCATCCCGACAGCCCCTTCCCTTGCCACCGACTGGCTGGGGCCGGGGCCTGAGGCATCACTGTGGCCAATGAGATGTGTGGGAAAGTCAGCTGAGGCTTTGGGAAGGGCTGCCTCACTCATAACAAGACAGGCCCCCAGGAAGGGCTGGCCGGGAGCAGAGCTGGTGGAAGACAACGTCAGTACACAGACGGCCGAGCAGAAATATGGAAAGAGCCCAACTCCTTGACATCCCTGAGCCACTGGATACAACCCACCCCGAAACTGCCGACCTCCGGACTTAGGTTTTGTAAAATGTTTACTGTTCCGATTACTTAAGTCATTTTGAGCAGGACTTGTCTCTTACTCGCAGAGGAAGGAATCCTAACTGATGTATCCCATAGTCTAAGCAATTTGGGCATCACAAATTACCTTGGAATTAAAAAAAAAAAAAAAAAAGGAAACCATTTAACAAAAACATCTCTGTTCAACGGCAGCAGAAACAGCATTGCCATCCTCTCCCTGCAAAAGCAGACCAAGCCAGAACAGTTTAGGCAGGTGGCCCCTGCTCTGGACCCTTCCCAGTGACCTTGTGGGCGGTGGCGTTCCATGATGGCAGCAGACAGAGGAGAGCGCACGGACTGCTCAGACTTTCAACCATGTCCTCGGTTCGCGGGGTTGGCGGGGGAGGGGGGGGTGTCCCGGGGTTTGTTCTTCAGACCTGTGCGCCCCTCCTGGCCTTGGGCCAGAAATGCCCCCAAACACTAAGGGCTAACTACAGTGGGGGTGAAAATGCTGGAGACAGGCTTTCACAAGGAGAGATTTCAGAACTTCACAATTTCAAAATAAAATCCAGCCCAAGGGGTTGTAACATAAATTTGAGTTTTGGAAGAAGCCCAGACTACCCGCCCCCTCCACCACACATACAATGTTTCTCTGAGTAGGGACTGAGGGAGCTGCCCCATTTTAACGCGGAGCCCTGCTGCTGGAGAGAGGCAGCCCCCAGCCCAACCCCCCACCTTACGGAAAAGGAAAACAGCCCCCCAACCACCATAAAGCCTTCCACAGGATTTCCATCTGTAGTTACTAAAAAAACCCTTGTCCCCAGCCCTCCAATAAGGATCACTGAGCACCTGGGATACTGTTTCTGGACCTTGCCTTCCCCTCCCTCACCATTAAGCAACCAGGCTCCGTAAGATGTTGACTTTTTGGAACAAGGGATCAAACAATTAGGAATGTTTTTCTAATGCCAAGGCCAAATTTCCCACAAACACAGTAAATCCTCTAGAAAGAAATTCACGATTTTCTCCACTCATCCCAAAGGTCTTTTTCCCAAGGTGTAAGTGTTTCCTGAAGTTGACAGTGAACTAAAGCAGCAGCAGGGGAAAAAAAAAAAAAAAAAAAGGTGGGTTACCTGCTTTGTGGGCTGAGGGAGGATCGGGGACTGGGGACCGCAGACCGACCTCGAGGCTGGCTCCACCTGTCCGACCTGTCGGGCTTGCCGCCTCTGGGTCTGGCACCAGGCTCCGCTGCCAGGAGCTGGGCACACTGCCAGCACCTGGGCCCCTCTGTAGGTGTGCGTTCACCTGCGGAGAGGTGCTCCCCAGGCTGTTCCCACCCTGTGACCCCCCCTCCACCGCCAGCCCATCTGCACCAGCACATCCTTCCTGAGTCCTTTGTATCTAAACCTAAAGCTGGTGGTGAGAAAGAACAAAAAGGAAGAGGAAGGAGAGGAGACAGGAAAAACCCGGTTCCCACACCCACCCACAGTTCCTGGGTGACGGTCAGGGAGGTGCAGCTGGGTGGGACCAGGAGCCTGAGCAAGGCCGTCATGGTCATCATCATCGGGAGCAAATTCCAGGGCTGCTCTTTCCCTCTGGGTGGCTATTTTGGGAAAGCAGCTTTACTCCAGCAGACTGGCTGCCGCTGACACTGGAATCCGGAAGCCTCCAAGCTCTGCCAGGCCCCGGCGCAGGTAAAGCCAGGGAGAACAGCCCCAGAGAGCAAAGGGCAAGTTCCAGGCGCCCTCGAAACTCTGCTCTGAGCACACACGGGCCCACCTACCCCGCTTGTCCCCAGGCCTTCACGAAGGATCACTGAGCACCTGGGATACTGTGTGGCTTGCAAGAGGGGGTCCTGGCTTGCTGTCTGAACCAGGGCGCTGATGGGCACAGCTGGTGGGGCTGGTAGTACCGGGTCCACCAGTATCACGGCCTTTCTCTTGCCATCCGGGACTCAGAGTCCTCGGTGGCCAGATCTAGCTTCTCTGCCCTTGCGTTCTCTGATGGTCGCCAAGTGCAAGTCCCTAGTGAGAGTGTGAGCTCAGAGCATAGGTGTGTGGGAAGGAGGCAGACGGGGGGGGGGGGGCATTCCAATCACTGATCAAGTTCAGCTGCGTGCTTTGGAGGCAGCCAAGTAAGCGGAGCCTCTGGGAGCCACCGCAGCACAGAAGAGCGGCACCCAAGAGCCGTGGGCATAACCGAGATCTTCCGATAACCGGGGTTTTCCAGTGCAAGGGCAGATGCTAAGTATAAAGTCCCTACCGGGAAGCCAGAAGTCATTTCCCTGAGCAGACAGTGAGGCAGGGAGAGCTGCCCGAGGGAGAAGCTCGGTGGAACTCAGGCAGAACCCGACCTCCTTCCTCGGGGTCACCCCACTCCTCAAAGGAGGAAAGGAGAAGGCTGCCTGGGCCAGGCGGGGCCACAGGGCACCACCCCTGTGCTTTGTGAAGCCCCATCTCAAAGTCAACAGCGAGTTCTGGCCCCCAAAGGAGGTAGCAAACAGGCCAGCCCTGCTCCGGGGGCCTGATGCGCAGCAGTGGGCCATGACCCGGGTGGTTCTATCCTGGGGCCAAACTCTTCCTCCTCCTCCTCACTCTCCAACAGCCAGTCCTGGGTCACAGGCCTTCAGAAAACCCCCCAAGCCCCAGCCAACTTCAGACCGCCCTGGCCCTTAGATCATCTGCTAGTCACTGGGCTAAGACCCAAAGTGATGGGCGAGAAATGCTGAGCAATTTCAGAAAACCAAACTGCAAAGGTGCTCACGATAAAATCTTCAGCGGGAGCACCCCAAGCTCTGAAAGACTCTAGGGAAGCACTTACCAAACAGGCCTAAAAAAGAAGTTGAGGCTTTCTTCCCCCAATGCAGTAGACGAGAATCTTTCAAATTTACATATAAAGTCCCATGATAAGTCATTTGGGATCCCCCAAAGTAGGAAGGCGGCTTGTGGTTACAGCAGGGTGAGTCAAGGAAACAAACAAATGAGCTGGATGAGGTCAGCCTTTTGGAAAAGGAACAAAGAAAAACTGCTCCCAGGCGAGAAGCAGCTCATGATGCCCAAGCAGTGGTCACAGAACGCCCATTTCTGAATCCTGGAGTTCAGTGGGTCTCAATGGGGGTGGGGGTGGGGGTGAGGGTGACCTGTCCCCCAGGGGACATCTAGCAATGTCTGGAGACATTTTGGGTTGTCACAACTGGAGATGGGGGGGTGCCCCTGGCACCTAGTGGGTGCAGGCCAGGGACGCGACTAAATATCACACAGCACACAGGACACCCCCAAACACAGAGAATCGCCCTGCCCCAAATCTCAGCAGTGCCATGATTGAGAAACAGCCTCACACAATGCAAAATAGTTTTCTCTCTTCTTTAAAAGTCCTGGGCAAATGGTCACCTTTCGTCACGGGACATGTCCCTCAGCCCAGAGGGCCACTGGTGGGGACCCCTCCTGTCTGTGATGAGGCTGGGTGATCACGGGCTCTGCGTCTTTGGAGGGACCTCTGGGAACAGACCGCAGCTTGGGCGAACTGCCCAGCCACTGGCCGAGGGCTCCGGCCCTCAGAGCTTGCCCCACGGCGGCTCAGCTCTGAAGGGCTCACACTGAGGCTCTGGAGAAAGAAGGATGACACCTGCACTGTCACAGCCGACGGCCTCACCCGTGGCAGGTGCTTCACGGGCGTCGGTGACCTTTCACACACTTTGTCTTGCCTGAATAAATAGGAGCCTCACCCATGAAGCATTCTGCGTTCCTGACCGGCCAGCCCAGTGGAACAGCAGAGGCCCCACGTCCAAGTGCACAGGGGTGCGCAAGGGAGAGCCGGGCGCATCCACCTTCACATCACATAAAGGCAGGGCATGGAAGCTGGGAAAGGATCGAGAGTCCACCCCGGCCCCCAGGGATAAGCTCCTGACTGGTGAGCCCCCGGGGTCCGGAGCTGAGCTGATGGCAGACACATCTGGGGGTACCCCCGCACCTAGCTGTACACCTCTGGATGTGAGTCCCGCAGACAGAGTGGCTCCAGAAATAATAGGAGCATATCACACTCCTTGAGTTTTTTCTGGTCTGCCACAGGCTCAGCAAACGGTCAACAGAAACCAACCCAGGAGCTGGGCGGACGGGAAGGACACAGGCCCAGAGCTGACAGCGGCCGCCTTTGGGGAGTTGGGAGCTGGGGGGAGATGCAGGCCGGACATGGGCCTAACCCACAAACCTCATCTACCTCTGATCGGTTGACTTTTTATGAGTTACTACTAATTTTACCATTTTAAAAGAACATTTAAAAGAAAAGAATGAGGGCAGAATATCTTGTACAGACACCCACTTTCCTGGGATTACGCCTCACCTGCTCAAGGAACTCTCCACTGCAGGTTTGCACGGGCGGGCTGTCCCCGGTCACCAGAGCCCAGAAAACTGGCCCGTGCAAGACCACAAAGGCCAAAGAGAAAGGGTAGAGGCAGCGAGACAGCGCCTGGTGCCAAACAAGGAAATGAAAAAACTGGCCCCCATGCCAGGCCAGGAGGCTGGGTGGGAGGGAGGCTGCAGGCCCGACACCCCCGCGTCTCCTGCCAACACCCCCTGAGCAGATGGCCGTCCCCAACTATCGTCCCCTCAGACCCGGATAAGGTTCTGGATCCATCGCTCACCAATGAGGTTTGCAGCGAGGAAAGTCATGCATGGCTAAAAATCCAGAAGCGTGCCAACCTCTCGTTACCCAGCCTGCTCTCAGTTCGAACGAGGCACTGCACCCCCACTTCCCAACCCTCGGGACCTGAGATCTGGTTTTCCACATAAAATTCTGCCTCAGGGGCACCTGGGTGGCTCGATTAAGTGTCTGCCTTCAGCTCAGGTCATGATCCCAGCCCGGGATCGAGCCCCACGTTGGGCCTCCCTGCTCAGCGGGAAGTCTGCTGCTCCCTCCCCCTGTGCCTGTGCTCTCTCTCCCTCTCAAATAAATAAAATCTTTTTTTTTAAGATTTTATTTATTTGTTAGGGAGAGAGAGCGTGGGCGAGAGAGAGAGAGAGCAAGGGTACAAGCAGGGGGAGCTGCAGGCAGAGGGAGAAGACTCCCTGCCGAGCAGGGAGCCTGATGCGGGACTCGATCCCAGCACACTGGGATCATGACCTGAGCCGAAGGCAGACGCTTAACCAACTGAGCCACCCAGGCATCCCATAAATAAATAAAAACTTTAAAAAAATAAAATAAAACCCTGCCTCAGCCTCAGGCCTGAGCTCGACACCGTCCCTACCACTTCGACCTCTTACTTCTTTCCATCATGCGTTCCGGGCTCCCCTCCACTGGCTTTGTTACCCACAGCCTGGAGAATAACTCTCACATCAGGGTCACCTTTCCAAGCTCCCCTGTCCTGCAAGAGGGACACAGACACCTAGCGACAAGGCCAGAGCTGGGGGGACAGGGGCTGACCCAATGGGACAACTCACAAACTCTAACATTCTTATGAGCGTCTACTTTCCCCTAACATCAAAGGCAAAACTAGAGGTTCAACGTTTGGCCATAAACCATCACATCTTTTTTTTTTTTTTTAAGATTTATTTATTTATTTGAGAGAGAGAGAATGAGAGAGAGAGAGTACATGAGAGGGGGGAGGGTCAGAGGGAGAAGCAGGCTCCCTTACTGAGCAGGGAGCCCGATGTGGGACTCGATCCACCTGAGCCGAAGGCAGTCGCTTAACCAACTGAGCCACCCAGGCGCCCAAACCATCACATCTTAATACCGTATACGTCATTAATTGTTTTAAAGAAAAATAGGTAGGTTGAGAAAATAACACTCAGAATAATAATCTAAAGTTTGTGTCTATGCGCATCTTTAGCTTGCACATAGGCAAGCTAACATCCGCTACAAAGGCAAACAAAAGCAACGTTCCCAGTGGGCTGGACAGAGAAGTCACTTCACTCACACAGGTGCAGCAAAGAGGTGCATGCAAGAGGGGAGCCGCTCCCCACAGCCCCAGTGCAGGGTCCTGGAAAGGGCTGTCGGCTCTGGGGGTTAATAACTGGTGATCTGGGATGCGGGACTGAAGAGAACAGAAGACATACAGAAGCCAAGTCAGTGAATTAATGGGGGAACCTACTGCTGTCCCCCAAAGGAAGGGCTCAAGCATCAAGTTTGTTTATAAGAGCATCAGGACCCAGTGTCCGAATGTGGGTGGACAGCTCAAGGCTGGCCCGAGAGACGTTATAAGGGAGGGATGTGTGTGGACCCCCAAGTGTTGTCCCTTCCGTTCCTGTTCCCACCTACCGATGGCTCACTTTCCACCTACACCCTCACCTCCTGGACGTCCTCGGACCTTGCCAGACCACTGGTTCACGGAGCTAAACCTGCCCTCAGAAGAATAACAAACCCCGTGATTTGCAAACTCATCATCGGCTGAGTGGGAGCCTCTTCCTGGTCAGGGGATTTCTGCACTCGAGGGCAGAGTGAATCTGCTATCTGGCTTAAGCCAAAAGAACAAAGCTCTCATTTTTAAAATGTCAGCCGCAAACCAGCTCACCGAAGGAGCCTGGGTGGGGGCAGCAGTGGCAGGGGAGAGCTCTCCGAGATCGTAGGCCGGGGTCTTCCAATCCCCGAGGCCGGCTCTCCCGCCGCTGTGCCTGCCCCGGGCATCCTTCCTGCCAGCTTCACCAACCGGTTCCTGCCCGTCCCTCAGGCCTCCAGAGGGACACAGCCCTGCTGGTTTCCGGACGTCCGGCCTCTACAACTGTGAGAGGGTCAATTTCTGCTGTAGGTCCCCCAGTTTGTGGTCAATCTGTTACAGCCGCCAGAGGAAGCACACCCCCGGAGTCACCCATTAACTCATGAGACAGCAGCAGGGGTGGGGGGGGAGGGTAAGATGCAGAGGGGCAGGGAGAGAGGAGTGAGAGAGAGGCCTCTGAGCAGCCCGAACTCCTATGACCAAGTTCCTTCCCTTCCTCAGAAGGTACGGTTACCCCCAACGTGATGTTTTGTGAATATTCACATACTCTGTTCATCAATAGTCTGCCTTCCGCTCAGGCCATGATCCCCAGGGTCCTGGGATCGAGCCCCGCATCGGGCTCCCTGCTCGGCAGGAAGCCTGCTTCTCCCTCTCCCTCTCCCTCTCCCTCTCACTCCCTCTGCTTGTGTTCCCTCCCTCACTGTCTCTCTCTCTCTGTCAAATAAATAAATAAAATCTTTAGAAAAAAAAAATCAATAGTCCCCTTGGATAAACAGTCACCCCCAACGCGACAGGGAGGTGAAATTCAAAACCAGGTAAGTGGCACAACTACTATTAAACAAAAGCAATGAATCAAAGCCATGCTTTGTTCTCACATGACACCCGCTCCCTTCCTCGGATATCAGGGTGGGGCGGGCTGCCCTTGAGATCCCCTCGTTCACTCGTACCTCACACACAGTGCCGACCTGCCACGGGGATGCAAGTTCGGACCCACAGTGATGCGGAAGCAGAAGCTCGGAAGGGCAGAGACGGTTTGCTGAACTCAGATTCACTGACAAAACCAAAGGGAGACAAGTGAGGGGCAGAGAACAGGAGGGATGGAAATGGTCTCAAGCACAGTGGCCACCATTAAAGCCCCGTGCTCTGAGGCTGGGGCCTTCAGGCCACTGTTCCACACTCTGCAGCACAGCCGCGAACATTCCACGCGGTAATCTGGTTCCGCAGGAAAAGGCGAATGGTGTTTATTCTGCTTTAAGAAGCACACTGTTCCCTTTGCCTGCCTGTCCCTGCAGTGGGCTCCGGGGGGGGGGTCCCCCTGCCCACAGGGAGCGACACCACCCACGGTGTCCCAGGCAGAGGGCATCCACCCTCTCCTCCTGGTCCACACCACCCTGGATGCGGGCAGCGAGGCGGCTACGACCCGACCAACGCCCCGCGCGGTGTGGGACGCGCAACGCAGAAGGAGCTCGCCGACGCGTGTGGGACCCGTGGGCACAGGACTGAGGATGAAGGGATTCATCCACGAACGGATGAACGTTCAAGGTTTGGAGAAACGTCTGAATTCTTCACTGGGCTCCTCCTGTCTCTGCTGACTCTGCCTAAAGCTTGACTTCTCTCATAAAATTCCTGGGACCATTTAACCATGGAAATAGCCGTGACAGCATTAACTCCCTGGAGGGCAGATACCTGTGATACAGGCGGATCAGGAAAAAATGTCAGAAATGCTGCTTGGTGTCCTAACCGCTTTTTTCTTTTAAGTTGCAAAGTGTTGGTGTGACAGGAACCTACAAGGACAAAAGACCCACAAATAAAATGAGAAACTGCGGTGTGGGGCGGGGGGCGCCTGGGTGGCTCAGTCAGTTACGCACCGGCCTTCGGCTCAGGTCATGATCCCAGGGTCCTGGGATGAGCCCCACAGCGGGTTCCCTGCTCAGCGGGAAGCCTGCTGCTCCCCCTGCTTGTGCTCTGTCTCTCCCTCTGTCCAACAAATAAATAAAAATCTTTAAAAAAAAAGAAAAAAGAAAGAAAGAAATTGCGGTGGAGAGACCCCAAGGTGGCTCCCACGATGGCAGCCTCCTGGTGTTCACACCCTGGTGCCTTCCCTTCCCCAAAGGCGGGGCGGGGAGAGACCCGCAACTGGCTTCCAACCAGCAGAATATGGTGAAGGTGGTGGGCGGCCCCTCCCACGCCACAGCCCCTGAAGTGCCTGCACGCCCATTTCCATTCCCGTGGCACCTTGCAGGTCACCCCCTTCTCGGCAGCCACTGAGTCATGCCCCATGCATTCGAGCCCAGCTCTGCCATGACCACACTTACGTCCATGTTTCCTCATATGTAAAATGGGGACAACAATAGTTTCCTCACAGTGTTGACACAAGGATTAAATAAGGTAAGGTTTGGAAAGTGCTTACAACAGCGCCTGGCACACAGTAAGAGCTCAATAAATGTTTGTTACTTATGCATGACTTATGCACCTCTGCCGTCCTGACAGGACTACAAAGTCTGCGAGGGCATAGACGGTCTGTCTCACCGGCTGTTGACCACAGCCTTCGACATGGGGTGGATCAAGGAGTACCGATGACCACCTCCTGGGAGCCTCCTAGCGACTCTGCAGACAGGAGTTAAAATGGGTTGAGAAACGTTCAATTCTTGCCCAGTACCCCTGAGAAAATGAGGGGCAAAACGAGGACCATCGCACTCACAGACGATGTTCTTTATATTTCTCTGCTGTCTTAAAGACAACTTGTAACAAAGTTAATTTGACACATATTTAAGGAGAAGCAGAAGTGTTAGCCTCCAGTAGAGTAATTAGGCTTCAATGGCAACAACTCACATAAATGAGCATAATTAGCACTATGCAAACACCGTGGCGGCTCACATTTCTGGAAGCATTTGAGCGAAGGTGTGATTCTTTGGTGCAAGGAAGAGAATGAGAGAGGCGGTGGAAGAGTTTGCTTTTTTCCTCCAATCAGTGTTGAATGATGTGGCTTACGAGTGGCTCTAAGGGGAAGGAAGGTTTGAAGCGTCTGGGTGGTTAGATGCATTTGAGGGGATGGAACAGTCCTCAGCGGGCACCAAAGTGGGGTGCAGGCTTGGAACTTTGGCGCAGTGGGCGAGGGGAGTTATGCCTGAGACTGAACGGGAAGGAGCCCAGGGTGAACTCTGCCTGGTCTGTGGTTCTTATCCCGGCTGATTCCACTTCTCCCTCCAAAGGCCAATGCAGTCTCCCAGGGTCCGTCTGCATCCTCTCTGGCGCCCCTCATCTGGTTATGCCCAGGGAAGGGGTGATCAAGGCAGGAAGAGAGTTGGGCGGTACCTGGGGTGAGTAACTTCAACATAGCTCCCTCCCCAAGCCAGCAACTTTCCCAGAGGATTATCAAGAACTGTTTCTCCATCTCTCCAGGTTGGAGGCAAGGGATGTTAATCTCCTTCGGGGTTTCACAACACCTTCTGACCAGCCTTGCCGGGGTCCTGGAGGAGGGGCTGTATCGAGCAGGGCTCAATCACGTGGTCTAGGACTTGAAACTGGCTTCACCCCACCATTGGTGGTGGGTTTCATAATAAAGGGGTTATGAGGACAGTAGTCTTATCCACTTTCAAGTCTATTTTAATGAATTTTATCATGACCCGACGTGACAGCCTCAGAATGTTTAATGCCAGGATTAGGGATCAATTTGATTCAAGTCAGCTCACCCCTGCCCCCCACCCTCCTACTGCCAAGACAACTCTTTCTCCTCTGGATGGACCCTCCCTTTCTTCCTCCTTCCTTCCCAGGGGAGGTGACGGGAATAGGGCAGGCGTGCCCACGTGCAAGAGGTCAGGTGGGAAGCTGGGAGGGGTGAGTCAGCACCACTCTCAGGACGGGACAAGCAGAGAGCATCGAATGACAGTGTGGGAAGAGGTCACTTGGTACCACAGAGGTCAAGGCGGGGCCCCAGGGTGAGACTGGTCAAGACCGTGGGCTCCACGCACGGGAGCTCCCCCACGACATGGAACCCATGACCCTGAGATCAAGAGCCGAACTGCGATCAAGAGTCAGACGCTTAACCAACTGAGCCACCCAGGCGCCTCCATTTTACTCCATTTAGATATCTGCAATCCTAGTTAGCAACAGCAACAAAAATGAAAGCATCAATTTTTAGGAAGGGGAAGTTGAGAGGGACATTTGCAATGCAAAAATCAATCAAATAACTCCAAAAACCTCACTAAATACTATCTATCAGTGTAAAGGAAGCTTCTTCTGATTTAGCAAAAGCACTGAATATCTATGAAAGAGAAAGCCCTTTATCTCTGTGGATGTCTTAAGGGCTGTCACAGCATCCGGGCCCATTGTCTATACATTGTCTATACATGTCTATCTCATGTATTTACACCGCGACTCTACAAAGTAGGTCCTAACACATTAGCCTAATTTTAGAGATGAAGAACCAAACCCAGGAAGGTTAAGTCCTGTTTGTGCAGCTAATGGCAGACAGAGGTGGGCCTGGACACCAAATCCTTGACCAGGAAATCCTGTGCTTCGTGGACACTGGGAGCCCCCACAGGACCCCAGGTGCTTATGAATGGAGAAAACCGACCCATACCGGCTGCCAAACCCTGGCATCTAGCAGCCTCTGCGTGGCATCTGCAGCCAGACCCAGAGGAGAAGGCCCCAAGGCCAGTCACCAAACGCTCTCATTCCTAAGGACTCTTGAATCACTGAAGCTGAAATTTAAAGTAGCTCCCGCCGGCCCTCCCCCGCTGCACACACACCAGCAGCCCCTACTGTCAGACAGCCTACAAGATAAAGGTGCTGATTTCTATGGGTGTTGGAGCTCCCTACCTTAAGGTCTGATGTAAATCGGTGTTTCTGTTCCCTGTCCTCACATGAGAGACAAAGGCAACCTCCTTAGACCAGGCAGCAAGTGCAAACTCAGCCAGAACTGCTGGGGGGCTTTGGGGGTGGGGTTGTGCCCACATCACCTTAAGAAGGGGAGCCCCCTAACCTCCCACCTCACAGAGACCAGAGAACGTATTCTCAGGTGCCACACCTGGGCTGCTTGGCTCTGCCGGGGGGGCGGGGGGAGGCTCCCCGGCTGCTCCCCCTGGCCCCCTAGACGCCGGGGGCCTCACTATTCTGCCGCACCAACTCTCCCTTTGTAAGAACCTTCCAGCCACCCACAATCCAGCTCCTGTAACAGACTTTGAAACATACCTCGTGCCTTCCTAATTCTGCTAATGCCATCCCCTTCGATGTGACTCTCCCTTCTCTGCAACTGTCTCAGAACCCTGGCTGCTCTCCCAAGCTCAGACCCAACCCTTCTACTGCCACAGAACTGTCCTGGCCTCTCCCCAGCCCTGTGAGCCCCTGAAATCCCAGAGCATCGACTACCCTATTGCATCCCCCAGCCGGCCTTTCCGCTCTGCACACCAGTCCTACCACTTTTTATGCATGCATGCAACCATGTATGCACCTAGCATCCCGCAAATATTTATCAAGTATCTGCCATATGCCAGGCACTGTTCTGTCCCTTCTCCTATCCATTCTCTCCCCACTCTCCAAGATGACTATTTTCCACCTTCTGCTCTCCCCCAAACCTCCACCACCCATCCCCTCAGCAACGTCACCCCATCTTGTGGCGTTAGGGACCATCTTAGTCACACCCATGGGGCCCCTGCCCTGACCAACCACCTACACTCCAGGCTCCAGCACCCAATACCATCTCCAGTTGGGTGTCCAACAGGCAACGTGCTGGAGCCAAAACACAATTCCAGATCCCCATAAAGCCCTGCAGCCAGCTCCCCCGCTGCCGATTAATGATTCACCCATCTGCGCAAGCCACGGACGTCGGAGACATCTTTGTCTCCTCCATGGTGTGTCCTATCTCCCCGTGTCCATCCAGCAGTAGACTCTGTCGGTTCTGTCTTCCAACCCTCTGCCTCTATCCCCACGCTACAGTCCAGTCCAAGCCCCTGCGGTTTCCAGCCAGCCCAAGGAATAGCCTCCAGCAGGTCTCCCTGCTACCACTCTTGGCTCTGGATATTGTTTACACAACAGCCAGAGTGATAGTTTTATTTATTTATTTATTTATTTACTTTAAAGATTTTATTTATTTGACAGAGAGAAAGACAGAGGCTCGATCCCAGGACCCTGGGATCACCAGAATTTTAAAACGTTTAACATTTCTAAGTCCCAGGGCACACAAAGCCCTAGATGATCTGGCTCCTGCCTGACTGCACCTGCTACACTCACCTCCAGAGTCAAAGGCTTTCTTGCCAATTTCTCACAAATGCACCAAACACAGGACCTTAGTGCTTGTGACCCTTCTGCCCAGAGACCCTTCTCCTCGCCTATTCAGGTTTCTCCTCAATGACTTAAACCCTCCCTCCCTCCCCCATCAACACTAACAACCCCTTCTTGGCACTCTTCACCTTCCTACCCCTTCATAGCATTTATCACAACCTAAACGTTTCCAATGTTCATTGCTCGCCGGTACCACCTGTTTCCTCCAACAGAAGATCAGCTCCACAAAAGCAAGGATTTGCCTTTTGGTTCATTGCTGTACTCCTAATGCCAAAATAACATTGGCATATAGCAAGGACTCAATAAATATTTGCTGAAGGAATGAATGAATGAGTCCTGTGTAGCTGTTCTCTTAGAACCTATGTCTGATCTCCTGTGGCCCGAGGTTGGGCAGCCTACAACCAGGGGCAACATCCACTGCATCGTTCATACTTTCATCTTCCTACACGTCCTAGCCCAGGGACAAGGGCAGGTACAGGGCCAGGATGGCAATCCGCTTACACGACCAATGGGAAGTACTACCTAGCATGCGGGGATGGAAGGACCTGGGGGCCGGTGTATGTTTAGGATTATTGATTAGTGATGTGCACCAAGGGCATGGGGTAGGGAGTAAAAGTACAGTCTCGTGGCTGCCACATCTGTTAACCAGGGGATCCCTTCAGGCCAGACAAGACAGCGGGATAGGCAGGGCAAAGCAGGCCAGTCTTGGCCAGTCCTCAAGTTTGGGACGCTCAGGAGACAGGCAACTAACCCACATGGCAGCAGATGCCAATGGGCCCCAGGGTCCCCGCTGACGCTGCCCCATCAGCCCTCTGTCCCTGGACAGACCCTCAAGGAGAATGTTGGCGAGTACAGGAACCTCGCCTCCTGCCCAGATTCCCCCCCCCCCGCCACACACGCACACACACACACACACCCCCAGCCGACCATCTCAGCCGTTACTGCACAGCACTTATGCACATGCCACATGCCCGGATGCGGAGACTCAGGGGTGTGGCCCTTTGTCCCAAAGGCATCTCAGACTTGGGGGCAGAGGCAGAACTGGCCCCACATACAGCGGGCCATTCTGCTCCCATGATGTGGCTCTCAGCATCGGCTAAAGGGTTCCAAAGGCACAAATCCAGGAAGCCCAGCCACTCCTTGCTGCAGGAGACCAGCACGAATATACCCGGAGGGCAGAGGCCCTGGGTCTTTCTGCACAGCCATGCTGTCCCCTTGCTCCCTGTGCCCGAGCAGGCGCAGAAATAGTGAAGGTACAGGAGCATGGTTCCTGTCCCTGCTACCAGGCCACAGCCACCCTAAGCTGGCGGGGGGGAGGGGTGGGGTCCTCCACACTGCCATGTGCTGACCCAGTCTCCATTCTGACCTGCAGCTCCCAGCTGGGCCCGGCTCTGGCCACTAGGGGTTGGAGAGGAGGAGGGCTCACGTTCACCTTGGGGACCCGAAGGAGACCCCTTCTCCTGTTCTTCTCTTTCAAATGCAAGCTGGCAGACCGGACCCCCGTTATAACATTACTGTAGTGACCACGGGGCTTTTCATACCCGCTGAGATCTGTCACGGCCACCCTGGGCAGCTAGCTGGTCTCCATGTCCCCACTTTCAGGAAACCGAGGTATTTGCTCCCATCGTAGGTGGGGAAGCAGCGGCAATAAAACCAGAACCCCCATTTGCACTCCCGGACCAGTGAGCCCTCCTGCAGCCACCACGGAGAGCGAGGAAGAAAGAAATCACCAGCCACGCAAAACGCAGAAAAGGAATCCTTTCTCTCCAGAGATCATGGAATCAAAGGCATTTTGTTGCTTCTTGGAAATTTTTCTACTTATGACTCGGAGACCACACAATTCAACAGGGTTCCCATTATTATTATTAAAGTTCCTGCCTCCTTCTTTACGAACTTTCAAACAGACTGAGAACACAAGCGTTTACCTGCGCTCACCGTGGGACGGGGCGAGCAAGTCGCGCGGGCTTCCAGCCCCCTCCTCCCCGGGGCTCGGCTGCAGGGCTCCCGCAAAATCTCGAAATCCCCCCGGATCTGCGCGGTCACTGAAGGAAGCAGCCCGGCTCTGAACAAGCCCAGGCAAGCCCAGGCAGAGCCCGCTTCTGGGTCCTCCTCCTGCGCGCACCACCCGGCCCCGGGGCGGGGGACGCGGCTCTCCAGCCCGAGACCCCCGGGGTCGGCTCGCCCCAGACGGGTGGGGCGCCGGCCTCTCCCGCACCTGAAAAGCGAATGGGCCAGGTGGCGACCGGAGCGGCGCTGGGGGCGGCGCCAGCCTGCGCGGGCTTCGGGGCGGGGGCGCTGCCGGCGCCGGGGTCACGTCGGGGGGTGGGGAGGGTGCGCGCCGCCCTAGTCCCCGGCCGGGCGCCCGGGAGGGGGACGGCGAGCGCTCGGGCCGTGGAGCCGGCCCGCCCACCGCGGGGGCCCGGGCGCGCCTCCCGGAGCCCACGTGCCGGGCTCCACGGCCGTCGCCACCCTTCCGGGGTCCCTCGCCCCTCCGCGGCGGGACCGCAGCCCGAGCGGGCCGGGGGGGGATTGTAAGAAAGCAAACAGAAACCGCGGAGCGCTCGCGATGCCCAGCCCACACGGCCTCTCCCCGGGAAGAGGGAAGAAGACACCCTCGTCGCGTCCCGGGCGCCGGCGAAAGAGGTGGCCCGGGTCTGGACCTGTCGTCGCCGACGCTGCCGGCCCGGAGAGCTCCGAGTTCGCACGCAGCCCGGGATTTAAGGAGACGGGAAAGGACTTCCAGGGCCGGGACCCGGCACCCCCGCCGCAAGCCACCGCCCGCCGGCCCGGCGCCCCGCCCCCACTCACCGCGCCCCCAGGTTCCGGCGCTGCGGGCCACTGGGGGGCCTGGGTCCGGCGCGGCCTTGGGCGCAGGAGACGGGGGCGCGCGGCAGGCTTCGGCTCGGCGGAGGGGCCGGGCGCAGGCTTCCCGCACCCGCCTTCCAGGGTCCGGGGGACGAAAGCACGGACGTGCGTCGGGAGCACGGAGTTGCGGGGAGGAGCCGGGCCGCCCGCAAGGTGCGCGCCTGCCATTTCTCGCGGTTTCCACGCTGCCCTGCGCCTGGGCTGGGACGCCCTCGCGGTTGGTCGGAACGCAAGTGCACGGAAGGCTCCAAGGATCCCCCTTCCTCTCTCGGCTGTGGGGAAGGGGATCCCTAGCCACTACCCCGCTCCCAACCTTCAGATCCCACTCAGTCCGACCTGGTCGGGACCTCGGGGCCTTTGGGAGACAAGCTGCCCGGGCGCTCCCTCTGCAAGTGTTTCTGCTCTGGGGGTTGTTGCAGGACAGAGATCTCTTCGTGAGAAGCAAACCGTCCTCGCAGACCCACACTCACAGCACTCGCAGGACTCCACGGGATGCTCCTGTGACCTACCCAGCAGGCACCGGTCTCTCCCACGCGGACGAAACTGAAGGGCGAAGGTCCTTTCGGTGATGCAGCGGCTCCCTGACGCGACAGCAGAAGCTCATTCGTCTTGTACTGGGGAGAAAATGGCCCTTGTGGGGACAACTGGGAAGCGGCTGCTGCCCAGGTGGGTAATCACATCTGGGCACACTGGAGGGAGCAAGTGGAGGCCAGGTGTGAGCTGCTCCATTTGATGGATGAGAATCCTGAGGCTCACAGAGATTAGTCTGTGTGGAGCCCAATGTCTCCCAGACTTTTCCAGAACAGTCCTAGAAAAGGAAAGAGCCAGCCAGCAGGTGAGAATGCCCAGGTGCAGGAGGATGGCTGCAGGTCAGGCCGACCTTGCCCACACCAGCGGTGCAGGGGAGGGGACAGTTCCCCACCCACCCTCACCCCAGGATGGCCATCACCATGGGGGCAGATGGGGTGAAGATGGCCTTCCCAGATCCTCAAAGTCTCAGGAAGATTCAGTTGAGGCCAGTGGCTCTGGAGGCAGTGTGCATGGAGATGGAAAGGAAAAGGGGGTTCTACTCCTGATTTACTGATGGCCTTGAGCAATCATAATAACAGCCTTGAGCGCTCTCAGGGTGAGGGGCATCATTGTGAGCCCTTCCGCAGGCAGACTTGTTCAATCTTCAGACAGTCCTGTGAGATTGGTACCAGTACTGCCCCCCGTTTCCAGGTGAGGACATCGGGGACCACAAAGGTAAACCTTGGCCACCACCACGAGGAGGAGAATGGGCCAGAACTAGGACCCCATGCATGCCTTTGAGACCCCCAACCTTACTCCTGAAGCACTTGCCATTTTGCCTCAATTTTGCAAATTGCTTAGCCTCTCCAAGCCTTGGTGTCCTCCTGTGCACAGACGGCATCAGGTTCACGGTAAGGATTCAGAAAATCCTGTGGAACCTCTGCTCCTCCAGACAATTGGATGCACAGCACTAGAAAGAATGCCTGCAAAATGCACTTTGGTGCGTCCCTAGCTCATCTAAGGGACCTCTGGGGAGTGTCAGGCCCTGAGGATGCATTAGCTCTCCGCTCTATGCATATAGACACCTGGGAGCACCCTGTTGGAGAGCCTCTGCCCTCAGTGGCCCTTTCTCTTCTTGCTTTCCTTGAACAGCCACTGAAAGGCCTTGACCCGGGCAGCCAACAGTTGAATGAATTCCTTTTGGAGACACCAGGTTCTGGCAACTAAAGAATTGGATTCTTACCCACTTTTTCATCCAGAGAGGCCAAACTATATCCGGGCCTTTTTTTTTTTTTTTTCCGTTAAGCTTTTTTATGTAAGTGAGGACTGTTTTACAAAGTAAGTATATGCCAAAGTCTATCGCACCATGCCCCCAGTCCTACCAGGCTCAAGGACGCCAAGTCCATCTGTATTTCCCCTAGGACCCACCCAGCACCCAGACATACACATACCCCTAACTTACGGAGAGAGGGGGGCTACGGAAGTAGCGTGGACAAGCTTTGAGGTAAGTCCCCGGCTGCGCCGAGTTGCATCCCCAGACATGGCTGTGAAACAATGCGCCCAGAGGCCTTCAGGCCTGAAATGTAATCACAGATGCCCAAGGAGTGCCGCTCTCCGGTCAACCTATGGATCGATCTTGTCCAAAACTGTGAATAGAAAAAAAAAAAAAAAAAAGAAGAAGAAGATAACAGTGTCCTGGGGTTAGATCATGGTGATGGCTGCACAGTTTTGGGAATACACTAAAACCTACTGAACGGTACCCTTATAAGCGGTAAAATTTATGGCAAGTCAGTTATACCTCAGTAGAAAAAGAAAAAAGGAGTCACCATTCTTCCTTACTGGCTAGAAAGATGCGGCAAGAACCCAGCCAGTCATTTGAAAGTCCTGGCACTGCTGATATTCACTAACTGCTAACTCCCCCAACTTAGAAGATCTAATCCAGGTTGGGGGTAACACAGGAGCGTCAGGCTGGGCTATGCCAGGGCCCTGGCTGTGACCCGTCTCGGGCCAAGTGGCCAGGAGCCTGGGGCAGCCTGTCCATTATGCCCTCGAAGACAAGATGGCAAGGACACAGGGCCCCAGACTGGACCCTGCAGAAGAAGGGGTTCCTGTGGGGGAGGGGCCTTCCCCACTGCAGCCCTGACATGAATCAGCGAGTCGCTTGGGAGAATACGTTGGAGGGGTCTGCGTGCGTGCTTGCGGCCTGTGGGGGTGTCCCGGGGAGCCCACCCAGCACTACAGAGCCCTGTGTCAGTTGGCAAGCACAATTTTCCAGGCCCCGTCTCTGAAAAAGGAAGCCCAAGTTGACTGGTTGGGTTGGTGAAGAAATCGCCACCGGATTAAAAATAGCAAATAAATGTAAGAAGTTAAAATGCTGTACAAAGGGGAGAATTACTTTGAAATGTTTACTCATTGCTGTGCTGACGAGGCATTTCAACTAAACATAGTTTTAAGTTCTGTTTATTTTCCATTTCCTAAAGTCAGCCTTTGGCTTATGCATCAAATCAACCTTTTTCCTAATCGAAGACAGAGAGAGGTCAGCTTATTCTTAGGAGCTCTCTATCTATGGATTGATCGATCGATCCGTAGATATTTAATACAGATGCTTACACCATACGTTATTTACTACTGTTTATCAGGTCCTTATTATATATGTTATACGTTGCTATGTGTTTTATAGACTTGGTCTCTCTTGACCCCCAGCAGCTCTATGAGATCCTTAATATTATGCCCATTTAGCAGGTGATAAATTGAGTCTCAGAGAAGCTTCTGTCCCACATCCTTGTTTAAGGTCATACAGCTGAAAAGTGACAGACCTGGGGCGCCTGGGTGGCTCAGTTGGTTAAGCGTCCATCCGACTCTTGATTTCGGCTCAGGTCTTGATCTTAAGAGTTGTGAGATCGAGCCCCACATCAGGCTCTTGCACTCACTGGGGAGTCCGCTTGAGATTCTCTCTCCCTCCCTCTCCCTCTGCTCTCCCCCCCACCCCCGGCTCTCAATAAATAAATAAATAAAATCTTAAAGAAAAAAAAGGTGACAGACCTGGGATTTGGATGTTTGCTGAACCCCAAAGGCAGACTTAGCCTCAGAACACAGGGGCACTGTCTAACAAAGGCTGCAGGGACGGGGCGGGGTGGGCAGAGGGAATCCTCTCCATTTTTATTGGAGTGAGTGAAAACTCCCCAACCCTAAGTCCAGAGAAGTGAGACTTGCCAAGACCTGTTTGCTCTGTCTGCAGCTTTCATAAATACACATAACTGGTACCTCCCATTTCTCCAACTCAAAGAGGAAAATAGGGCCAGTCTCTGTCTTGAGGATTCCCTCCACTCTCCCCCTCAAAGAACCCGGGGAGCAGCAGCTCCCCCCAGGGCTGCCAGTCCTGCTGACTGCCCCATCATCCCTCCAGAATAGATCCAGGACAGTCAGGCGGAGGGCTGCTGGTTTCCCCAGGCACAGTTGGGTGAGGTGATGGAGGAGGATGCCCCATGTCTTCGCCAGGGCTGACCCACCGCCCTCAATGTCTAGCTCTTTGGAGACACGAAGTCTTGCCAATCCACACATTGGGTTACTGAACAAAGACTTACACTGGGGGTCTCCCTTGGCCAGGCGTGGGCCCAAGTGCTTAACAGAAATGACCTCGTTTAATCCTCATAAAAACACTAGACTTTTGTCATTCCCATCTTACAGATGAAGAAACCGAGGCACGGAGAGGTTAGAAAGCTCCCCAAGGTCATGCTGCTAGTTTGGGATGTGAGCCCAGGTGGTCTGGCTCCAGAGTCCTCCGCAACCCCCTGTATGTGCTACCATAGCCTCCTGGGTATCGGGGTGCAGAGTCTACCCACTTCTCTGTGTTCCTCCCTGTCAACTGATCTCATCAGGGCCATCCTGGTCCATCCCAAACAGTGGAAAGGTCTAGATTCCCCCCTCTCCGTCCCCAAGGCTTACTGGCCCACTGCAGGCTTCCAGGCACCTTTCCAACCATCTTCACTCACCTCCACTGCGGGGAGCCACACAGATCTCCCTGGCTACAGCCCTTCCTCAGCCAGACGTTTCTGGTCTTACCCTGTTTCCTGAAGCCAGTGAGTGCCAAAGGGACCCTTGACTGGTTCCTCCCAGTTCAAGACCACTCCAAGACGGCTTCATGACTTCACTGCCAGAAATACGAACAGCACACAACACTGAAAGGGCAATTTCTCTGGTTAAATAAACCAGCTGCCACCCCGCAGCATACATGATAATATATATTACATAAGGTGTACCCGGCTGGCTCAGTCGGTAGAGCATGTGACTCTTGATCTCAGGATCATCAGTTCGAGCCCCACATTGGGTGTGGAGCCTACTTAAAAAAAACAAAAGGGGCGCCTGGGTGGCTCCGCCGGATAAGCATCTGCCTTGGGCTCAGGTCATGATCCCAGGGTCCCTGGATCGAGTCCCGCATCGGGCCCCCTACTCAGTGGGGAGCCGGCTTCTCCCTCTGCCCCTCCCCTTGCTCATGTTCTCTCTCTCAAATAAATAAAATCTGTAAATAAAATAAGGATAATATATATATATTATTATTATTATGTACATACTACCTATGGCTCCAGATTGATGGTTCTTAACCTTTTGGGGGCCCAATAATCCTTTGAGAATCTGATGAAAGCTATGAATGCTTTCCAAGGAAAAAAACCAACAACTCACCTCGCACAAAATTTTACCTACAATTTCAGAAGCCCTCGGCTGCCTCCTCCCCAGCCCTTCTGCCCCTCCAATTTTTTAAAAAGTTAAGAAAAGCACTGTGGTGCTGTCCAATAGAACGGTCTGTGATGGTGGGAAAGTGCCACGTCTCTGCTGTCCACTGCAGTAGCACGAGCCTCACGTGACCACCGGAATTAATTAAATAAAAGGTAACATTCAGTTCCTCATTGCGGAAGCACAGGGCTAGCGGCCGCCGTCTTGGACAACGCAGTTCTCGAGCCCATCCTGCAGAAAGAGGGTCATCCGGAGCATCAGGAAATGGCACAGCTGGGCTGCGCCATGGGTTGGCTTGCTGTCACTGGCTTACGTTGAGGGGCCTCCGGTGAAAGAGCCCGAGCACATGGCTTTCTCCCCGTGCTTCCTCTAAGACACTGTCCGTTATATGAAGCATACCAGGTATTAGAAGGAGTCTCCATGGCAATCCACTTTTGGGGCCTGGGATCCCCAAATGCAACATGGTAAGGTGACTTTTCTTTGGTCACTAAATTTTAGTCCTTTAAATTAGTTGAAGGCGGATGGCCTTTCCATATCAAGGCAGGCAGTGTGTTCTGATTATAACACAGCTGTGTGACTGTGAGGACAGGGACGGTGTTTAAAAGGTAGCAGGTGACTGAGTTTGGGCAGAAGATTTTGCAAGGTCTGATGGGTCCCTTGTGCTGAGCAGCCCGGCGCTGCGTGCCCAGCAGCTCCCAATAGGACCAGAAGTAGAGGTGGTCGGCCCCACACACTAGCGGGCTGGAGGCTGTCTCTCCGTAATCACTGGAGACGAGAGGACAAGCTCTCGTGCTCTGCAGCCTGCGACTGTCCCTACTGAGACCGAGGGCAGAAGGAACCGGCTTCCCCTGAGCCCGTGGCGTCCTCAGAACCTGAAGGCTGCCATGAGCCTGCGTCTGACAGATCCTCTTTCTTGCCAACCGCGTCTAGGGAGGCAGCACTGAAGCTTGCTTTTTTTCTACTCATACCTGGTCAAGGTCACCGATGACCTCTGTGTTGCTAAACCCCTTGGCCCCTTCCCAAGTCCCCATTTTGTTTGACCGATCAGCATCATCTGACACAGCTCATCCCTCCCTGATCCTGGAAACTCTTTCTTCCTTTCCGTTTGGATTTTTGGATGCCACTCTCTTGGTCCTCACCTCCTTTGCTGACCACTCTTCAGTTTCTTCTGCTAGCCCCACCCTCTTTCTGTTGGGGGACCCCAGGACTCAGTCCACTTACACTCCCTCCCTGGGTGATCTCATCCAGCCTCATGGCTTATCACTCTCATCTGTACGCTGCTGACTCGCAAACTATTATCTGCAGCCATGACCCTTCTGCCAACCTCCAGGCCCTGATAGCCAGTAGCCAATTCAAAGTCTCGTGGATGTGTAATAGGACTCTGAAAATGGGACACATCCCAAACTGAAGTCCTGACCCACACCTGGCCTCCCTAGGCTGCTTCTCCGAAGTCTCCCCCCTTTCTCTGTGCACGGGAACCCCATGCTTCCAGCAGGGAACCCCATGTTTCCAGCGCTCTGGCAAAAATCCTTGAGGTCCATCTTTGACCCCTCTCTCTCTCTTCCCCCAGCATCTAGTCCATGAGCAATGCCTGCTGGTTCCACATACAAACTACAGCCAGAATCCAGACCCTTCTCTGCGTCTCTCCTTCCAGTCATCGCTCCCACCCTGTCCAAGCCACTGTCATGCTCTTGCCTGGCTGACGGTCGCTGCCTCCTACCCGGCTTTACTGGGCCCTCCCTCCCCAAAGCCCGTCTTCAGCACGGCATCCAGGAGTGACCTATTTAGAACGAAATCTAGTCACATCTCTCCTCTGCTCAAAAGTGGCTCCCCGCCTTGCTCAGAGTCAAAGTCAAAGTCCCTACTGTGGCCTAAGAAGTTCAAATGAACCTGGCCCCAGCTGACTCCCGACCTCATGTCTTACTGCTCTCTCGCTCACTTACTCTGTTCCAGCCATACCTGCCTCCTCGCTGATCTTGGAACAAAGAAGTCCTCTCCCCTGCCCAGGAGGCCAGAGGAACCAGACCGGGGCCCTGCGGTCAACACTGTCACCACCTTCATCATCACTAATGAGAACCAGAGGCTGTAGCCAGTTAACCCGTGTCCATCCTGGTCCCCCAGTGAGACCTCAGAGGTGACAGTACTAAGGAGCACCCTGGGCCCTGGTTACAACACTCATCTCTTACAGCCAAAGGGCCGTGGAGGGACAAAGTGGCAATTCTCTCCTAATTCAGAAAATAGTAACATAAGCACTTTATTTCTGATGCAGATAACTACATTATTCTACTGATTAATCAAAAAGGAAAAAAAAAAGAAGAGTGACCGCATGCCAGTAAGAAATGTGGATTGTTCTATAGGAGAAAGAGTCATCCCAACCCATTAAAGGGCAGGGTGAGAGAATCCCACAGCTGGGCTTGACAAGGCAGAGTGGGAATTGCCGAGCATAGGCGGGACCCTGGTGAAACAAGGCAGCTGGTAAAAAGACGCGGTCATTGGTGGAATGGGCTGCCCACCAAAGGTAAATCCATCTAAAGGATAACAGCTCAACAGAAAGCCGGAAAGAAAGTCACCCACATCCCAGGATATATATGTGTTTCCCACATGAGGACCATGGGGATGACTCCCATGAATGGTGCGTTAAATGGAACCCCCTTTTCTCGACTCAGCCACACCAACACCCATCCTCAGTCGTTTGACGGATCCTGCCAAGTTTATGTGTTTGCGGTCATGGCCCCCACCATCGTAGTTAGCTGTGGATTAGCATCACCCATGGCTTTCTGTAAATAGGCAGAAGTCTTAGCGCAGCCCTCAGAAGACTGTGTGTGGCAAGCATCTGGACTTCTGGCTAGAAGAGATAAAGGCACTCACCGGACTTCTTTGCTGGAGCTGTGTCCCTCCATTTGCCTGGAAGGAATGCCTTGGGAGAGCAGTTGGGCTTCAGGGACCTGGAGAAGCAAAGACATTATGAAAACCAAAACAACGGCAGCCTGTGGGTACCTGGCAGGTTTGCTCAAGCGTCCTTCGCCAACCTTCTCTCCCAAGGGCGCTTTTGCTAGGAGGGACTTCTCCCTTGAGTTAAGGCACTGCAGTCCCCAGGAAATGTCTGAGAGCGTGTGTGCCTTCCAGAGACCTGCATGCACTGGTGTCCCCAACAGAATTTGCAAACTTCTAAGGTGAGAGAGAGAGAGAGATGGGTCAGACCTAACACAAGCATGGAGCTCAGGCTGCGAGGCTGAGCGGAGGCACCAAGGAGAGGCTCCATGGTGACCCGCGTCCCTTTGGGGTAGGCTTGTGGGGTGAAGGCAGTGGGGGGGGCATCAAAGGCAAGTTTGGCCCTTTTCACAATTTTATCATGAGCCAGCCTGATCTGACCCCTCCTGTTTAGAAGAAAAACCAAATTAGTACTTTAAAGAAAACAAACAAACAAAAAACACTGGAGCCTTGTCTACTCCCAATTGTGAAATAAGCACATTTATGACACAGAAGGAAGCCTGATATCTCTGAGACCTTGAAAGAACTATTTGCAATATGTGGGCTTCGGGGCAAGGTGACCTTTAGACCCCAGAGCGGCAATGCCTTGCGTGTGGCCCTGCCTTTCAGGGGACACGAGACACCCAGGTCACGTCCATGTTGTAGGGGACCTGGGAGGTTGCAAAAGGAAGAAATGTCAAAATAGGGTTTAAAAATGCATATTTCAAACATTTACTATTTTAAACAGAATACTTTTAACACCCCTCCCCGAAATACAAGAGAACTGTTTACTAGAACTGATACAAAAGGTCTGAAGGGGGCGCCTGGGTGGCTCAGTCGGTTGAGAGTCTGCGTTGGGCTCAGGTCATGATCCCAGGGTCCTGGGATGGAGCCCCGCATCGGGCTCCCTGCTCAGCGGGGAGGCTGCTTCTCCCTCTGCCTGTCTCTCCCCTGCTCATGCTCTCTCTCTCTCTCAAATAAATAAATAAAATTTAAAAAAAAATCTGAAGGTTCTTTTGAACCTGGAGCCCAGGCCAAATGTCCCACCCAGAGCAGATAAACCCCAGAGCAAGATACCCCGAAAAAGCAAGCCATGGGCACTGACCCAGGCACCAGAATCTGAGCCCCAGGACTGGATGGGCCCACTAACCGTGCCTCTGAACTCAAGTGATCTATCACACTGGCACAATGTCCAAGTGTCCGTTCCTGACCAGGACCTGGTTCGGGGAAGAGAAGGCAGAAACGGAACTGTCAACTCTATCGCTAAAAAGTGACTCCACCCCTTGGTGCTTTGCCACCATATCGTCATACAGTGAAATTGCTATTGATTATTAAAGGCAGGGACTATATCTTATTCTGTTTGGACCTATTCATAGCCCCGGTTCTTACGTCAGTGGATGCCTGATAAATACTTGTTGGGTTGAGTCATATTATCAAGGAAGTATTATCAAGAATTCCTTGGGAGATACACAGTAGTCCTCCCTTATCTGCAGGCGATACGTTCCAAGACCCCCAGTGGGTGCCTGAAACCTTGGATAAACCTATATACTCTATGCATGTGCACCTGTGTTAATGTTTCATTTATAAATTAGGCACAGCAATAACTAATAATCAAGCAGAACAATGATGTATGGGAATGTGGTCTCTTTCTCTGTGTCTCTGCCTTATGGTATTGTACTCATCCTTCTTGGGACAGTGTGAGACGATAAAATGCCTACGTGACCAGCTGAAGGCAGGTGGATGACGGGGCGTGGTGCGTAGCCTTAGGCTACTATTAACCCTCTGCCGATACCTTAGAAGGAGGATCTTTTGCTTGGGGACCGCGGTTGACGGTGGGAAACCTGGGAGAGCAAAATCGCAGATAAGGGGGAGCACCGTGATAATTGTACGCTGTCAGACAGTCACCAGGCTATGCATTGCCTATCGGTGCCATCTGAGACAGCCCTAGTCAAATTGCTTGGCCAACTGTCCCCATCTCTGTCATGTTGACACAAACACCACCGACATCTTAACAAGGGGCCCGGCAGCTCCCCCGCTCTGTGGCCCATTCTCTCCATCAGCACGTGCCGTGCGCACATAAACACTCACAACAGTCTTAGACTTGCCTTCAGCTGGAGAACGGAGAAGCTACCACTTAGGTGTGATAACGTGCAATCTACTTGACCTACTCTATCCCAGAGAAGAGAGGTAATCTCATGACGTAGGAACACGGGCTGTCTTCTACATAACTGCACTAATTCACCTCCAAGCAGCTGAAGGTCACTAGTGCACAGCATTTTCATTTCAAGGGTATTCAGATTGGGCCAACTCACAACACCACATCAGCACTAAACAAGTGGAACCTCGGGGAGGACCTAAAAGTGAGCTAAGACTCTGAATAGACGCCCCCAACCAAGTGACAGAAAGGCGGGTCATCAAGAAGGGCTGGTGGGATGAGAACGAGCAAGCCCAGTGGCGGATCCATGTGGACCCCTGTCTGGGTTTGCTACGGCCCTTCTGTCACTTCCCCAAGCAGGGGTGGGTGTAAGCCCTGACCTGAAACCCAAGGGTGTTTCATCCCTCCGCCTGAAGATCTTGCAAGAGGACCAGGAGGCTCAGTTTAGCGTTGCTGGTGGGCAGTCCCATCTGTCCTTTGCCACCTTATTCGAGGATGGCCAGCCCTCCCTTCTTTTATTAGTGGAAACAGAATCCTGAACGATTCTTTTGCCTGACCGCGTGGAACGAAATAAAACCGAAAACCCCATTCCGCAACCCTCCCGCCCCGCAGTGAGCCGCGGGTGGCTGGGCTTCCTTCCTGCGTCCTCGGGCTCCCTCTGCTGGAGGAAGCCTGAGTTACAGCTCTGATAACAGCCCCTGGACTCAAGAGGCCCGATTTCCCCAAATTGAAAAAGAGAGGCAACTATAAAGAAGCCACATGTTTCCCCAGCCCCCCCACCCCACCCCTCCCCGGCACTTCACCCCATGAGAACTGTAAGCCACGGGGGCCATAAAACCTGCTCAAAGGCAGCATCCAGGTCCCAGGCAGAACTACCTGATGGCCAGTAAGTTTTGCCCATGGTCCCCAAGAGCTCAGGTCTTGAGCTGAGCTCCCGGTCCCCACTTTCCTTACCTTGTCCTATTTCACCAGAGTTGGGGTGGGTCCAGTGCTGAGGATTTCATCCTTGTCCCACATGCCAGGTCCAAGCGTGTCCCCGGGACTCCCAGGTCTGCCCTGAGCCTCCTGTGTCCTGGGGCAACTCGAGTGATCTCTGGGGCTCCCCGTCCTCATCTCTGAGCCCAGGGCTTGGACCAGATGATTTCTCAGTATCTTCCATTTGTGAGGTTAAAGTTTACTTGTACAAAAGGAAAGACAGGTTCTGATCCTTAGTCAGATTTGCAATGAGAACGGCAGAGAGACTGCTGACTCTGCCTTGGCTGGAAAGCAAAAGATGGTCAGTGGGACCACCATGGGGTCAGGGTCTGGCACTTTAGCCCCAGGATCCCAGCAGCACCGTGGAGCCTTTTCCTGCCATCTGCCACCGGCCTCCCCGGTACTCCCTGCCTTCGGGATTCTGGGGTTGCCGCCTCGCCAGGTGGACACCACCGGCATCCCCTTCCCAGTGGAAACCCAGGCCCTCCATTCGTTCTCATGACCTTTTCCTCAGACCTAGACCCTGGGGGAGCCGCAGGGACTTGGCTGGCCAGTTGGCTCTGCCTGGAGGGTGCAGGCAGTCCCCTGGAGAACCGCCTGTCCCCGTGTCCTTGGCAGGAAGACTGGCAGCTGCAGTGCCTGTCCCAGGCTGAGCAGGGCTCCTGGTGTCAGTGCTGGGGCAGCCATGGGCCTGGACAGGCCCCCCCCCCGCAAACTGATGGCATCAGCACAGAGCAGGCTCTGTAGCCCCTGACCCCTGCCATCTCCCCCGCCACCTCCCCCTTCTCCCAACTGCATCCTCCTCCCAGCGCAGTGCAGGCTCCCGGGGCAGCCTCCAGAGGTGGGCACACTGAAGAGAGTGGTGGCTGCCAGCCCCAGGGCTCTTCTTGTGGAAGTCCAGGGTCCAGGACCGTGAGAGACACCAGTCTCTGAACTGTCTCACGACCACGACCAGCCCCCGAAGAGCAGGCTCCTGTACGCAGCGTGACATCACTTTCCATCTTGCCAGGCGATGGGGCGTCTGCCAGGAACAGGCCCCTGGGGACAAGGAGAGCAACGCTTTCATGCTGCAGGTGTAAAGGACGGCCTGCACCCCAGGCTGCTATTCCCGGCAGAAGGTGTTCTCTAAACCCCCTGGGGCGGCCCTCTCTGGGCCCCAGACCCCTGGCTCCTGCCACCTAAGCCCCTCACATCACCCAGGAGGGTCAGCGGCTCTTGGACCCCACCCGTATTTGCTGGCTCGGCATCCCTCTGCAGGGGAAGCTGGACTTCCTCCGTGTCCAACTTGAACCTTCGGCTCCTGGCTCCATGACCCTGGGGAGAAAAGCCTTCTCCCATCGTCTCCGTGCCTCAGTCTGTCTCCACGGGCTTTTCCAGACATCCTGAGTGGGAGCATTCAAGAATGTGGTCCGAGAAGGTCCCTCTGCTCACACCCAAGAAGACGCCCGAGTTGGGGAGCCTTTCCTTACCCCCCAACCAGAAAGGCAGCCTCGCTTTCCAGCCCGGCGAATGCGATTCGGAGCAGGAGGTCCAAAGCCAAGGGCCCAATCACAGCTCCCCCCGGCTCCTCTCAAAGCCTTCTCCCTCCTAATCCTTCCGAGGGGCCGTCCGCTTCCGAGCAGGTTTCCAAATCGCAGCCGCCCCCCTCTTGGTCGGTGCTCAGGTTCCAAGCGCCTGTGGAAATGGCTGGTCCGAGGATGCAAGAAGCCCGTCAGGGCAGGAGCCCTGGTTGTCATCCTCTTCGCCGCCAGGGAAGGCTGCCTCCTGACCCAGCCGTCAACTCGGATGAAGTCGAGTCGTGAAGAAAAGGTGGTATAAATAAAGCCAGAGACTCAGTCGGCGCACCAATCAGGACCGGGTCCTGTCCCGGCGCCGGCTGCGCGCAGCCGCCGGGAGGTGGCCGTCGGGACGCGGAGCGAGGCAGAGCCGCGCCGGCCGCCCGCCCGAGCACTGGTGCAGGGCCTCTGCACCGCCCGCCGCTGCAGCCAGCACTGCTGACTTGGCCCCGGCGGCGGGGAGGGCGGGGGAGGGCCTGCGGCGGCTCGGGGTTCCAACTGCCCCTGCGGAAGGAGCCCTGGGAGAAGCAGCAACCAGGGCTGGGCTGGCCAAGGCTGGGGCGGCGGGTGTGGTGGGAGAGGAGCCCTGAGTCAGCACTGGTGCATTGCGAGGTGCCCCGGAGCCTCCGACCTACACGTACCACGCCCCCCCCCTTCTCCCCGGGCACAGCCCCCACCCAACTTCGGGACCAGCCCTGGCCTCGTTTCCCCCTCCACAAAGACCCGACCTCAGCGTGCCCGGCGGCTCAGGAGGACTCTGGGGGATGGAAAGAGTTTTCCATCTATTTGCAGAGCAGTCAAGGCCCACGTCCCCCACCGAGATGTCCCTGTGGGGTCAGGCACAAGGCCGTGGGGATCTGCCCCGCTGGAGGGCAGGGGAGGGTCTTTTCCTCACTCCCACCAAGACCGTGGCTAGGGGGTCTGCCATGGGGGTCCTGGGGGTGGGCGGTGGTCATCACGGTCTGGTTCCTTGGCTTTTCCGCCTGACGAAGCCTGGGAAGCGCTGGTCCCTTGCTGTCCTAGGCCACAGCTCTTTGCCTTACCAGCTCCTCAGCAACTGGCACCCCTGTCTGCTGCCCGAGGGACCAGACACCAAGGCACCCGGGGCCCTGCAGGGGCTAAGGCCCTGGCCCCCGCCTGTCCATCCCTGAGGGTCTCCCGTCACCTTGACTGCTTCTTCCCTCCGCTGCCTCTCGCAGCTGCCACCACTCTGGCCCAGATGGCGCCTGCCTGCAAGGAGGGGCCCCTCGCGGGGAGAAGCCCCTCACTCATCTTACACTGGCAGTGAGTGAAGTTCACTCTGCAAACCCCAACGGAGTCAGAGGGCCTGGGCTCAGGGTCCCCCGCTTCCCCTCATAGCGCAGGGGTGAAGTTCCGGTCTCTCCACCCTGATCTCCCTGAGGGGACCAGAGACAGCACACTTGGATGGCAGACCGGGGGGGGGGGGGGACACAGTGACACTGGCTTTGCATTGACTAGAGGCTTTTCTCTTGGCTAATTCCAGAAGGAAAGGAATTAATTGCAGCTATGAAGGAGGCTCGTTTGTCATCTGGGCTAGGCGGGGAGGTCCCAGACGGGAGAGGAGTTGGCCCGAGCCTGCCAGCTCTGTTCTCATGCTCCCCAGCGTGGCAAGGCCACCGACACCTCTGTCCCATCGAAGAGGGAAAACTCATCAGGGTTTGTCCAGATGGCACATTCTAGCAGCTTCCAGGATGGGGGGTGGGGGAGGAGGGCAAGTTCTGCCTGCGGCACCAATGAGGCTGCACTTCAGTTCCACCCAAAGCTGACCTCAAAAGCCCCTAGAACGTGGGACCCCAGTGACTGATTTGGCTCGAAATCTTGCACAGCCAAGGATGCCTGTCTGGAAAGATAACGTTGCTGCGTATCACCAGGGGGTCCTCCAAACACCCTCCCCATCGCCCCAGATTTGTAAGTCGTGGTCAGAGATGGTTTTTAAATATACAGGGAATGTATAAATATGGCTCCAGCACAAGAGAGGGCTCTGAGGGACGGAATGGGGACGGCCAAAGTAGAGGAGTAGAGAGACACTCCTAACTTGGGGGTGGGGTGCTTTCACCGCACAGCGCTGTTCCAGTCTGGGTGATTATGCCGTCTAACACCCTATAAAGTATTTGTCTACGAGCATGCAGTTCCCCAAATGCCTACAGAAGCTTCCATAGGAGCGCCTGCTGTGGCCCAAGGAACTTTAGCCCTAGCTCGGGACGAGCCTTCCAGTCTGGCTCCTGTCTACAGCAAGAACCAGAACACGACGCAGGAACCCACGGAGGTCAGGGCACAGTGCCAGCCTTGGGCCAGTTGCTGTTGCAGGGGCTTGCGTGGGTAATTTAGAGCTGAGACATTAGCTGCGCATCCTTCGTGCCGATTTATTGTGAGACCAAACGTGGTTTTTTGTGGGGTTTTTTTGGCTTTTTTTGTTTTCTTTTTTGGTAAAAGGACACCCTTTGCTTTGGGAGAATAGGGAGAAGCTCAGCCCTTCCAGTGCCTGGGACCACCTGGGCAGATGCGGGCGTCAGCCCTGCATGACATCGCTCTCAGGGCAGACCCAGATCCCAGCACTGCACGTCTGGGAATGCCATGCCAGCCTTGGAGCCCCTCCAGTCAGCACCTACTGAGGCAGCAACTGGCTTTGGGGTGGCCCTCGGGCCGGGTGGGGAGGAGTCTGGTCCCAGAGACCAGAGCTCGGGGGCCTTAGGCTGCTTGCTCATTTCCCCAGCAAGACCCACTGTCCAAAGTGTGCTTTCTGCTGCTGCTTGTACCCTCCCACCTAGAGGAGCCCCTCATGGACAACCCCCGCCCCAGCTGCCTGGCGCCCCATGCATCATCATCCAATACCTACTGCTAACACAGGGGGAAGCCATCCGTGCTTAAAGGCTGCAGCCTCGGCTCCTGTGATCGCAAATAGTGATTTGCATTTCGAGTTTCCCTCCAAAGCTCGCCTCAGTTTACCCAAAAGAAGAAAACCTCCGCCCCCACTGAATAAGGCTGCATCTGTGTTCCCAGGGTTCAAGCCAGGCTGGGAAACATCACAACAGAGACCGGATGCCTCAGCCCCGAATCCCCATAACTTAAGGAGCCAGCTAACCAGACACAAACGCGCACCAAGGCGGGGGACTGAGCTTAAACTCATCAGTAAGTCTGTGGGGGTCCCCTGCCCCAAGCATGTGGGAGAGGGAAACCAACCCAAAGTAAGGTCCTGTCGGGGCTTTTGGATTTTGCCCTGGGGCCAAGTGCTCCCCAGGCTGAGGTACCCATGGCTGACTGGAGAGTGGGTATCCCTTTCTCTTTCCCCTTCCCCTCCCTCGCCCCCTTCCCTTCCCCCCTCCTCCCCCTCCAGCACCCCCCCCCCAGCTGCCTCCTCCCATTGCCGCTGAGCTTCTGCAGTCACTTGAAGGAGAAAGATTTCGCAGTACGGCATTCTTAAAGCTGCAGTACCCAAATTCTCCTTCAAACCCCAAGTGTCACGGACACCAGCTCACTTACGGGGTCCTTTGCAAATGGTGGGTGGGCAAGGAGATGGGGGACAGGGGGCTCAGAGAAGCCGCGCAGGTGGGAATCAGAGACTCAGACTCTAGCAAGGGTAAAGAGGAGAGGCAGACCGCACCATGAGAGCCTCTGCAGCTAAACCAGGTTGCTGGGACTGCAGCAGGACTGCAATGGAGTAGAATCTTTTTTTTTAAACCGTAAAACCCCCACCAAAATTTCCTCCGCAAACTTAACATTCTTCGCAGCTTAATTAACACGCAAGGTGCAAACATGAAACCAACAAGAGAAAGAAACGCATGAAAAAATAATAATTCGAACAGCATTTTAAAATTATTTCGAAAAATGTGCCCCTGTGAGCGACTGACTCAGCTTTCCCTGCGCTGCTCAGCTGGAAAGCCATGCGGGGAAGGACCTGGAAGAACTTCATTGAGCCCAGAGTTTCCATAAAGTGCAGGGAGAGGGCTGAAGCTTCTCAGAGGAGAAAGCTTTCTAAAACCCAAAGGACAGGGGATCTTCCTGCTGGCTGCCTAAGGAGCTTGTGAAACGAGCTGATCTAGCATCAAGAAACCAACACACCCCTCCCTGAAAGTTACCTCTTTCCTCTGCTCATCAGCTTTGCTGTGCTGCCCGGATGCCGGCAAGTTGCAGACTGCCGCTGGGGAGGAAGGACCCGAAATAAGAAGTGTCAGCTGGGTCCCTGCACCGAAATGATGCCCCGAGTCAACGCTGCAGGCGGCGGGGATGGTCTCACCTCCTCCCCTCCGTTTAATTTAAACCCCTGACACTGCAAGATGCCCGCTCCTACATCTCCAAAGAACCTCCTCCCTCCCCACACTTCCTCACAACCAGATCCACGCATTGCTCCACCTCCCGCATTTGTTCACCTGAAGATGCTTTTCTTGCAAAAAAAAAAAAAAAAAGAAGAAGAAGAAGAAGGAGAAGGAGAAGGAGAAGAAGGAGAAGCCTGGGACTGCAGAATCCCTTAATTCCTTCCTTTCTGGGACCACATTTTGGAGAAGGTGGGACTTGTTCTGAAGTTTGGGAATTGGAGTCTGGTGCCCGGGAGGGAGCAGAGTGACGGTCTGCTTTGCCTCAGACAAGTCTACACCATCACTTTACTGAAGAAGGACAGAGGAAGACCCAGGGTAAAAAGAATAGGAAAATTCCTCTCTGTCCACTGGCAAATTTTCAACATTTGGAAATGTCTATTTTTTGCTTTCCTTCAAGAAAATCCCATTTCAGAAATTTTGTGTTCACATGAAATGTACAAGATGGCCACAAAGTGTAAATTTCGTCCTGACATGTCTGTGATTCTTAAAAGTTTTTCTCCTGCCTCTCTGCAAGTTAGTATCATTGGAGGCTGAGACAGGGATTTAACTGGGAAAATTCCAGGAGAGAGAAGCACTTTAAATGCAGATCCGGTTAAAATAGCGCATCCTAGTCTAATCCACAAGAGATAATGCAGGATAGACGAACCCAGAACTTGAAGAGGGTGCGGGGAGCAGTAAGTATTCCCAGATTTTGAATTTAATGCCAACTCAGAGTCTGAGAAAGGACAATAAAGGAGAAAGTGGGGGCAGGCAACTCAGACTCATAAATAAATAGTTCAAAGAGACCAAGTGCATCATCAAGTCCATGTACATTTCATTACTAAAGGAAGACGCGGTGTGTGTGACTTGCGTCTCAACAGACTGGGAGGGAAGGCTCTGCTGCCTGCATCCTGCCTGGGATACGCTCCAGCCACACTGCTGCAGGGCACCACGGCCACCATGGGCACCGCGTCATGCCCGCCGCCCTCACCCACCTTCCTCGTGCTAGGGCCTTGGCAGACAGGTAGGGCTATGCTGGTGGACAGAGCCAAGGACCAGCCGCAGTCAGGCTGTTGGCATCGTCCTCCATGCTGCACCCCTGGCGGCCATGGGGGGCAGCCGCAGAGTCGAGTCGTGGAGTGTCGTGGCAGAGAAGGACCCCCAGATCGCACGCAACGCAATCCTTCCATTTCACAGACAGGAAAGCCAAGACCCAAGAAATGGCGGGGCCTCACCCACAGTCACCTGGCTAGTAAAGTACAGAACGTGGATTAGGATTTGGATCTTCAGATTCTTCATCCTGGGACCCTCCCCCTGTACCTGTCATCACCCTCCCTTAGGTGAGCCATCTGCCGCTGCCACTTTCTCACGTGACCTTGAGGATTATTCTCTGCTCTGTCCATCAGTTTCCCCTCCCTAGATGATAGGTGGACTTAGGCCAAGTAATTTCAAGTCTTTGAGGTGGTGGTGGTGGCGGTGGTAGGGAATACCGTCACTTTCCTGGTGCCAGAGGCAAGACCATGCATAAGGCTTAGGAACTCAGGCAAGCTCTCTTCGGCATCCTCCAGTTTTGAGACCCAGAATATCATCTGCATTAGTCTGCGTAGGACTGCTGTAACAAATTGCCACAAAATTGATGGCTTAAAGCCATGGAAATGTATTGTCTCACAGTTCTAGAGGCCCGAAGTCTGAAATCAAGATGTTGGCAGGATTGGTTCCTTCTGGAGGCTCTGAGAGAGCATCCGTTGCATGCCCCTCTCTGCTGGCTTTTGGTGGTGGCCCGCAATTCTTGGCATTCCTTGGCTTATAGACGCACCACGCCGATCTCTATAGCCCCTTCTTCACACAGCCTCCTCCCTGGGCATCTTTCCTTCTCTTTTTGTCTTCCCTCCGATAAGGACACTTGTCATTGGCTTTAGGGCCCACCCTAATCCAGCACGGTCTCATCCTGAGATCCTTAATTATACCAACAATCTTCACAGATTGCAGCTGGCCAAATCTTTGGGGGGCCCATCACTGAACCCACTACCTTGTCCGATGAAGGTTTTCCTATGAGAACCAACAGTGATGAGATGTGATGCCTGCCTATCCCATCTCAGTCTTTAAAGACGCCGTAACGTGGGGCCCTTTGCTTAGAAGAAGTGAGTAGCTACATCTGCGGAACGTTCGGCCTCTTCCCAAGGGCTCTGCTTTTGTTGACTTCCTTAATTCTTACACCAACCCTCTGCGGCAGGTACCGCATTATCACCCCCATTTCACAGTCAGGGAAACTAAGGCACAAAGAGGTGTGGGTCACACAGGTACTCAGTGGCAGGAGGTAGGCCACCTGGCTGTAGAACGTGTGCTCTTAACCGCACTTCTTACTGGTGTTGGGGCTGCAGAGCCCTCTCTCTCAACCTGATGCCATTGATTTTCTATCCAACCCACATCTCGGACTTGTTTCTTTTACAGATACTTATTGGGCATTTTTGGCTGTGTGCTCTGTGCTGATCTACCGTTGGACACCATTCTTTGCCATCCCTACCTAGGGTGGCTGCTGCAGCCTTTCCACACGCGCAGTTGTGCCGAGGAGCATGCGGGGTCATCTTAAGAATGGAGGGGTGATGGGCGCCTGGGTGGCTCAGTTGGTTAAGCGACTGCCTTCGGCTCAGGTCATGATCCTGGAGTCCCGGGATCGAGTCCCACATCGGGCTCCCTGCTCAGCAAGGAGTCTGCTTCTCCCTCTGACCCTCTTCCCTCTCGTGCTCTCTATCTCTCATTCTCTCTCTCTCTCAAATACATAAATAAAATCTTTAAAAAAAAAAGAATGGAGGGGTGATGACTCTGCACATCTCACTTTATCTCTAGTGATGAGCAAAACACCTGCCAGGTCAATAACTAACATGAAACGTGTGTTCATTTTTAAATCGATAGGAAAGGAGCACCTGGACGGCTCAGTCGGTTAAGCATCGGCCTTTGGCTCAGGTCATGATCTCAGGGTCCTGGGATCAAGCCCCGCATCGGGCTTCCTGCTCAGTAGAGCCGGTTTCTCCCTTTCCCTCTGCTGCTCCCCCTACTCATGCGCGCGTGCTCTCTCTTTCAAGTAAGTAAATTTAAAAACCTTAAAAAAAATTAAGTCAATAGGAAAGAAGAAACTTAGGAACCACGGTAGTTTTTTGGAACTGCCGACATTATGGGTCCCACGTTTTACCTCGTCTTTCCAATGCTGTTTTAGCAAATCCTCTAACTCTTTCCCTTTTTTCAAGAACGAGCTCTAACACAGAATAGATTTCTTCTTAGCCTCTAAGTCCTCATATCTTTGGCATACAAATGACCCTGTCGACTGAGACCTTGGGAAAAAATACGTGCAGGTCCTTGTTGGGTCTCCCATGCTGGCCTCGAATGGTGTGCATGCACGGGGGTGGAAGGCTGATGCAGCCCGTTTTCTTCACTGGCCGCCTCATGTGAGGTTAATACGCAAAGCTCTCTTTTATGTCCTGTAACAACAGGAGAAGACGGGGTGACACCTAGGGAAAGTGTTCTAACCAGCCGTTGTTCTAAAATTACTTGAGGTTGATTTCAGGGTCTTTCCCTTTTTAGGGATGAGGTAGAACCCATGAAGGCCCGGGAGTGGGGCTAGCTGGAGATAAGCTCCAGATTGCTATCTGACTCAGGAGATTCCCTACATCTTAACTCATAAAAAGTCCCTCGACCTTTGGATAGCGAAACATCTGGGTTGGGACCAGGGATGTCGAATGCACCACAGTGGTTTTCCTTTCTGGATGAGTAAAGCCTTCTGTGATGACTTCCATGTGCTTGGGCCCTTTCTTTCCCAAAACAAAACCACCATCACCAGGGAGAGGGTAATGAGAGGGCGGCTTCTGTTTTCCACAGGAGATAAAGACTTTTTCCACCTTGACTCTCTTACTCCATGTATGCTGATAACCGTGCTGTGTGGAGTTCATGCACCCCGAGCCGTGCCGTGTGAGGGCACGGGGACGACAAAGCCGAAGATGTTCTCTTCTTCTGATTAGCACCGACCCTTCCACCCCAAATAGGGACATTGTCTCTGCCTCCTGCTTCTTCGTTGTCAGCGATCCTATGGCAACCTCCTACCCTCCCGATCCGCCTCTGGGTTTGTTTGAACAGAATCATAAATGCTCGAATATCAGATCTGCCGGCTTACAGAGGCACGCTGTGGGTATTCGCACTTGTTCGTTTAAAAAGTGTTTGTTGAGCACCCACTGTGTGCAGAACGGTGGAGAGACACAACTTCTGTCCACCCTGGGCTTGCGGGTGAGCTTGCACGGCACGGGTCGTTAACCTAACGCTGCTGGAGGTTCACCGGCTGAGGCTGAGATCCTTCCCAGGGGTGTCTGTGTTGAACAGGCGAATGAAGACCAGAGCTGCAGAGGGCTGACAGGGGCATTTACAGGCCCTGGAAGCCAGAGGAAAAATATTTCCAGTGCAAGGAAGCATTCCTGGGGTGACCACCCTGGTTATGGAACCCACATCGTTTGGTCTGTGCCTAAATGTCCCCTATTGGAGGGTCCTTCCCTTCTTCCAAACAGCACACTAGCACCAGCCGCTCACTCTGTTCCTTGCCCCGCATTACTTCTCTTCTGAGCTGCTATATTGTGCCTGGCACCGTACTCTTATTGATCTGTACTGACACTGCACTGGAATGCCACCTCCTCCAGGGAAGCAGGGAAGTTGGCTGTCCCCTGACTGCCATGTCCTCAGCCCCAGAGCAGCGCCCCGCCTGCAGGAGAGGCTGCAGACATATCTTCTTCCATCCGTGCCTGGTGAAATTCTTCATCAATTCCAGGCAAACCTGTGACCTCCACCACGTGGGGACTTCCAGTGTTCCTGCGTAAGTGAACATTGGCTCCCCAGGATCCCGAATTCTGGCTGCTCGGATCATGCCCTTGGGAGTCACCCCTGCCGTTCCCAACGCGACCGGGAGGAGCTCTCCTTCTCTCAGGGTACAGCCGTTCTGAGCTGCCCCTCATCTTAGGGTACATGGGAACACCGCCCGGGGGCCCAGGCCTACTTCCCCCACCCCTGGCCTCCTCTTGGCTCTTCCCCTTCATGCTGGGCTCCAGCAGCACAGCCTCCTTTGGATTTTTTTAAAATGCCCCTTTGCAGAGGTGCCTGGGTGGCTCAGTCGGTGAAGCGTCTGCCTTCGGCTCAGGTCATAATCCCAGGGTCCTGGGATCGAGCCCCGGGTCGGGCTCCCTGCTCAGTGGGGACCCTGCTTCTCCCTCTGCTCGTGCTCTCTCTCACTGACAGATGAATAAATAAAATCTTTAATAAAAATAAAGAAAATGCCCCTTGCAGCTTCCTCACCTGGAACTTCCCCCAGCTGGCCCCTTCTCAACTGCCCCCCACCCTTGGAGCCTCTCCCAACCGGTTCCCTGAACCGGCACCTGTGTCCCTGCTCCTCTCCCCCTCCCAGACAGTCCCCCAACCTGGCACCTGCCACTCTGGTCTGTCCTTCGCTTAGGCTTCTGTCCCCCTCACAGGGAGGATGGCGTTCGGTGCTGAGCTCCCTGACGTCAGGAAGGGCAGCAGTAACAACAAGAATACCTACGGGAGAAAGGGACCAACGGCTGCATCCAGACACTCGGCCTGCCGCTGTCATTCCCCGGCCTTCTGCCTTGACACCTCTGTTAATTTGCTGGGGCTGCCATAACAGAGCACCGTGGACGGCGCCACTCGAACAACAGAAATTTATCTTCTCGGTTCTGGAGGCTGGAAGTCCGAGATCAAGGCGTCGGCAGGCCTGGTCTCTGCCGAGGCCTCTCTCTTCGGTGTGCAGACGGCAGACCTCTCTCTGGGTCCTCGCGTGGTTGTCCCTCTGTGTGAGTCTGTGTCCTAACCTCTCGTCTTCTAAGGCCACCAGTTAGATTGGATCAGGCTCCATCCTAATGAGCTCCTGGTAACTTAATCACCTCTTGAAAGCCCCCCTCCCCAGTATAGTCACATGCTGAGGTGCTGGAGGTCAGGGTCTCAGCGTGTGGATTTGGGGGGAACAACACCCCAGCAACACCCACGCTCTCCCCTGGCACCACCCACCCTGGCTGGGTGCGTGTCCTCATGCATTCCCCGTGACCTCAGCGCTCAGCCCCCCAGCCGCCCTCCTCCGCATCCCTGTTGCTCATATTTTACTCATAGAAGCTTTCTCCTTAGATCTTTTTTTCTCCAGTTTGATAATCCAGTTGCTCAGCCCACCACACAGCAATTAGTTTATTTGCTGAGGGCGTATTAAGGGCCAGGCACTGCTCCATCACTTCTCCCATTTAAGCCTCCCATAACCCATGAGGCAGCTCTGACCGCCCCCCTATTATGTAGGCAGGCATCCAAGCTCACACAGGTCCGTTGAGTTGCCCAAGGTCATAGGGCTGAAAGTGGGGGGACCTGGGGTAGAACCCAGACTTCCAGCTGCAGGGCACACGCTCTGAACGCTGTTTGCCTGCAGGTTACCGGGGCACGTCATCAAGGGGGGAGAGGGGCAGGACAGACAGGCCTGCTCAGAGCAACGGACAGGGCTACTGACAGACAGACAACCAAAGAAGATAAGGAAACGTTATGAAGACTGGAATAAGAATGAAAAGCACAGCCATCTGGGTCCATTTCACAGAAGGGCTAATAGCCCTACACGCCTCTGGAGGCCCCTAAAGCATCACTATACACATCATCGTGAGTAACCGCAGGAAAAATGTCTGTTCTGTTAGCGCTGGCAGAGTTAGCAAATAAAAATGCAGGACTCCCAGTTAAATTTGAATTTCAGATAAACAGCGAATTATTTTTTTAGGATGAGTTAGGTCCTGGCAATATCTGGGACGTGCTTATACCAAAAAGTTATTTGTTGCTTATCTGAAATTCAGATTTCCTGGGTGTCCTGTATTTTATCTAGCAACCCTATATGTTCACTACCTGCTTGGTTTAGAAAGGCAAGAGAGCGTGTGATGTGTTCGGGAAAGATTTTCTTCCAAAATGGGTAAAAATAAAAAGACTGGTGCTTAAGTGATCCTTTATGACAGATGTGACAGATAAGAACTGTGTAAATGACAGAAGCTGTAAATAAAGAGACGAATAAAATGGAAATTTCTTTTTCGCATAAAAAAAAAAATTCCAGAGGTCAAAGGTTCTGGGATATCTTGGCTCTACTGGGTGACCAGGGACCCGAGCTCCTCCTACTTTTCTCTTCCACTCTTGCTTTCCAGTCTCACGGTCGCCTCATGAGCCAAAAGAGTTGCTGAAGCCCCGGTTGTCACATCAGCATTCCAGGCAAGAAACAAGGACGTGGTGGAGGAAGAATATGAAAAAAGCACATGCCCGCAGTCTGTCCCCCTTTTCATCAGTTCTGACAACTTCTGCTTACATCTCATAGGCCAGAACTTAGACATATGGCCATATTTAGCTGCAAGAGAAATTTTAAATGCAGTGTTATAACTGTGGATGTTGCCACACTGAATAAAATCAAGGGTCTGTTACCAGAAGAAAGGGAGAAGGGATAGTGGACAGGCAAATAGGCTCAGTAGAACACTGAACACTGTGTCCTTTTCCCTCGTTCATTAGGGCACCTGGCCTTTTCTGCGGGAGGATGTGAAAGGCCTACTTTTTAAAAATATGGGCATTTTTAACATGCCTACTGTTTTGTTTTATAGACTTTCCTGGTTACAGTTCTAAGCCACCAAGGGCACAATTTAATATATCAGAAGAGTAATAAAATAAAGCAGCAGATTGACTTTTTTTATACCTAAAATCTAATTTAAAAAGCATGTTTTTAAGGAAAAGAGTAAACTCCTTGAAGAATAAATACCTGGTCTCTGTGGATCTCCCCACTTTCCATCCTTAGACTACAATTCCACTGGGGCTGTGTCTAGATCTTACCATGTGCTAGGCAGGGTGCTAGGATGGGGGGGGAATAGAATGATGGGTGAGGGGGGCCCGCCTTTGGAGTGCCTGCTCCCGGAGTTGGTACATGTGTGTGAAATGGTCCGGGAGGGTGCCTGGGTTGCATTCTAATTAGGTTGTATCTGCGTTTCAGTACTTGGGAAGGAGGCGCAGGAATATTATTAATATTCCTGACAAAACTCATCCATCGGAGGAGAATTCCAGTTTGCGGATGCCCTGCGTGGGCCGTGAAGACCTTCACGAGCTGCTAGAGCTCTTACCCATGACTGGTATTTTGGAGCAATTTTCTGGGCCCCCCCCCCCCGCGAAGTCACTCAATAATTCGCATGGGTCCCTGAACTTCTGCTGCGAATTTTTCACCTTTTAGATTTAGTGTTAAGCAAAACTCTTAAAAGAGGAAAGAAATCCTTGCTTTGCCTTCCATCTTTGGTCATGAAAAGCGCGTGTAGAGGGATGGTAAACGGGAGCCCGGCTCCCCTCTGTCTTTAGAGGCCACGATTCCCCACTCCAGAGTGAGGGGTGGACAGCTGAACCACTTTGCTCCCACCACTTTGAGGGAGAAAAAGCAGGCCCCGGATCTGAGGTCAGGGAAGGAATGTTTTCAGTGGTCAGGGTCTTGTGAGTATCGCCCTCTGGTGGAGGAGTAAGGGTTGTTTTCCCCTTCCCTCCCGCTGAACGGAAGGATCTCTCGGAGAGGCCAGGAAAGTCAGATCTCATCCGTCCCAGGGTGGAGTTAGAGCCTCCCAGCAGGTCGGCGACAGGAAGTTGTTTTCTTTTGCACCCTGAGAGTCCCGCTGTTCGCCAGCTACACACAAAAGCTTTAAGACATGTCCAGGTTGATGTCCCAATTGCAGGGAAGCACGATTAGCACGTGCATTAAGTAGGGCTTCCCTTTACGCGTCCTGCCTCACCTCTAAATACCTGTTTACGTGGAGCTGCACTCATTAGGGTTCTATTTGCAATTTGGATTTCTTCAAGTACCTGAGAGCCTCGCTCTAACATTACCTAACGTCCTGGAACTTAATACAGTTAAATTCATTTGGGGGGGGGGCCTCATCCACGTGGTGCTTAATTCTAGGAGAATTAGGAGAGCATCATTGTCATCTTACCCGATTGCACGGGTTCTGGGAATGTCATGTTTCGGAGCCCCTGGCATGTGTTTGAATTTCATATGCCTTTTCGTTTTTTGGTTTTAAAGATTTTATTTATTTATTTGTCAGACAGAGCGAGAGAGAGAGAGAGAGAGAGAGAGCGCATGCCCAAGCAGGGGGAGTGGCAGGCAGAGGAGAGAAGCAGGCTCGCCGCCGAGCAAGGAGCCCCGATGTGGGGCTCGATCCCAGGACCCCGGGATCATGACCTGAGCTGAAGGCAGATGCTTAGCCGACTGAGCCACCCAGGCATCCCAACTTTTTATTTTGTAACAGGGACTTACATGTACTCAACACTCTCCCTTACTGGACTGGTCATCAAGGCAAAGTGTCTGACTTAAGCTAACACATAATTATCCCTTACAATAAAATCGCAGCCAGACAGGCGTTGTTGGGGCATCGGGAGGAACAGGGAACAGTGGGGACAAAGTCTGGTCCCTTGAAGAAGTTCCTGTTTCTGCCACATGAACACTGGCTGATATCCCAGCTCCGGCAGATGTCAGCCTCTGGGATAAACCTCCATGGTCCAACCCTCCCAGACAAAGGTAAAAGGATGATTGGCTTGTCCAAATCCTGGGGTGCAGCAGAGACACGTGGCCCCCTGGTTAAAGGATGCTATCCAAGCCAAGTGCCTCTCAGCTCCTTGTCCGTGGGATGCTGCCCCGATGTGACTTAATGTTTCTTTTTGGTGATTTTTTAAAATTGTGACCAAGTATACATAATATTTACCATTTTAATCATTGTTGAGCGTACAATTCAGTGGAATTAAACTTTCATGATGTTGAGGAACCCTCACCACCATCCATCTCCATCCATCTTTTTTCGTGTTCCCAAACAGAAACTCTGTCCCGATTAAACGCTACCTCCCCATCTCCCCTTCTCCTGGTCCTGGCAACCATCATTCTACTTTCTGTCCCCTTGAATGTGCCTGTTTTAGGTATCACGTGCAAGTAGAATCATACAGTATTTGTCATTTTGTGTCTGGCTTCTTTCACTAAACATAAACGTCTTCAGCATTCATCTGCGTTGTAGCAGGTGTCAGAACGTCATTCCTTCTCGCGTCCGAATACCATTTCGTTGTGTGGACGGACCACATTTCATTTATCAGTTCATCTGTTGACTGACACTCGGGTTGTTTCTACCTTTTGACTGTTGTGAATAACACTGCCGTGAACGTTGGTGTACAAGTATCTGAAGCTATGCTTTCAGTTCTTTGGGGTATTTACCTAGAAATGGAATCGCTGGATCATATGGTAATTCTTTTTTTTTTTTAAGATTTTATTTATTCATTTGTCAGAGAGAGAGAGCACAAGCAGAAGGAGCGGCAGAAGGAGAGGGAGAAGCGGGCTCCCTGCTGAGCAGGGAGCCCGATGTGGGACTCAATCCCAGGACCCCAGGATCATGACCTGAGCCGAAGGCAGACGCTTAACCCACTGAACCACCCAGGCATCCCGTCATATGGTAATTCTATGTTGAACTTTTTGAGGAACCTCTAAACTGTTTTCTGCAGCAGCTGTTCCATTTTATATCCGTACAAGAGGCTCAGGAGAGTTCCGTTTTCTCTACATCCTTACCAGCGCTTGTTTTCCCTTTTTTTGGTTGGTTTGTTCGATGATAGCCTTCCTAGTGGGTGTGAGTGGGCTCTCACTGTGGTTTTGATTTGCATTTCCCTAAAGACTAATGATGTTGAGCATCTTTTCATGTGCTTGTTGGCCATTGTATACCTTATTGTCTGTCTTCTTTTTGGGAAATGTCTGTTCGTAATCCTTTGCTCATTTTTGAATTGGGTTGTTTGGCTTTTTCTTGAGTTGTAAGAGTTCTTTCTATCTTCTGAATATTGATCCCATATCAGACACATGATTTGCAGAATCTTGTCCCATTCTGCGGATTGTCTTTTCATTCTTTCAATAGTGTCCTTTGATGCACAACCAAATTGACTTTTTGCATATGTTAAAAAAAAAGTTGGTCGACTAAGATCTGCCAGAGGACAGCTATGTTATGTTAATTAATTCACCCATTTATACATGTATTATAGAGAGTATTTAACACAAGTATATGCTAAGGAGGGGTGCCTGGGTGGCTCAGTCATAAGCATCTGCCTTCGGCTCAGGTCATGATCCCGGGGTCCTGGGATCAAGCTGAGTGTTGCGGTGGGGGAGGGGTGCGGGGAGGGTGTCTCCGCTCAGCGGGGAGCCTTCTTCTCCCTCTCCCTCTGCCTCTCCCCCCCAACTTGTGATCTCTCTCTCAAATAAGTAAATAAAATCTAAAAAATACCCAAGTATGTGCTAGGGAGAGCTTGGTGCTGGGTGTTGCCGAGAGATTTGTGTTCATTAAGATATAGTTGTCACCAGACAGTTCACTTTCAAAGTGCTCATAGTGTAGCTGACAAGACACTTCCCATAAAACAGAGGCCAAAAAACAATAACAATAGATATTTGCAGGTGCTGTATGATCATTTCAAATGTGTGAATTCCAATCGATGTGATGGGAGTGTTCCAGCATCAAGGGGGGCTGGTCAGGGAAAGCTTTCAAGCCCTTTGTCACTTGCCCCAAACCACACAATCAAATTTCTCACCAGTAATCAACATTCCCACCCTTACAGCAAACGCTGTGTGACATCTAAATTAGCAAGCACTGGAGAATGTTAACTTAGGTGTTATAACATCCCCTGCTCATCTGGTCCCTTACCAGGTCAATGTTATATTCCAGGGAGAGACTTCTTTATAGCTTTGTGACAGATATAAATCTATCCAGTAGTCCCATCTCTTGTGGAGCCTATGCCATCAAATTGAATCACACAGAAATTATTTTATGTCATGGGTGCTGTTGCTGAAATCTTGATTCAAAGTAATAATAGAAGTTATTTACTGTTATATGTAATTGGATTTAATGAAATAAGATCTTACAAAACAAGGAAGTTAAAAAGCAATTATTTACATGGAGTAAAAGAGCATATATATTTTTTACATTTTTATTTTTTTAAAGATTTTACTTATTTATTTGAGAGAGAGCGAGAGAGAGCATGGGCAAGGTGAAGGGCAGAGGGAGAAGCAGACTGTCCGCTGAGCAGGGAGCCTGATGCGGGGCTCGATCCCGAGTCCTGGGATCATGACCTGAGCCGAAGGCAGACACTTACCCGACTGAGCCACGCAGGCGCCCCTAAAAGAGTATATTTTTGAAAGGCTTCATCTTAAATTCCTAGGAAGAGATTTTCTAAGACAGATAAGGAGGGTTTAGGGGAAGCATCACATTCCTGGACTATATCAGCAGAGCTCCTCATCATGGAAGTCACGGTTTCCGAAATGAATGTTAAGTCCACAGAGAAATAGGACTTCTAAAGGGTTACTATGAATGTTTGCATTATGCAATACTTTTTAGCAATATTTCTGTGATTTCAGGCAAGGTCCACTCACACTTCAGGGAGCCTAATGCCACTGACTTGACTTGCCAAACTTCCCTACTTGCCGCTGGTCTCCGCTACAAGAGTTGAAGCTCCCTGGGGAGAGCTATGTCTCCTGACCCCCCAAAGACTTGCTTCGAGAACGAGGGACCCAGTTGCTTAAGCCAAAACCTAGGCGGCATCCGGGTGATTCCTCATCCCTTGTCCCTATGTCTGACCCATCAGCCAGTCCTGTCAATGTCCTCTCCCAAGCTTCTCTCCATGAAATCAGGATCCCGCCCCCCCGCCCCCGCCCGGAAGCTCTGACATCTGCTGGCTCTGGAGGGACTGCCCTCTTCCTAGAGACTGTAAATGATTTACCCTGGAGTGTGCATTTCATACACAAACCAACCAATCCAGAGCCCACACTCCCAACCACCTCCTCTATGAAGCTGTCCCACTCAGGGCCACCTGCCCAAATCACCCCGAACCAGGTACAGACAACTAGGGGGCAGCTCCCATGCCCCAGAGCCTGCTGAAACTATCCAAATTAACGAATCCTAAGCCTTCTTACCCTGCCTTGCCCATGCTTTCTCATGGAAACCACAATAAAGGGCCTTGGGCACAATTTCCCTGGCTCCCTCTACCTTCTGGCTGACGCTGGGGCTTCCCCATATGGCCCTGGTGGGTGGCGTGGCGAGTCCTCCTTCCTGGGAACGGTCACAAACCACCTTTCCAATGACAGTGTCTCCTGATCTGTTGGCCTTGCTGTACCCGAATAATAATAACACATTTTAAAACACCCTGGAGTTGTGCGCCCCCCCCCCCCCCGCCGCCTGTCTGGGCCCTTTGATAACTGCCCCACCCTCACCCTCTCAAGGTGCTTTGTCCTATAAGCCTACGGCCCAGGACCCCCGGGACCTTCCCAAAATGAAAACTGATTGTGTTGCTCTCTTACTTATAATCCCCCAGAGCCTTCCACTGTAAGTTAGAATAAAAGCCACACTCCTCATCGCCGCCTACAAGCCATCTTGGGCCACTTCTGGCTCTGCACTCCGGCCCCACGGGCCTCCTCTCGCGCTTTCCCGCCTTGGGGACATTCCACCCCCTCCTTCTGTTTCGCTGTGGTTGTTGCGCTTGTCACTCTGTACTCATTCTTTCACATCTCCCCACTGCATCCCTCCACTTGGAGTCGAATGGAAGCTCCTTGCGAACAGGGGCCTTGTCCACAGTTGTGTCCCCCGAGCCGACGCGGCCCGGTGTGGAGCACTGGAGTCGTGAATGAGGGGCACCTTACCTGTATTTCCACGACTGAAGAGGCGAGGAGTGGAGGGGGCTGATGACCCCGCAGCTACCTGGGGGCTGCTGGCTCACCAGAGGCTCCCCAACTCCCGGCCCCAGACCAGACTACTGCAGTGTCAGGGCTGGGAGAGGCAGACTGTGCCTGCTTCCTGGAGAAGCCAACGGCAAGCCAGCCTCTGTCTCGTGAGGTCCTGCTGACCGGCCCACTTCCCCTGCAAGAGTGCCCTGTCCTTCCCCAGACCCCAGGCTCATCCGTCGTCTGCTCCAGAAGCTTGGCTGTCCCCAAGCTGCGTCTCCACTTGGCCCGAAGGATGCGATGCAGCTTTTGCTGGTGCAGAGATGTCTGGGGTGGCTGCCAGCACTTTTATCTTTTCATTTCATCTGCCAGCCCAGAGCTTTTCCCTGCTTTTGACTCTTGAAGCTTAAGGCAAGAAACATTGACCTTGACTTATGGGAACCTCTTGCTTGGTTACTCAAGGTCCCCTGTCCTGGTTCACATTCCAGGCCAGCTGCTCCCCAATCTTCTCTCTTCTTTTCCCTTGACTCCTGACCTCCTGGGGCAGCCTCAGAACAAAATTTGGGATTTTTCCCCCCTGAGATCTGGCTCGCACAGTAGTGGCCTTGCTGGTTTACCTCTCCTACCCAAGGGCACCAGTGCACCTCCTCAGACTGCTGCCAAGTGGCCGCTTAGAGAAAACACTCTCGGAGTGACTCACAGCCACATGCAAAGCGAGGGGGACTCCCACACCTGAGCCCAGTAACCCTGGCTCCCCACCTTCCACGACATTCATTTGTCAGCATTTTTTAAGAGTTCAGTATTTTCCAGGCATCGGTCTGTTAGTGTCTGTCTCACTGGATTGGGCAGGGACTTTGGTCACGTCAGTGTTGCATAAGCTATCCAAACAGATGTTTCCAGAGTGCATTCTGTAGATAGTCCAACAAAGCGTCCTGGGCCAACCGGATAGCCACATGCAAAAAATGAAGTTAGACCTGCTTCCTCTCGCATCATATACAAAAACCAACACAAAATGGACCAAAAGCCTAAATGTAAGAACTAAAACTGTTGAACTCATAGAAGAAGATGCAAGCATAAATGTCCACGACGTTGGATGAGGCAAAGCCCCCTAGAATATGACACCAAAAGTACAAGAAACAAAAGAAAAAAATAGATCAGCTGGACATCATTACAGAATTACTCTTATGCTTCAAAGGACACCATCAAGCAAGTGAAAAGACAGCCCACAGAATGGGAGAACGGTTTTGCAAACCAGCCACCTGGGAAGGAACTTCTATCTAGAATAGATAAAGAATTGTAACAACTCAATAATAAAAAGACAACCCAATTGAAAAATGGGCAAAGAACCCAACTCGACATTTTTCCAAAGAAGATAAAACAAGTGGCCAATAAGCCCATGAAAAGATGTTCAATGTTAAAAGCCATCAAGAAGACGTAAATCAAAACCACAGTTAGATCCCGATTCACACCCATGAGGATGGCTAGAATCAAGATGTCAGTTAATAACAAGTGTTGACAAGAATGTGGAGAAATAGGAAAGCTCGGACATTGGCGGTGGGAACCTAGATTGGCACAGTCACTGTGGCAAAGAGTCTAGCTGTTTCTCAAAAAGTTAATTGTAGAGTTACCATAAGACTGGCCAATTCCACTCCTGGGTGTATATCCAAGAGAAATAAGAATGTTCACAGAAAAACATGTATGCATGTATTCATAGCAGCATTATTCATAATACCCCCAAAGCAGAAAACACCCGTAACACAGATGTGTTGATGAATGGATAGACAAAACATTGTCTCTCCGTCCAGTCAAATACCATATAGCAAGAGAACGAATGAAGCATTGATACACACTACAATGCGGACGAGTCTTGAAAACATGTAGGCACACATTATATGTGTGTGTGTATCTAACGTATATATACACAAAAAGGTCAAATGTTATATGATTCCATGTATATGAAATGTCCAGAACTGGCAAACTGCAGAGATAGAGAGTAGATTAGAGGCTGCCTAGGGCTGAGATGGTTGGGGAGAAATGGGGAGTGAGTGCTAATAAGTACATGGTTTCTTGTTGGGGTGATAATAATATTCTAAATTGATATTGGGGATGGTCGCATCACCCAGTGAACGCACTAGAAATGGATGATTTTTACACTTTTTTTAAAGTTTTTGTTTATTTATTTATTTGAGACAGAGAGAGATAGAGACAGACAGCAGGAGCGGGGAGGGAGAGGGAGAAGCAGACTCCCCACCGAGCAGGGATCCCAACATGGGACTCGATCCCAGGACCTGGAATCAGAACCTGAGCTAAAGGCAGACGCTTAGCCGACTGAGCCACCCAGGTGCCCTGGATTTTACACTTTAAGTGGGTGAATTAGACAGTATGTGAATTATATTTTAGTAAAGCTATTAGTAAAAAGTCCTCAAGATCCTGGACAATCAGGAGGGTTGAGAGGCTAGAAAGTGATCATTTGTGGTGGGCAGAATAATGACTCCCTGAAGATGTCCAGGCCTTGTGAAATGTCTGGACCTTGTGAAAATGTCACCTTATGTGGCAAAAGGGACTTTGCAGATGTGACTAAGGATATGGACTCTGAAAATGGGATATTATCCTGGTTTATTGGAGTGTGCCTAGTCTAATCATGTGAGTCCTTAAAGGAAGAGGGCTTAAAAAAAATGGGGTGCCTGGATGGTGCGGTTGGTTAAACGTCTGACTCTTGATTTCAGCTCAGGTCGTGATCTCAGGGTCATGGGTTCAAGCCCCATGTCGGGCTCCGTGCTCAGCAGGGAGTCTGCTTCTCTCTCTCTCTCTCTCTCCCTCTCCCTCTGCCCCTCCCCCTGCCCGTGCTCCAAAATAAATAAATAAATCTTAAAAAAAAAAAAAAAGCAGAGGCTCTTTCTCAGAAGGGTCAGAGAGATGAGCCCAAAAAAGGAGGAAAGATCAAAGCACTCAACCTTCTGTGGCTGGCTTTGAAGACTGAGGAAGGGGACCATAAGCCAGGGAATGTGGTAGCTTCTAAAAGCTCGGAGTGGCCCTCAGCTGACAGCCAGCAAGGGAACAGGGATCTCAGTCCTAAGCCACAAGGAACTGAGTTCTGGCAGCATCCACATGAGCAAGAAAAGGGCTGCCTAGGAAGAAACACAGCCCTGCAGCCCCAGAGTGTTAGTCCACTGAGACCCTTGCTGGACTTCTGATCTATAGGGCTGTGTGAGATAACACGTTTGTGTTGTTTAAGTCACTAAATGGTGGTAAATTGTCACGGCAGCAATAGAAACACAATGCGGAGCTACTTCACGTGGACTTTATGAAGCCAATCTTTAGGTGGAAAAAAAAGTGCTGAGTTTTCTCATGTCTGGGGATGAAAAGATCTACTTGTAGCTGAAAATCCACAACACCTGTTCTCCCCCCTCCCCACCTGGTGCAAAACACCGAGTGAACGAGAGGAGCTGACTTAGTGAGTGGTTCTGAAAATAGAAACTGCAACGTGATTTTATTTCTAACTCCACAGACATCTCTTGTGAGTCATTCATCTTTCTGGGTCTCACTTTCCATGTCTGTGAAGCAGGCTGAGTTAACCCTGACTTCTGCCTACCCCACAGTTTAGGAAGATGAAAAAAATCAGCTTCACGAAGAGAGCCGTAGGGTGTTCCTTGAGAAGTGGGAAGCCACAGACACAGTCTGGGTCTCAGGAGGCCCCACGGGGCATTGCTCCTTTCTTCTGACTTCCTTCAGAGGGTTTGGGGCACAGCTGGTCCCCCGTGGTGTAGGCTGGAGTGTCTTGTAGCTGCTGGGAGCACAGAAATGAGAAAAGCTCCAGGGAGGCAAATGTGCAGAAGCCAGTCACAGGCCCAAATGGAAAAGGTTTTAAATTTGTGTTTGTTGGGGGGGGGAGGCAATAGTCTTGCACCTGGATGAGACCAAATTGTTTTCATGATGGAAAGAAAGCAAAGCAATGGTCCAGATCGGACTAGAAGGTACAGAGTCAGGACAAGCCTGAGATAAGGACTTTGAAAGTGAGGGAGGAGGGTAGAGAAATGAAAACATCTCAGGGATGTGTCGGAGTGGAAGGACCAATGGGTAGATCAGTTGTGACATCTTCGGCTCATTTCACATCACTCCTCAGACCCTGTCCCACTGACTTAAGAGGACACACGCATTTTCTTAATAAGCTGCTTACAACTGGGGCACCTGGGTGGCTCAGTCGGTTAAGCGCCCGACTCTTGCTTTCAGCTTGGGCCGTGATCTTGGAATGGTTGGATCAAGCCCCTTGTGTATTTGGGCCAGGGCGGGAGTGGGGGGGGGGTCCGTGCTCAACGGGGAGTCTGCTTGAGGATTCTCTCTCCCTCTCCCTCTGCTCCTCCCTCTGCTGGTATGTGCGCGCACTCTCTTAAGATAAATTAATATATCGTTTTTAAAAAGCTGCTTACGATTGACTTGGCTATGGGATATTATTTATTTATTAAAGATTTTATTTATTTATTTGAGAAAGAGAGCACAAGCAGGGGGAGTGGGAGAGGGAGAAGCAGCCTTCCCACTGAGCAGGGATCCTGATGCGGGGCTCAATCCCAGGTCTCTGGGATCATGACCGGAGCCGAAGGCAGATGCTTAACGGACTGAGCCACCCAGGTGCCCCCATGGGATATTTTTGAAGACGCCCTCAAGGTACCCACAGACCATCCTTGTGATGGCTGTATTAGGGACCTGGGAAACATCCCCTGGGCTCATCTCAGTCTTGGAGCACCTGCCTTCTCTCAAGTTTACACAGTTGTACCAGGCACAGTGCACCCAGGGTTACAGAACATGGGAAGGGCTCTCGGCTAACAGTCCTAGCATCATCCAGACTGGTTTGGCTGGCCCCTGCCCCAGACCCTCCTGCCTACTTCCAGCCCAGTGGGTACTTGGCTCCTTGACCCTCTGCCCAGGTCCCACCCGGTATGGCCTTAATTCTTCCTGAGGCCTGGCAGCTCCCTCCAGGCCCCCAGATGGCCCCCTGGGCTTGGTGAAGTGGGGCCCCGCCCCCTTCAGCTTCCCAGCCTTCCTGGAACCCTCTTGCCCAATATCCTGTGTGGTAATCATGCCTTTTGGCCCCACTCAGTTTTGCTGGCCACTGCCAAGTTCCCTCTGTCCGTTCTCAATGCTCTACCTCTAATGCAACCTTCATGAAATAAAAAGCTGCTACAACTTTTCCTCTCCAATCAGAATCCCTCTCCTGGGTGGTCTGCACTCTTCAGCAGAAGTGACCATGCTTCCTCCTGTGCCTGTGTTGGGAGGAAGGTGGGTCTGGAGAAGGGACAGAGCTAAGATGCTCCAGGAGTAGGGACGGGGGTTAGGGGGTCTACATCCAGGAAGTAGTGCTGGGTGGCGCTGCCTTCATTAACCCGAGGTCACTCAGGATCTTCACTCGGGAAGGAGGAGCTGCTTCTCTCATGGCGGGGCGCCACTAGGGGCACTGAGAGCCCAGTGGGGCTGGGAGAAAAGCAGGCACGAGGTTGCTGCGGGGTGAGGGTCAGATGCCGCACGACATTGGTGAGGACAGAGGTAGAGGACGGCATGCCATCCACTGAGCGCCGAAAGAAGCAGCTGACCACGTCATCTCCTGTACACACCCCACCACCACCCTACAGGGAAGGCCTAGGCCCATTCACTGTCTTGCAAATAAAGCCACACAGGGGCGAGCTCCCATTTGCTGAGTACTTGTCACAGGCCGGGTCACGGCTGAGGCACACCGTCTCCTTGTCCCTACTGTACAGGGTTGGATCTGCAAGGTCACCGGGGTGTAAGCAGAGACGGCCACAGCGCGCTCTGCGACCCCTAAGTCCCCTCTTCGGGGCGCTGGAAGTGGGGCGAACCCAGCGGCTCTCGTCGTACAGATGCAGAAAAGCAAGGCCTGAGGAGGTCAGGTAACCTGTTCCAGGTCGCACAGCTCAGGCCAGATCCTGGGGAAGACCCAGCCACCCGGCCGCCCGGCTTCCTCCACGACACAACCACTTCCCCCGGCCACTCGTGTGTCTCAGAGGGCAGCCCCTCAGAAGCTCCGCGGGAACCCAGCGCCGCCGACCGGACGGCGGAGGGCCGCTTGCCCGCCCACGTGGCTCTGAAGTCCCGCCCTATCCACGCTAACCAAGAAACCATTCGGGAGGCCCCGCCTCCCCCCCCCCCCCCGGACGACCCCGAACTAGGAGGCGTGGTTTCGCGTGCGCCTCCGCCCCGCGCCCCTCGCCGGGGAGCCGACTGCGCGCGCGCGCGCCCGCGCGCGCCGAGGCCGCGGTGGTCTGGGGCTTAGGCCCACGGGCCCCCCCCCCCCCCCCCCCCCCCGCGCTGCCGGGCCCGACGCGGCTCGGGTCGGGCAGGGAAGGGGCGGCCGGGCGGACTTGGCCCCGCGCCCTCCGCACCCGTCGCCCCCGGCTCCTCTCGGCGAAACCCGAGCGCGCGTCCGACGCGGGGCCGCGTGACGCGCACCTGTCGGGGCGGGCCGCGCCTGCGGAAGAGGATGCGCGGGGCCCCAGCCTGGCCCGAGCCCGGCCCGCAGCGCCGCGCGCCCCGCGCCGCCGCCGACATTTCCCGGAGAAGCGGCCGGCTCTGACGGGCGAGATGAAGTAAGCTGCCTCCCCCGTTTGGTCTCCGGCTCCTTCGGCCGCGGGCGTTGGTGGTAGGCGGCCGGCGGCTGCGCGCCCGCGCGTGCCCAAGCCTGAGATCCGTGGGCCCCGCGGCCCGGGAGGCCGGCCGCGCGCGCGGCGTGAGCTCCTCGGGCCTTTTGCTGGGAATCGTCTCGCGTCTGTGCTCGGACTCCGGCGGGGGCCAGAGTCCGCCCGAGTTCCCTCCCAGCCCCGCGCCCTCAAAATGAGTCGTTCACTTCCTCCCCTGCAGATCCCTTGGCTGCAGGGGGCAGCCAGGCCCCTCGAGGCCAGTTCAGAAGGGCGAGCGGCGGCGTTCCTTTCCTAGGCTTTCTGGAAGTTGGTTCAATGAGAGGAGGAACTCCCGGTGCTTTTTTCCCCCTGGGATCAGCTTAATCTTTGGCATTAGCCCTCAGGTTCCAGTCAGCGTTTGCAAGACACCCATCCAGTGAATAGTTTTCCAGAAGTGAATCTATCTGCATCTCTGAAAATCAGCTCACTTAAACTTGAATGTAGTCGGAAATGAGAACTTCTGGAAAGATCACAGACCTAAATTCTTTGTCCACCCAACCCCCTGTCCTCCCAACGGGGCCCGTGGCTCATGAAAGGGAACAAATTAGGGGAGACTGGTGTAGAGTGGGCATATTTTAAATTATTTTCTACATTCTCTGCAGTGATGGAGGGTGGATAGACTTTTTGAGCTTATGAGGCTAATCTTTTGGTAAGTTTTAGGACCACCCGAGATAAAAATGCCCCCTGTTTGGCATGAACAGAGCTCATTTTTTCAGAGAGCACTTTGTGTAACTTTTCTTTGAGGTACATGACTGCCCCACAAATAACCACTCTAGGCGAACATTCAGGTTATTTTTATCCAAATACTGGAGTTCACGAAGTTACTCTTACAGTCAGATGGTTTTAGGTCATCTTAAAGGGAAGCCAAGAGGCACCTTTGGTCATCAGTGGCCTAGCCACTTCTCACTTTATTCATGGAATTTAAACAAGGTAAGATGTCATTGATGCCAGATTTCCCCGTGGATTCTACCAGACCCTAACCCAGGGGCAGAGCAGGAAGTCTGGTTTTGCTTTTTGCTTCCTTGAGTTGGGAGCCAGGTGGTTCCCTGGGAGAGCTCTCAACACTATTGCCCCCTAAAGTATTTTCGCAGCCATGATCTGGGTTTTTTTTGGCCCAGTGTTGAAATGAGGGGAATGGATCCCCATTTCACAACTGGAGAAGAGGCCCTGGGTAGTTAGGGGAAAGGCCTATGGCTACAGAGTGAAGGAGTTTATGCCCCTATTCTTTAGGCCAGATTATAAATCCCTAAAGGGCTGGAGTGGGGACTTTGAACCTTTTTAGCGTGATATTTCTTTGATTTTTCATCAGTATGATTGGAAGGTCATGAAGCTGTTAATGAGCTGTTCCTTGGCATTTTTTCTGTTGCGGGCTGCTTAATTCATCTTGTAGCACTTCCAAGAAGCTAGCAAGAAAAGTACCTTTACCCATGATGCTGTTGGTTTAATAATGATAGAAGCTAACATTTCTTGGGCCCTTGCTGTATGCCAAGTATCCTGCCACGTGCTTTATACGGATTGCCTCATTTTGTGCTTCTTATCGACTTGTTTTCCTACTCTGTGGTTGCAACACGTGAGAGAAGTAGACTATATACACCACTGTTGTTCCAGACTCTTAGAGGAGCAGAATCGGTGTCCACACCAATACAGTGTTTTAAATTTCACCGCTTGGGGTTGTGGTCCGCGTTTTCCTGGTAAGTGGGAGGTCAGTACTGAAGCCAGACTGCCTGTATTCACATCTGATCACCTCTGAGCTGCCGGCCCTTCAGTCATTTTCCCCTCTGTGCCACCTTGGTTTCCTCTGTACTCATTCTAAAAATGGGCATAATAGTGGTACCTATCTCATAGGTGTGGCAAAAATTTAACTCCAGTGATAAATGTGAAGCTCTCGTATCCGGTGTATAGTGAAATACTTGTAAATGTTTCTTGTATTATTAATAGTGTGATGGGAAGCTGTGTACTGTGTCACAGCACTTGAGGTCCGCAGTAGACATGTCTTCCTTCATGCCACCATTCGGATGCAGATGGCGCCTACACAGGTGGCAGGGGTCTACTACAGATGGGATTTATCTGTTCATTCAGCACATATTTAGAGTGCACCTTCTGTGTGCCGGGCCTTGTTTTGGATACTGAAGATAAGCACAAAGCCCCCTGCCCTCGTTGGCACTTACATTCTTGACGGGAGGGGCAACAGAGAATAAACCAAACAAGTACACTTTCCACAGACAGTATATTAGAGACTGATATGTACTGCGGAGAGAAAGCAGGGAGTGAGATGGAGGTGGGAGGTTTGCAGTTTTACAGAGTCGGCTGAGAAAGCCTCACGGAGAAGGTGACATTTCAGCAAAGAATTCAAGTCAGTGAGGGAGTGAACCGTGTGGACATTGGCAGGGAAAAGTAGGCCAGGCAGAGCAAACAGCAAGTACAAAGGCCCTGAGGTAGGAGGACGGGAGGCTGGAGCCCAGAGAGGGGCAACTGGCAGAAGAGATCAAGGAGGTAATGGGTAGGAGGCCATAAAAAGGCCACTGAACGATTTGTTCAGGGAAAGGCAGAAACGGGAGGCCAATTAGGTGGTTCCTACAGTAATCCAGACAGAGGTGATGGTGGTTAGAAGCAGAGTGCGGTTGTGAAGGGTGGTGAGTAGTTGTGTTCTGGATAAATTTTGATGATAGAAATTACAGGATTTGCTAACAGATTGGATGACACCCCCTCCCAAGTTTCTGCCCTCAGCACCTGGAAGGATAGAGTTGCCATTGACTGAGGCTGGGGAAATCTGCATTTGGAGCAGGTTGGCAGAGAAGTCCGTTCTCCGTTCAATTTTGAACGTAGTAAGTCTTGTAGGCATCCAGCTAATGGTGTCAGAGTAGCAGTTGATTGGATGAGCCTGGAGTTGGGGGAGAAAGCCCAGAACGGAGATGAAGACCGGGTGTTGTATGCTGGTAAATGTGTAACGACTCTGTAGGGTGGGGGTTGGTGATGGGGAGGGAGCCTGATTCACAGCATTTGCCAGTATCTGTGGCGCAATATTCCTGTACTGGCCATTGCAAACACCCCAGTACAGAATATCTTCACCTTACAGATACAATAGATGTCAATAATGTCAAGAGCACAGGTGGAGAGTAAAATGTAGTCAAATAATTAGGAAATGATGAGCAATAATAAGTATTTATTGCTTTTGTTTTTAATACAATTTATTTGGTTATAAATTTGTGCGATGTGGTTTTTAATAATGGCTGTGTTTAATACCTGGCTTGAAAAATTCCTGAAAATGCAGCAGTTGAACCTTGTGTGCTGGTACAAGGTGGCTGCAGCACACCCCCGGGGTCACAGGGACCCAAGACACCTAAAGAGGTGACCGGTACAAGGATTCTCTGAGATCAGGGAGGGAAACGGCCCCAGAGCCTGATCTTGCAACTCTTGTCCCCAGTCTAGCCCCGAGGAGAACAAGTAGGGAAGGGGTACAGGTCTCATAGCAGCTGAAGGGCTTGACTTGCATGGCTGTGTTTGGTGCTGATGGGCCCGAACAAGGAGAGTGCAGGAAAAACGCTTGGGTGAGTGATTATAGAGGGGACTGGGCGCATCCCCTCCCGCTTTGGTTAGAAGTGATCTTCAGTTTGAACTCTTGTTTTACTCCCACACATTCTTTCAACAGTTCCAAACTCCCAGGCTGTGATTTGAAGAAAACTTCCCTCCTTCCTGCTTGGCAAACAAGGTAGAGGACAAAGGTGTCAGTGTGGCATTGGGAAAGGGAACAGGGCTGCAGCAGCCACTGACCTTTAGCTCCCCGCTCCTTTCTCCTGCCCCTTGTGTGCTGGGAAGAGACGACCAGAGCTGTTTCCTCCTGTGGTTTACCAGACACCACCCTGCCCCCGGAGCCCCAGCACACGCTGCGGCCGTGCTAGGACGGGTCAGGCCCGGCTGCAGGGTTGCTCCCCATAAACAAAGACTGGAACCCTGATTCTGATCCAAACCCTCTGGCTGGCCAGGTCAGCGCTCCCAGCTTTGGGAATGTTTGGCACAGCTGTACTTTAAAAGGTGAGTCCCCCAGGATGCCTGATGGGCACTCCTCCGGCTGGGTTGGGGGCCGTGAAAGATGCCCTGGCCTGTGGCCATGTGCCCCGTCAGGCCTGCTGTTAAGATGAGCCTGTCCGAAGAAGGTCTTTTCTCCTCCCCAGAGGCACCTGCGCTTTCTGGGTGTAGTGTGTTTCTGGCAAGTACCTTGAATAATAATTGTAAAGGAAATTGCACCCTCCACAGGCTTAAGTTAAGGCTTCAGAGAGTTTTGTCTGAGCTTCTGAGTGACACGTAGTTATCAGCGCCTCATTTCCTGTTGAGTCCTCTTTCCCTGGCCCTGCCGCCCACCTGGGTCTAAGGTGCTAAGCCCCGAAGCGGAGCGCTGGCATCTCCCTGATAATAGAGGGCTTGTCCCCCTCCCGTGGGAAGCACGCGATCTGGGGGCAGCGAAGGGGCGGTCCTCTGGCGAAGTCTCTTCTGTCGCAGACGAGGAACCGAGGCCTAGGCCGGGCCTGCCGTCCGTCCGGGGCCGGAGCTCCTCCAACTGTTCACCAGTGGTTTTCTTATTTACTTACTCATTAAAAGCAGAAGCTGTTCACGGCAGTGCCAGGGCCAGTCCTCTGGGAGCCGGTGCAGAGATGGGAGGCCGAGCCGCAGAAGGCCCTTCGGCGCTAGAGCCTCGCAGCACGAGCGGCCGAGAGCCCCGGGGGATGCGTGCGAGGCATCTGTTTTCCCTGTTGCCTCACCCCTGCTTGTGGGCTAGGGCCCCCGTTCTTTTTTTTTTTTTAGATTTTTATTTATTTGACAGAGAGAGACACAGCGAGAGCAGGAACACAAGCAGGGGGAGTGGCAGAGGGAGAAGCAGACTCCCCACTGAGCAGGGAGCCCGATGTGGGGCTTGATCCCAGGACCCTGGGATCATGACCTGAGCCGAAGGCAGACGCTTAACCGACTGAGCCACCCAGGTGCCCCTGGGGCCCCGTTCTTCACTTGGGTGGGCGGCTTCTCTGAGCCTGTTTGTGTCCCTGTTGGGGCTGCAGGGAGGACAGCTGTACCCGTTGCTATCCGCCCCCTCTCAGGGCAGGGCATCGGGACCGGGCTGGGGAGTGGGACGTGAATGCCAGTTTGTTCTCAGCGCTGCCTCCTGCAGCCCCCGAGACCAGGGGAGTGCACAGGTTTTCCTGACAGCAGTGGCGTTGTGCCCCCCCGCCGTGGAGCCACGAGAGGCCTTCCGTTTAGCGAAGGTAGTTAACATCTGCATATAGGGAGTTGTCACCTGTGTCACCACAGCTCATCCTTCCAACCCCCCCATTTAGTTCGGTGGTATTGGCCCTGTTTCATAGTTAGGAAACGTGGGCCCAAACTGAGTAGGTGACTTAAGTAGATCCCACAGCTGGGAGGAGGTCTTGAGCCTGGTCCTCTGTCCCAAATGCCACGTTCCCCCGCTTGACTGAGGAAGCTGCTGAGCACAGTGACTGGGGGCTCCAGCTTTGGGACATGCCAGTTCTGCAGTCTTCTGGGGTGGGGGTTGAGGTACTGGCCCTTGGGGCTCCCTCGCCTGCCTGTCCGGGCTCTCTGAGGTTCCTGAGCTTCTCCTCTTGTGCCCGGTATGTCCAGGGCCCTGGCTGCCCATATCGGATCAGGAGCTCTGAGATGCAGCTTGCCAGCTGGAGGCTCCTCCTTCTCCAGGCTGTTCTCTGGGCTTCAGATTTCTCGCTGCCTCTTTCCCGCACTGACCTTGCAGCTTTTTCTTCCCTCCAGACAGGGGCGATTGCCAGTTCAGGAAGAAATGCATGAAGGGCCAAGGACGGGGATTGGGAAGCAGGAGAAGAAAGTAGAGTGGTCCTGCGGCCCATCTGATTTGGGAGTGAGTGTGCAGGTGAAGGGAGGGGACGGGGAAGCGTGGGAGGCCACGCAGCTGGTCCCTGGATCCTCCGGTTAAAGCCCCAGTAGTGGAAATGTCTGGTAGACAGATACTGCTGTTGGACCCTCACCTTGGTTTGGCTGCTGACCGAGAGAGATGAGGAAGAGGCAGAGGGAGAAGTGGGGTGCGGGGTGCTGCTGTCAGTCAGAGGGCCGCTCTGGTCCCTCAAGATGGAGGACAGTATAGGAATGCAGGAAGGTAGGCTGGCCAGGTATCTCTCTAAACCTCAGTTTCCCTACCCGAACAACAGATCAGAGCCTCATCGTTGAGGATTGTGTTACTCCTTCGTCTGGGAACGCCTGCTGTCAGTAATCTTGAATCCTCCTTCCCTGCTCCAGTGCCCCGGGCCGGGCTCCGTTGTCCCACTATTTCTGAGAGCCGAGTTGCTGACCATGATTACTTTCCCCGTCACCACTTCTCCCTTTCCCTCAAAGCACGGGCCTTGCTGGGAAATTGGAACAGGAGAGCTGTGGAGTAAGGATGGAGCACATTAAGCCCCACAGCCTTGGTCAGAACAGAAGGCAAGTGAAAGCAAGTCCTCGGGTGCATTTGTGGCAGGTCCGAGGCCTGTGGCCCTTCATACGTGTCAGCTGCTTTCAGTGAGGCTGGAAATCAGCCAAGATGTGAGGCTCCCCTTAGGGAGGCTGCGGCATGCGTTTGCGGGGTGGCAGTGTGGGGGCCAGAGAGCCCGGTGCCTGTCCGGCTCCCCGCTTCCTCTCCCGGGCCCCTTCACCACCCAAGCCTCAGCTTTGCTCCCTGCAGAAGGGAAATGATCATAGTATCCACTCCACTGGTGTTTTTTCAGGGCTCTTCCCTGGACGCACTAGATCTTCTGCGCGTGAGGACTTAGTTCGGTGTTGCTGTTGTCATCGGCAGACCGTAGGGACAGCTACCGCTTCCGTAGTGCTTCCAGGGTGGTAGGCGGTGTCCTGAGCATTTTATAAATATTAACTCATTTGTCCTTAAAATAACCGTATGGCGCAGGTCGCCGTTACCCCCATTTCAGATGAGGAAACTGAGGTGTGGAGAGGTTAAATACTTGTCTAAGGTCCAACAGTAAGGAGTTGAGCTGGGATTCAACCTCAGTCGGTTCCAGAGACTATGTTTTTATTTTATCATTTTATTTTAATTAATTAGTTAATTTAAAGTAGGCCTCACACCCAGCGTGGAACCCAGTGTGGGTCCTGAGCTCATGTCCCTGAGACCAAGAGTCGGTCGGACGCTTAACTGACTGAGCCACCCAGGCGCCCCCAGCGGCTGTGTTTTTAATCACTACACTGTAGCAGTTACTAGTAATTGTTTTGTGCTTGGAGCCCAGAGGACATGGGAAAAGCGAAGGGAGGAGTGAGTGGAGGTGAGCATATCTTCTCGTAGTTCCAGCCATCACCAGAGGGCCTGCTACCTATTCCTGAGCTGCCCCGATGGTCCTGGCGCCCTACGCTCATGGACGAGACTGGCCGTGGTCAGAGAGTGGACAACCGCAATCCCGTGGCCACGCTACGGGCCTCCCTGGTGCTTCCTGCAGCACAGTGGCCCGTCTCTAGCAGGTGGCCTACCACCTTCCCAGCCACAGTCCCTGCTTACAGGGTAGGCTCCCTACCCACCAGCTTCCTGGCACAGAAGCCAAGCTGCTGCGGAGGGAGGGGCAAGCTGTGGGATTATAACATTTTTCTGAGAGAAAACACGTGGTGGTTTTTTGCCAGGCAGGAAATGTTTGATAGCCCAGAGATGTGTTTACCTCCACATCCCCGTCACCTGAACCATGTCTGATCCTTCCTTGTTCCTTGTCTTACCTCTGCCCAGGTGCCCTGGCTGTTGGAAGATGCTCACAGTGGCAGTGTGCATGGCCCTTGTGGCTTGCCTGCAGGCCCAGGAGCTCCAGGGACATGTCTCTGTTATCCTGCTGGGAGCGACTGGGGACCTGGCCAAAAAATACTTATGGCAGGGACTGTTCCAGCTGTACCTGGATGAGGTGGGGAAGGGCTACAGTTTCAGCTTCCATGGGGCTGCTCTCACATCCACCAAGCAGGGCCAGGAGTTCATCACCAAGGTCCTGGAGTCCCTCTCCTGCCCTGAGGACATGGTGCCCAGGCGCTGTGCCGAACTCAGGGGCCAGTTCCAGCAACTGAGCCAGTACCGCCGCCTGAGGACGAATGAAGACTATATGGCCCTGAGCAAGGACATTGAGGCACAGCTCGAACACAAAGGCCTCCAGGAGGCCGGCAGGGTTTTCTACTTCTCTGTGCCACCCTTTGCCTATGCGGATATTGCTCGCAGCATCAACAGCAGCTGCCGCCCGGGCCCGGGTGCCTGGCTGCGGGTTGTCCTGGAAAAACCCTTTGGCCACGACCACCTCTCAGCCCAGCAGCTGGCCACGGAACTTGGGAGCTTTTTCCAAGAGGAGGAGATGTACCGGGTGGACCATTACCTGGGCAAGCAGGTGAGCTTCAGCGGGGCGCTTGCCAGGGTTGGAGTGAGCTGGGAGTGGGTAGACCCCATGGACAGAGCCACACTGGTGCTTGTGGGATGAGGCCTGGAGCCATTGTGAAAGCGGAGCTCCCGTGGTTGTCCTAACCGTGCTAACCCCTGGAGTGCCTGCAGGCAAAGCCCCTGAAGGTGGGCAAGTGGTGAGAGGCTGAAGGAAAAGCCGAGCAGTAAGGGCAGGATGCGTGGCCCTCGTGCACGTGGCCAGAGCTTTGTTTCTCATCGCCCTGCGTCCTCTGCGCAGGTGTTGGCCTGGCTTCCAGTGGGTCATGGTGTGGGAACTAACTTACTCCACACCCATCTGCCCTTTTTCAGTATCTCCGTCTTCCTGAGTTTTGTTTTGAGCCAGAAGGCTGGTAACAAGATCCTACAGTGAGCAGGGACCCTAAGTCCATGCTTCCCAGCCAGGTTCTGTGGCAGAGCCTGGGGCTGAGCTCCTGGGTGATGCGGGCCGGCTGGCCACTTCACTCTGAGCATGCCCTCCGAGTGCCTCCGGAACATCTCTTCCTAGAAAGCGCAGCAGAGGGCGTGCTGCGCGGTCTTCTCTGGTACGGACCAGGCTGGTGAGCCCAGGGCCCTGTGGGTGGGCACCTCATAGTCTTCCAGGACAGAGGCATCGCTTTCTAGCCAGCCCTGTTTGGAGCTGCAGGATTCCCAGAGTGCCCCTCAGACCTGCGTCTGACCTGGTGAGGTGTTCGCTTGTTTCTGGGAAAATGAGAAGAGAACACTTCCAGAATGTATCCAGTCTGAAGTTGTTCTTGCTCCATTTTTGGTGTTAAAATATCTTTTATGAAAAGTTGACAGTAATAGAAGGTAAGTAATCTTAAATATTTTTTTTTTCCTTGCAAAATAAAAAGCTGGAAACCCTTGTGGAGGTCACTTAACAGATTTGGAGTCTGTATGGAGCTGTGAAGTCCTAAGGCCCGGGGACGATGGCTCCTGAAAGCATCTTCTCCGAGCAGGGGGTAGAGAAGTTGGGGCCCTTCCTTAGGGTCAGGATTCCTTCTTCACCCTGAGAACCGGCAGCATAACCGGTCTCCTTCCCTGGCAGGCCGTGGCTCAGATCCTGCCTTTCCGAGACCAGAACCGCAAGGCCTTGGACGGCCTCTGGAACCGGCACCATGTGGAGCGGGTGGAGATCATCATGAAGGAGACCGTGGATGCAGGGGGTGCGTGAGTGAATGGTCCCCCGCTCCGAGGCCTCCACCTGCCCTGTGCCTGGTGAGGTGTTGGGTCAGGCGGGGCTGGAGGATCTCTGCCCAGCGTCTGCGCCTTGGCTGGTGCTTCTCAGAGGGAGGTTTTTGCTGGCATGTGGTCTCCCTCCAGGGCCTGCCGTGTGCCCAGGTCTGGACCGTGCTAACCCCTGGGGTGCCTGCAGGCAAAGCCCCGCGTGGTCCTCCCTGCCTTCAGGGAACGCCGACCTGGCAGTTAACCTGAGTTTTACGTGGACGTGGTGCAGACAGTCCGAGCTGCATGAGGGCTCCTCAGACTTTGTGCAGGTGGCACCGTCTGCCTCGAGGCTTCTCCTCACCTGCTCCTCACCTCCCATCCCTCCTGTTTGTCGGTTGCCAGCTCGGCCGCCGCTCTCTCTCGGGGAGCTTTGCTTAGGGGCCTGCTCGACAAGGTCCACTCCCCTCAGGCCCGCACAGCACCATGTGCCTCCCTTCTCCGCCCTCCAGGCTTTCCTGGGTCTCCTCCGGGCCCAGTGCGCCTCTCTCACCAGACCGTGGGCGCCGGCCCTCCCCCCTCTGGCTCCCGGCACCACGTCAGACGTGCCGAACAAACACCGAACGAAAGAGCGGTGGTGACTTGGGGGGCGTGGGGCCTGTCCCCGCCGGGTGGCCTCAGCCTGTCACTCGCCTTATTAGTGAGGTGGCGTGTAGATGCCAGCAGCAGCTCCTGAGGCTCCCCGGGGCTCGCCGCCTGTTGGGAGCGTGTTGTTAGGGCCAAAGCGTCCGTTCTTACCCAAGGCAGTAAAAGCTAATTCTTCTTATGTCAGTGCCCCCAGTGGCCAAATGAGGTGGGTCCTGTTGTTAGCTCCTACCTACGGATGCGGTTTGGTGACGTGCCCAAGGTCCCGGGGCAGGAAGTGCTGGGGCCGGGTCCTCGGGGTGCGGTCTGGCTCTGCACCGCTGCACCCGGTCCGCCCCGCTCGCTGCTTTCTGCAGTCTGAGCTAGAGTGTCCGAGGCCACTGTCCCCACCCCACAGGGTGCCCCTGGGCGGATTTGGAGGGCCCCAGAGCCTTCAGACCCGGATGGGGGTGTGGGAGGTCTGTCTCCTTCTATTTGCCTTTTCCTCTTCTTCTTTCCCCTTCCCTTGGTTGCTCTCTCCTCCAGCTTCTCTCCCTTCCTCTTCAAGTGTGTATCCAGTGCTGGAGGCTCTGTGTGAGGGTGTGAGGTTCACTGGGGGAGAGGCTATCTTGGTACAGACTCCAAAGTGAATGACACAGGCAGTGGGGGGTGGGGGCCTGGGCCTGGGCTCCGTGAGCCAGGCCTCTGAGGGCATTGGTGTCCTTGAGAGGAGCTCGCTTTCTCCGATCGGGAGCCCATACCGGAACAGAGGCCCTCTCCCCACTGCACTGAGCCTTCGTGGGTCTCGGAACCCGCCCCAACCCTTCCATACTTCCCTCCTGTCCTCAGCAGGGGCTCAGGGGAGAGTGTCTTCGTGCTTGTGTCCTTGTGGGGGTGAGCGCTGGGCCTTGCTCTTGCTTCATCTGCAGAGAGGTGAACTTCAGATCCGGCGCTGAGAGCGTGGGGCGGGATGGGAAGGTGCTGCTGTCACCCTCCGCAGGCCGGCACCAGTCTCTGCCTGGACTTGGCTCAGCCACCGGGACTCCCCCCCACCCCCACCCCGTTTCTGGCAAGTCCTTCCTGTGCCCACCCTGGGCTGGGGAAGAGCTGTGGTGTCTGGAGTTACCAGTTGTACTGTGCCCCTTACTCCTTCCAACCCTCCCAACCCATTTCCCTTTTGGTTTCTGATGTCATTTGTAGGTTTTTGGTTGTGTTGTTGTTGTTGTTGTTTGGCGGGACCCCTGCGGAGCCAGGGGCCAGGCAAATTGCAGGCCTGCTTACCCCAGCAAAGGTACTTCGGGATTTTGGAGAAAGGAAAGAGGAGGGCACGACAGAAAGGCAGGCAGTTGGCCTGGGCAGGTCTGTTTGCCAAGGCCTGGCCTGGGGCAGGGAGAAGCTCAGGTTTGGGTAGCAGGAGTCAGCTGCGGTCACAGTGGCTCTGCCTTCAGGGCTGCTGTGTGGGACCAAAGCAGAGGCCCAGCTGCCTGCAGGGTGTGGGTTCTGAGGGGAAGGTCTCGCTGCTGCCATGACCCAGAGCACAAGGCTTTTTTCACTTCAGCCCAGAGGCACAGAGAGACCCAGAGCAGGGAGGCAGCAGGGGACCCCCTGGCCCCTGAGGGGCTTGGGACCAGTAAGGGTGTGGCCAGCCGGCTGGGTCAGCGGCCTGTCCTTGTTGGAGGCGGCCGGTGGGACAGCAGCTGTCCTGGGGGTTGGATCTCCTCGGTCGGCCCGTGTGCCCGCCAGTTGCCTGCTCAGGCCCAGACCAGGGTAACAGGGGCTGACTTGCTGCTACTGTGCTCATCCCCATAGCAACTAGGGCCTCTGGCAACAGTGAGTTCTCCCTGTGGACTGGGCCTTGGGGGCCCAGAAGGACATGCATTCTCTGCATGCCGAGGAAGTGGCCTGCTGCAGCTCTGGAGGCCCAAACACTGACCTCACTGTCCCCTCGGGGTGACGCTTTGGAGCCCCTCCCTCAGGGGGCCCCTTATAGACAGACTTTAGTTCAGGCTGGAGAGAGCAGAGCGGACAGGAGATGTGGGCCCTGCAGCCGCCCCGCCCTGGCCAGGGAGCCCTGTGACCGGCACATCAGGGCCTGGGCTGTGCCTTCTCCTGGGGCTGGGGGTGGGAAGTGGGCGGGAGGAAGGCCTGCCCTCCTGCAGGGCGTCACGGCACCTTGCGGTGGTTCAGGGTGCTCAGCGGGCCAGCTGCGGCAGTGAGACTGGATGTGGCCTGGAAGTTTCTGAGGCGGGATTTAGAGCCCAGCAGTCTGACGGGAAGCTTCAGAAGGGCCGATGCCCTCCCCGGATCCCCCACCCCTGCCAGGGCCTGCGCAGCCCTTGCAGGCTCCTGTGTGGGGAGTCTCCGGAGTGGCCCGGCTCCTGGTGGCACGCCAGGCCTGGGGAACGGAGCGCTCCTGGCCCTGAGCTGCTGCAGGGCCCGGGAAGGGGACTTCTGAGCCGCAAGGTCACCCCCCAAATTTCCGAGTGGGTGAGGCTGGCTGCCCCTCCCCCCATCCCCCCCCCCCCCCCCCCCGCCGCGGCTGTGTGAGCCCGGGTGAGTCTGCTGCAGTGTCCCAGCCACGCACAGCAGGAGGGAGACAGCGGGGAGGGGAGAGCATCCTTCCCTGGTCCCAGGGCGCCGCCCCCCCGCCACCGCTCCCCTCAGTCTGGTCTGGAGCACCGCTCTCAGCGCCACAGAAACCCTGGGGGGCCGGGGTCTCCTGAAGCTGCAGCACCCTGGGCTGTACGAGGAGTGACCTTGGCTGGGCCACTCAGCCGTGGGGTAGAGATGACCCCTGCTGGCCCTCATTGTGGCCACTGGGAGGCCCCGTGGGAAGGAGGGCTGTGTCACGAGTGGCCCGAGGGGCAGCCGTCCAGGCTGGGCTGCCCTCTCTTCTGGGGGCGCGGGAATGTGATCCAAGGTCTGTGGCCCCTCCGAACCCCAGCTTCTGACCACTGCGCCTGTGGCCGCAGGGTCTGTACAGACCCTTGGCGGCTGGCTTCCTGCCAGGATGTGCTCGGAGCGTCTCTGCATCTCTTTGCTGCCCTACTTTCCCCTCTGGGGGGAAGGCTTTTTTTTTCTTTTTTTTTTCTTTTGGCAGGAAGAAAGAGGGAGACTTCCTGAGGATGGTGTAGCTGTCCCTGCCTGGGAGGGTCCCTGTTCCCACACTGGGGAAGGAGCGTGGTGCATGCTGACCCCTGAGGGTCAGAATGGCCGGGTCGGGCCTCTCACACAGGGACCAAGGCAGCCTGGGTCCTCCCAGGTGCCTGCCACCTGTCCCATTGCCCAGCCTGGTGTGTCCCCTCCTGCAGGGCTGTCTGCAAGGTGAGCTCAGGGCAAGCTGGCTGGCCTCTCTCCTCGGCCCTCCCCGCTTTTTATTTTTAGTTATCCCGGAAGGTATTGGGAGGGATCACAGCGAGCTTTCGGTTTTGTTGTTCTTAACTCTGTGTTTTCCTGGGAAAACCCGGATCTCCCACGGCATGGAGGCAACGGGGAGGGGGTTTCTGGTCCCAGTTGTGAGGGGTGCGTCCTCAGCACATCTCTGGATAATGGTGCTAACCCCCATTACCTCTCTCTGTCTCTCTCTCGGGGTTGTTTTAAGGATTAAACGAAATGACATACACAGAAATACTTTACAAGTGGAAATGCTGTTCTTCCAAGCCAGCAAGGAGAGGAAGTGGCAGTGTTCGCCACCGTCCCCATGACTTCTCTGTGACTCGTGCTGGCGGATGTATAGACCCCTAGTTGGTCCGAAACACTCCTTTGCGTCCATTCTTCACCCAGTATCGTCTCTCTGTCATAGACGTACGTGAATATGTATGTAAACTTCCATGTTTCGACAGCCTGTACAATGTATAAGCTCTGCATTTCTGTTCAGTTCTGTTTGTATCACGGAAAATGAATTGCCCTATTATGAGGCACTTTGGCTGTTTTCACTTTTTGCTATTTTAAGTAGTATGTTGCAAGCTTTTAAAAAATTAGGTTATAATTCACATATCATAAAATCTGTCCTTTTAAAGTGTACAGTTCAGTAGTTGTTAACATATTCACAAAGTTGTTCAACCACTATCATTCTAGAACATTTATGAGCATTTAAAAAAATATTTTTCCTTTGAAGATGGTTATGAAGTGGGGTTACTAGGCCACAAGGTGGAGACGACTTTATAGCTCTTATTACATCTTATTAGACTGTTTCCTAGAACATCTGCAACAGTTTTCCTATAGCTTTGCCCGCATCAGGTGCTACTGTCCCTCCTGTCCTTGCCTTTTTGGGGGGTTTGTGGGAGTCCTCTTTTTTTTTTTTAATTTTATTTTTAAGTAATCTCTGCACCCAACGTGGGGCTCAAACTCATAACCCCGAGATCAAGAGTTGCACGTTCTACTTTCTGAGCCGGACGGGCGCCCCGTGGGAGCCTTCTTCAAGGACGCGGGACACGGCTTCTCTTGCCTTCCATGGGATGCCACCCCATGAAGGTTTGAGGGGCAGCACAGCCGAGGGGCAAGCCGGTGGGTCTCCATGCGAGTGATCCTGTGATCCTGTGATCTTGTGATCTTGGGTAGCATTGGACTTGAGCCGTTGGGAAGCCAGGTTTATGGGGGTCTTGCTTCCAGTTGTCCAACCTGGTCGAGCTTTTTTCTGTCCTTGTTTATACATCGAGTTTTTCATCCTCAACTTTCAATCTAGGAAAGGATACCAGGAGTCAAAATAGATCATTTTCAGGAAAAATCAGTCCACAATAATTGGTGGTCACTAGGGAAAAAATGGAGTGGTTGGCATCGTCAGGAGAGCCAGGCCCGACTCGACTTCCTGCCTGTGGTTGGCCGCATGGCTTCTCCCAGAGAGGTGAAAAGGCAGAAGGAACCGGGAAGGGACGGGAGGCTGTGCTAAACATGGGCACCCCCTGAAGCTTGCAGTTAAGGAATAAAGGAAGCTCTCCTTTACACAGCGGGTAGCAAACCTGTGAAATGCAGTCTCCCCAGGGATTGAGAGAGGATAAAAATAGGAAGAGGGCTACTGAGGGGTTTGCTAAACTGATGAATAGTAAACAGATAACAGGGCTTTTAAGGACTTTGCTGTGTTCTCTCCCTCAAAAATTCATCTGTTCAGGGCGCCTGGGTGGCTCAGACGGTTGGCGTCTGCCTTCGACGCGGGTCGTGATCCCGGGGGGTCCTGGGATCGGGCTCCTGGCTCAGCGGGGAGCCCGCTGCTCCCTCTCCCTCTGCCTCTCCCCTGCTCATGCTCTCTCTCTGTATCTCTGTGTCTCAAAGGAATAAATAAAATCTTTAAAAAAAAATTCATCTGTTCGTAAAGCTTTAACTATCCCATTTATACTCTGAAACCTGTAATTCACTGATTCCAGGACTTTTTTTTTTTTTTTTTTTTACATTTGAACATCTCTGAAGTTGTGTGTACCACTGATGGGGCGTTGTGGTCGACAGGGTCGGCGGCCTGTTTCTTGGTGGTTGTAAAACAGTGATGCTTTCGCCGTCGTGGGCATTTTGGATTTGATGAAATCCAGTACATCTCTGGCATTCGTTGCCTATACAAGCTCGAGGCTTCTACCTCTAGCCGGCCTTCTCAATATCGTCACGGATGTCACCACTGCAGACTCAGCAAATTTTGAACGTAAACCATCATTGAATTTCTCTCAGGAAACACCAGCTACATTTTCTGACTTCTTTATTTCCAGATGATGATGGAGCCCCTCTCTTGCAGGTCCTATAATAATACAGATGCTAGCCGGGATCTACCAGCCCCTCCTGTGTCCCGGGCATCGTTCCAAGCCCTGTAGATGTGTTAACTCATTCATGCTCACGGCAGCCCTACAAGGGAGGGGTGCCACTAGCCCCCATTTACGTGTGAGTTAGGGCTGCTCACGTGGGGCCACAGAGCTGAAAGGTGGCAGAGTGGGTCCTTGAACCCTACACCCTGGCTCCAGAGACCGCACTCCAGGTCACGACTCCGAACGGCCTCTCAGATCCAGCCAGGCACCACACAGCCTTTCCTCATCCCCTGACTAATGACTGCGTTTCGCCGTTACTTCATTTGCTGTGGCCCTTGTTACTTCCCGCGTTTGCCCCGCATGCTGTCTTGCCGATTACATCACCACCGGCCCCCTCGCTGGGAGCCCGTCTTGTAGGTAGATTGGAGATGGCCTCGTCCCACGGCACCTCTGGCGTGGTTCCCCTTCCTGCTCTAACGCTTGCTTTAAAAAGTCTTATTTGAAATACAATTCCCCTGTCAGACAGTTTACCCATTTAAAGCATACAATCCAGTGGATTTTAGAGCATTCACAGCCGTGCATCCACCACAGTCGATCTTAGAAGGTTTCTGTCGTCCTCAAAAGAAGCCCTGTACCCCTTATCCTTGTCTGCATTCCCTCCCGGCCCCACACAGCCGCCGACCCACTTTCTGTGTCTGTGGATCTGCCTGTTCCTGCCACGTCGTCCGAGTGACCTCACATAGCAGGTGGCCTTTTGTGTTCAGCTCTCGCTGAGCGCACGGTGTCAGGGTGCATCCCTGTGGCAGTGCACACCAGACCTTTTTTTCTTGTGAGTAATATTCAACAGAGTATTGGATAGACCACATTTTATTCATCCATTCGTCAGTTGGCGGACATTTGGGTTGTTTCTACTCCTCGGCCGTGGTGAGTAGTTCGCGTACTTATGTCTGGGTGCACGTAGGAGTGAAATTGCGGGATCACACGGTACTTCTGTTTAACCGGTTGAGGTGAAGAACTTTTAATAGCCCCCTCAGACTTCGCAGCCTAGTTTCTAAGGCCCTCTCCACCCGTTCTTGATTTCTGCTCTTCTGAATCACAGACCCGCTGCTTCTGCCAGGCCGGGCTTACCGTTGTCGGACGAACTGTATGTTGGGGTCTCTGTCCTCTGGTTCATGATATGCACCCCAGCTAGGATGTGGCCCAGGACAGAGTCTGCTCACACATGTATTTCTTTGAGATACACAGCATTAAAAAAAAAAAAATCAATTATTTGTGCGCACTTAAAAATCACGAGATTTCTGGGGCACCTGGGTGGCTCGGTCAGTTAAGCGTCTGGCTTTTGGTTTCGCCTCAGGTCATGATCTCGAGGTTGTGGGATTGAGCCCCGCGTCGGGCTCTGTGCTCCATGCAAAGTCTGCTTCGGTTGCCTCTCGACCGTACTGTAAGAACTCTGAAGACCAGAACCCCGTGGGGCTGGGGGAGCTCAGTCATTGTTTCAGTGGGGGATGCTTTGGGCATTTGGGCTGGCACCATTGGCTGGATTGTCCTGCTCTTTCAAGGTTTAGTGTGGCTGCCCAGAGCTGCACCCCCAGGTTCTGGCTGAGAACACAAGAGTCAGACGCCTACTGAGGACAACGGTGCCTTTCTACAAGTGGGCTCCTGGCTCCGTTTCTTGCCCCACGACCCGGCTGCTCCATCAGGCATGACTTCATGTTGGGCTGCATTCAGGGCACACTGTGCCAGTCATGGCTGCTCCTGCTCGTCATCCAGCCGGCGTGAGCGAGCACCACGGGCCTGGTTGGCGCAGGTGGCTCAGGACTGGTGCTGAGGACCCTGGGTGGCCCCTGTAGGGGAGTGTGCGGGCCCAAGCAGGTCTAAACTAGGGGCCGCTTCTTTTTGCTCCTTTGAATTAGATATTGACTAGATAAAAAAGACTTCTTATTAAATATGTGTAGCATGAAGAAGTCCGATGTAACGAACACCAGTGTACGCACCAAGCCATTTTTAAAAAAGAGCTTTATTGTGTCCTTCCCCAAATCTTACCCTATTTTCTCTCCTTTACTATTCCAGATTTTGGGTGGGTCACTCCCTTGCTTCTCTTTATTGTTTCTATGTAGGCCTGACTTCCTAGACAATATGTTGTTTAATTTTGAAGAAGACGCATACTGTGTGTGTGCGTGCGTGTGTGTGAGAGAGAGAGAGAGAGAGTGGGTCTTTTTGTTCCTTTATCCTGCGTTCAGGATAATCTCTTCAGATCTGTCTTCCATTGACTGACTCTTTTCACCTGTTTCTAATCCATAAAACCCATCCATTGAATTTCTGATTTCCAGTTGCATTTTTCATTTATCGAAGTTCTGTGTACACCGGTCCTCTTATATCCTCTTTTCAGAATTAGTTTTTATGTTATCAAAGCGAGCGTGTTTCTTTCTGTCCACATTATGATTTTGTGAGTGTGGATGTTCCTGTTCTCTGCCGTCCGGTGTCCCGTGGCGTGGCCGTGCAGCTGCGTCAGATGCCGGGCGTGCAGTGGTGGCAGACCGGTGAGCTCCCACTCTGCCGGAGCTTCGGGTGTGGCAGGGAGAGGACAGACGGACACCAAGTCAGTCAGCTGGGCTTGCGGAAGACAGGGCCCCCAGGAGTGCAGGCCAAGGGGTCCGTGACACCCTCTAGAAACCGAGACCTGAAGGACAGGTAGGAGTTACTGGGTGAAGGAACCAGGCCCGAGTTCCAGCTGATCACACAAGGCCTTTGACAGATGATTACTCCTCCTGCTATGGTGTCCGGCTCTCTCCGTGACGCTCTGAGTTGGCCTGGGTGTCGGCAAGCTGGCCAAGTACGACCCATGCCCTGTGCCCTGTTGTGCGTTTGAAGCCTAAGCTGTGAGACTGTGGGATTGTATGTATTTGAGTCCCTGCCGATCAGGCCTCATGCTGAGTTCTGGAGGACGCGGCGTGCTGTCGCACGTGCTGGCCCCGCTCCTGGCTTGGCCTGTACTGGCCTGAGACGTTTGACTCTGCCGTCCGGGCTGGAACAGGCGTGGTGGTGGGAGCTGCCCTGCGGGATCCTGGGAGGGCGAGTGGGAGGGGTGCGGTGAGCACCGGGCTGCCACCGCGGGGCTCTGTGCCCTGTGTCCCCGGTGTCATTCTCCCTCACCCGCGCAGTGAGCCTGTCCACCTGCCAACCTACTGTCTTCGGCTTAGACACACACAGAACGGAACTCATGGTTCCCCTCCACTGGTCCTCTCCCGCACCCCCCCCCCCCAGCCCATCCTTTGCGTAGGCCCCAGTTCTAGCCCCTCCCCTGGGCTCAGGCTCGTCACCGGCGGGCAGCAGCCAGTGACTTCCGATTCCACAACAGATCGTCCACTCCCTCCGGCGCTGCTGCCCCTTCAGCGCCAGCACGGTTGCCTTCCCTCGGGGCCACTGGCGACTGCGGAGCCTCCTCCTCGGGGCACCGCACAGCCACCTCCTTGGGTCACCGCATAACTTCCTCCTCGGGTCACCGCATAGCCGCCTCCTTGGGTCACTGCATAACTTCCTCCTCGGGTCACCGCATAGCCTCCTCCTCGGGGCACTGCATAGCCGCCTCCTTGGGGCACCGCATAGCCTCCTCTTCAGGGCACTGCATAGCCGCCTCCTTGGGGCACCGCATAGCCTCCTCCTCGGGGCACTGCATAGCCGCCTCTTTGGGGCACCGCATAGCCACCTCGTTGGGGCACCGCATAGCCGCCTCCTTGGGCGGCTCGTTGCTTCTGCATCTCTTCTTCCCCCAGCAGGAACATACACCAGATCTTGTCTTTTCCTGCCTCAGATTCTCCACTCGCTTCCCGGAACATAGAACCTGGTGCCACCAGCCCCTGCCCTGCTTGGCCTCTCTGTCTTGCTCACCTTCCCATAGACCCCCACAGCCGAGCTCTTTCCTGTCTCGGGGTGTCTGTACCCGAGGGCTCCTTCAGCACAGTCTTTCCCTGGCTTTTTGCTGTGCTGGTTCTTCAGCCTTCAGAGGGCCCTCTTCTCTCTCTGTACTTTTTAATTTTTTTAAAAGATTTTATTTATTTATTTGACAGAGAGAAAGAGCACAAGCAGGGGAGCAGCAGAGGGAGAGGGAGAGGCAGACTCCCCGCTGAGCAGGGAGCCCAGCGAGGGGCTCGATCCCAGGACCCTGGGATCATGACCTGAGCCGAAGGCAGCCACTGATCTGGCTGAGCCACCCAGGCGCCCCTCTTTTTTCTTTTTTTTAAGTAGGCTCCATATCTAGCACGGAGCCCAACGTGGAGCTTGAACTCATGACCCTGAGATCAAGATCTGATCTGAGACCAAGAGTCAGACACCCAACCGATTGAGCCACCCAGGCGCCCCTGTAATTTCTTTACTGACTTACTAGTGTTTTCCTTCCTTCCCACCAAAAGCCGAGGGCAGGGACCTCCACACCTGCTCGCGGCCTGCACAGCTGTGCCCTTGGTGTTGCGGTGGCCGTTGTCAGCCCCATTTAATGGCAGCGTGCAGAAACAGACCAGATGTCAGGGAACGCCCAGGATCACACAGTACTAAGCGGCACTGACACCTGCCGACGGATGCCTGGGGAGGGGCAGGAGTCTGGCCACACATCTGCCAATAAATGTCCTCTGGCCTTTGCTGGCACCAGACCCTTCCCCATGCAGATTCCTGGGAAGGCCCAGGGAGTTTGACAGCTTTGCTTAGAATGCTCAGAGACACCCTCCTTCCTTCGCTTGTTAATGCTCTGGCATAAGTCGTTTTTGTAAGCTCTCTGGCCCTGGGGGATGAGGACGCCGGCTGCAGGGTGGGTGTGCAGGGCAGGGGTGCGGGGGAGGGTGTCCAGGTGCGCATCTGGGAGGTGGGGCATCTTGCCCATTCTTTACAGCCCCTGCTCCCCCTCCTCCTCCTGTGTAGGCCGCACCAGCTTCTATGAGGAGTACGGCGTCATTCGCGACGTGCTCCAGAACCACCTGACAGAGGTCCTCACCCTTGTGGCCATGGAGCTGCCCTACAACGTCAGCAGCTCAGAGGCTGTGCTGCAGCACAAGCTTCAGGCCTTCCGGGCTCTGCGGGGCCTGCAGAAGGGCAGTGCCGTCCTGGGCCAGTACCAGGCGTATGGCGAGCAGGTTCGCAGAGAGCAGCAGAAGCCAGACAGCTTCCACAGCCTGACGCCGACCTTCGCAGGTGGGCCCTGGGGCCGCGCAGGGGCTGTCCCCCACCGGAAGCAGCTTTCCAAGTCCAGACGCCCTTTGGTTTGGGTTGGAAGAGACCTCAGGTGGGACATTCACGAGGGTGCTCGTCGCCAGGGAGGAAGGTCCTTCGTTTCTCTGGCCTTCCACGGTCTTTCAGCGGCAGCTCACCTGTTGGGTTGTTCTGGGTGAAGGGTGGTGACCCCAGTGGTGGTCTCAGTTCAGTCTGCATCCACACACGCTTCCAGAGCCGGATTCAGAGCTGGCTCCCACCTGCGGCCAGCCCCCCACCCCCACGCCCACCCCAAGTGAGGCTACAGATCTGCCCGGCCACAGCCCAAGGCACCTCCGGCAGGCAGTCTCCCTGCGGCTCAGACAGATGTCCTCTCAAGCCATGCTATGGACAGTTCCCCGGGCCCAGAGCGTTCCCGGAGAGGGCTGGCCCCCTAAGGCTGCAGGTAATAAATTCCGCTACAAGAGCAGCGGCTGTTTATGGGGCACTTATGACGTGCTAGGCACTTGATACACGCCACCTCACGTAACCCTCAGGTGCACAAACGCATGGCACAGGTGTGATTACTACCCCCATTCAAAGGTCAGGAAACCAGAGGCTCTGTGAAGTTCAGAAACTTGCTCAAGGTCATGCAGAGATCGTACATGGGAAAACCAGGCTTGGAACTCAAGTCAGGAGTGCACTCAGCCCTTGGTTCCTACCACCATGCACCCGCCCGCTGCAGGCCCCCTTACCCGCACACCACCCTGCTGTTGGCTCAGAGCCCCAGCCCCACCCCTTCTCCGCTGTCTGGCTTGCCTCGGGCACGTCTGGGTGCTCTACGAGCAGGAGGGAAGCACGGCCCCCTCCCTACCATGAGACTTCAGTTCTCTTTGCTTGGGGCAGGGGAAGGCCAGGCCTCTAAGGCGCCTCACGGGGGAGGTGGGTGTCTGAGGTGGCCCCGAGGCTGAACTTCAAGCACCGACTTGGGGGAGAAGATGCTAGAAAGGCTGAGCATAGCAAGGCTGGGGGTGCTCCAAAGGCAGTGGGCTGCCCAGAGGAGGGGCTCAGAGAGGAGAAGGGCTGGTGTGGAGGGGAGGGAAGGAAGGGAAGGCAGGTGCACTGGCAAGTCCTGGGTTCTCTGTGCTCGAGTGTCACCTCCGCTGTCCCCTGTCACCTCAGGCATCCTTGTTCACGTAGACAACCTTCGCTGGGAGGGCGTCCCTTTCTTCCTGATGTCTGGCAAGGCCATGGATGAGAGAGTGGGCTATGTGCGGATCTTGTTCCGGAACCAGGCTTACTGTGCCCAGAACGAGAAGCGCTGGGTGGCAGACCAGAGCCAGTGCCTGCCTCGGCAGATCGTCTTCTACATCGGACACGGTGAGCTGGGCAGCCCTGCTGTGCTGGTCAGTCGGAACCTGTTCAGGCCCTCTCTGCCCTCTGAGAGCTGGAAGGAAGTGGAGGGCCGGCCCGGGCTCCACCTTTTCGGCCGCCCTCTGTCGGATTACTATGCCTACAGCCCCGTGAGGGAGCAGGACGCCTATTCTGTCCTCATGTCGCACATCTTCCACGGCCGCAAGGACTCCTTCATCACCACGGAGAACTTGCTGGCCTCCTGGGTTTTCTGGACCCCCTTGCTGGACAGCCTGGCCCACGAGGTCCCGCGCCTCTACCCAGGTGGAGCCGAGAGCGGGCACCTGTTGGACTTCGAGTTCAGTGGCACCCAGTTGCGCTTTTCCCGGCAGCAGCTGGAGCAGCTGGTGCCGGGCCCAGGTTCCGCTCCAAAGCCCAGCGACTTCCAGGTTCTCCGGGCCAAGTACCGGGAGAGCCCGCTGATCTCGGCCTGGCCTGAGGAGCTGATCGCGAAGCTGGCTGATGACATCGAGGCCACAGCTGTGCGGGCGGTGCGGCGCTTTGGCGAGTTCCACCTGGCGCTGTCCGGCGGCTCCAGCCCTGTGCCCCTGTTGCAGCAGCTGGCCACCCGGCACTACGGCTTCCCCTGGGCCCACACGCACCTGTGGCTGGTGGACGAGCGCTGCGTCCCACTTCGGGACCCTGAGTCGAACTTCCAGGGCCTGCAGGCTCACCTGCTGCAGCACGTCAGGGTCCCATACTACAACGTCCACCCCATGCCGGTGCATCTGCACCAGCGCCTCTGTGCCGAGGAGGACCGGGGCGCCCAGATGTACGCCAGCGAGATCTCGGCCCTGGTGACCAACAGCAGCTTCGACCTGGTGCTGCTGGGCATGGGCACAGACGGGCACACGGCCTCCCTGTTCCCGCAGTCGCCCGCCGGCCTGGAGGGCACGCAGCCGGTGGTGCTGACCAGGAGCCCCTCCAAGCCGCACCAGCGCATGAGCCTGAGCCTGCCCCTCATCAACCGTGCCCGCAAGGTGGCGGTCCTGGTCATGGGCAGGCTGAAGCGTGAGATCACCATGCTGGTGAGCCGCGTGGGCCATGAGCCCAAGAAGTGGCCCATTTCAGGTGTCCTGCCTAGTTCTGGCCAGCTGGTTTGGTATATGGACTATGAGGCTTTTCTGGGATGATGGTGCCTTTGGCCTTTGCTTGCTCCCATGCTTGCTTTCCCCTGTACTTTCCCCTTCCCCTAAGACCTGCCACCTGTCCTGGCTCTCTGGAACCTGATGCCTCAGGATGAAGCCCCCAGAGAGGAAAGGACAAGGCCTTATCCCAATCCCTTTGACAGTCTGTATCTAGTTGTGGTGGGCAGACGCAGACGCAGACACAAGGAAGAAATGGAGTCTGCTCTTGAGAAGCTTCCAGTCCAAGTCAGGAGAGAAATACCCACCTTAAGAACATACCAGCAGCAGTTACACAATAACACCAGCCAGCCCAAAACAGGACGGTGTGAGAGCTCCCAACTGCAGTAGAAATGCAATGGCTAGGGTGAATCAGGGAAGTCTTCCTGGAGGGGGTGATCCTTGAACTGGCTCCTGTGGAAAAGAAGACTGTGGATAGTAGAGAGAGGGGAGCACGGGTTCCAGCAGGTACAGAGCCCACACGAAGCAGGTGCTAGAAACTGTCCAGAGACCTTGAGTTGGCTGTTTCTTCTGTCCCTGTCCTTCTTCCCGAGCCTCTGACATTTAGCCTACTGTCCTGGCCTCTGTATGGTTGCCTCCGCTCTCTCTGGGTTCCCTTCCCCTCTGTCTCCCTGCTGTCCCCCAGACGGATGAAGGACGGTAGCAGGAACACAGCAACAAACACTAAGAAGTTCCCAGAAATCTTGCAGCTGTTGTTTGGAGCTCCCTTTCTCAGTAGATGGACTTCTCTGTGTGCGGGGAGGCCCCCTGCCCACTCTCCCTTCTCTAGCCAACCCCCTTCGTGATACACAGTGGGCATAGATGATTCGGCCATTCCAGGGATCCCTCACTCCAGAGGGTCCTTTACGCCTCAGGGGAGGTGGGCGTTTCCACTCTCCGTAGACCCTGTTGCTTTACCAGGAAAGATCCGGTTAAGCCTTTCTGAGATGGGGACATGTCATTTGTGGGGAGAGCCGTGATGGAAATGGTCCAGACCCTGCAGGTGCTCTGATCTGATCAGACAGGAGCTGGGCCGCCAGGCAGCGCTGGCTGCCCACGAGCTTCTCAGGGACCTGGCCGGCCCCCGCCCCCCTCACACTACCCCTCGGGGGCGTGGAGCCCACCTGCTTGCTGTCTGCTGGCCTCTCCTGTCACCGCGGACACACCGACCCCCTGGGAAAACAACAGGTAGCTTCTGTTCAGAGGAGGTTGGGTGCTCTGTTCTTGATTAGCGCCGGGCCAGTAATAGTGTGTGGGGGGCTGTCTCTCTGAAATTCTTTTAAAAAAATATTTTCACACACGTAATTAGTATTTCAACTTCCCACGTCTTCGTGCTCCCAAGACAGGGCTGTAAAGGAATGAGACCCGATTTTTCCTGTGTGACTGCCTGACAGCTTGTATCAGGTGTTGATGTCACCCTGAGGGCTTTCCTTGGTGAGGGGGAGCATCGCCAAATGTATTTCTCTGCTTCTGAGTGTTGACACTTTCTGCAAGGCTATGGATATAAAGCATTCTGGGGCCTGAGCTGAGGGTTCTCTATGTGAAAGGCACTGCTGTTGAAAGTCCCCTGGTCTCCCACGACCCGTCTGGACAGGACATCTCTCCTTACACCGAGAGAGCTAACCTCGGCAAAGCAGAACGCCAGTGCCCGGGTCGGGAAGTCTCTCTCTGGGGGGGGGGGGTCTGCGTTTTAGCTTTTTTTTTTTTTTTTTTTTTGCCTCTGGGGGCCAGCACTCACGAGGGGACACGCGTGGTTGTGTGGCCACGTGGGGGCGCTCTTGCACCATCCCGGCCCTCCCTGCGCGAGCCCCTGGCCTTGAGCTCTCCCCCATGTGTTCTTCAGGAACTTCATCCTCTGTGGTTGCAACACTGACAGAAAGGGACCTCCACGCGCCCAAGAATCACTCCAGCGTGTGGGCCAGCAGGCCCTTGATGTCACCATTTCTGAATAACAGTGAGTCAGTGTGGGCCTGAGCCCAGGACCTCCCGTCTGAGAGGAGGACCTTGCCTCAGAACCCAGCCTTCATCTGTGGAGCATACGTCAGGGGCAGGGGTGGGGCAGAGGTGCCAAGTGCTGTCCTGAAGTCACACCACAGAAGTCCCCTGTGTCCCGTAATGAGAAGGAGAGTGTCAGAACTGGGCCACCGAGACTGATGGTGTTCCACCTTTCTGGACCACGATCCATGGCCAGAAGCACACCTTACCTCAGGACTCCCGGCATCACATTCGTGTGTGAGTCTGCCTCACGCACAAGTTCCGTGAAGGAATTCTTAACCTTAGAACGTGAGATACCCTCCAGTTTCTATTTTTCATGTTTGAGAAATGCTGCTTAGAACCTACTAGATTGATACATGGTTTGAAAAATGCTGTTCTAATCCAACTTCACCCCGTGTCTGAGCCGAGGGCCCGAGGTGCGGAAGGGAGCACGTGTGTCCAGCTCACACGGGGGCCACTAGGGAGCACGTTGGGACGGGAGCCTGGGCTTTCCATCCCTGCGGCTTCGTGCCGCGGGCCCATCTGGCGCAGCGAGGCTGCCGTGGCCCCTGGGGTGGGTGCTCGGCTCCCTTCCCCACGGGGTCGATGAGGCCGGCGCGACACGCTGCTCGGTCTCCTTACTCTCTCAAGCACCCTGTGAGGAAAGCGGAGGCGTCCTTGTTTACGGATGACTTTGACGCTGGAACTGAGGTTGTCCGACGACAACAGGCCAGGGTACCAGCCCCGTGGGTGCCCCCGCCTTCCCAGGGACCTCTCCGTGCCCGGAGGAGCTGTCACGGAGCGGCGGGCGGAGGCCCGTGTGCCCTCGTGGACCTGGGAGAGGTGGGCCCCCCCCCCAGCGATTTAGCATCTCTAGAGCGAGCACCTCACCATTTGTCATGGGGAGAGGACGGAGGGACTTTCCAGGTGGTTGTAAGCTAGGTTCTGAGTTTGATCTGGGAGCACAGTTCTCTGCTAACCGCAAGTTAAAATAGTCGCGTTGACCTTCCCTGCTTCTTGTTTCTCTGCAGACAGAGCTTTATTCCCACCCTGGGGCCTCCAGGCTAGCGGCCTGGGGGTGCAGAGTGCTCCCCCAGGGTCGTCTCCCCGGAGGCACAGGCCTGCTGTCCCCGGGCCCAGAACTCACTCCTGCTTTGCCTCGCGCCCTGCTTTCCCCGTTTGTACAGAGCGCTGAGGGCAGTGTGACATAGAAAGGAGGGGAGAAGCTTCCACAAGACCTTAAGGGGTGGTTTCCTGCAGTTTAGTTTTCAGGAATAACAACAGAAAAATTTATTTTCAACAAAAACACATGCAGCCTCACATAAGCACACTCTGTCAGTTTTATCCGGTTAGATTTTTATCCTAAGCAGACGGGACCCTGCAGACCTTAGGCCACTTGTGGGGAAGGTGCCTGGCGGTGTGTTCGAGAACGCACAAGGCACAGGGCCCGGGGCGCCCGTGGTGGCCGGCCAGCGCCATCCCGCCCGGCCCCTTGAAAGACAAACACGGAAGGCCGAGGGCCTTGAGAGGGCGGATCACGGCGGGGGCTGGGGGGGACGGCTCGGTTGGTCCGCCTGGCGCTCAGAGGCTCTGCGCACACAGCCGGTGTCGCCTGTTGCAAGTGTGGGTTTCTGCCCGTGTGCGCCCTGCCTGCCCTTGTTTCCCTCCGCCGACCGGTGGCTCACCCGCGCCGCCGGCTCTGTCCAGCTTCCGTCTGGTGTTTCCAGCCCGGTGCCTGAAGGGGGCGCTAGCGTGCGGCGGGGCTGGCCTATGTCACACCCTGTGCAGTCTCCATACGAAGCGACGGTCCCTTCGTGCCCTGTCAACCACTAGGGCAGAGCGCCGCCCCCGTTCAGAGCGGTCTTTCCGCCACACAGGTCTTCACCGGCTGGAGCGAGCGGGGTCTCAGCCCACCATGTGTTTCTGGGGACGTGCGGTGGCAGAGGTCTTCTCCAGAGGCGGCACTTGGTGGCCTCCAGGGGTGGGTTGTGAGCGCGGCTTCCACGGCTTGTGGCTAAGCGAGGTGCCAATTCACAAGTGCCGTCGCCAGCACAAGACAGAAACAGCAAGAGATTGGAGGAGGCATTTCGGAAATTCTAGGAGATTCCGTCGGGGAAACTTCCTCCCAGGGCAGCTTCAGGAGCTCCTGTTTGCAAAGCAGACCCCTGGGGACCGTGTCTGTGCGTGACCTGAAGGCGGCCAGGGTGGGGGTCTAGGGGAATCATGTTGATTCCCTAGGATGGTCTCTGTCCCAACCCCTTGCCCTGCTCTGGGGTGTTTTGCAGGAAGTCTCTGCATCTTTTCTGTCCCTCTGGTATAGGGCCAGGCAAACACATTTTCATTTGCTGAGAGCCCAGGGGAGCATATTTGGATGGCTAGTAGTTCGCTTTGAAAGTGGAAGTGTAAACAGACACTTCATAAATTATAAACGTTACAAAACGTCGTGAGATACTTAACTAGGAAAGGACAGGACCCTGGGTTAGCTCCGATTGAGGGTCCAGAGCGCATCCAGCTCTCCGAGGTGTGACCTGTACGGTCCCCTCCTCCTGGTCCCGCAACCAAGGGCCGAGTGTAGGGCCTTGTCTCCAGCCAGGAAGGCCGAGGTGGTCCAGAGCCAGCAAGAGACCTAGATGGGGCGTGGAGCCAGCGTGGAAACCAGGGTGTGTTGCAATCGGGACCGTGTCCGGGCGGTCTCTGTCCCGTGCTGGGACACTCTGTACTGGGCTTCTGCCCGGCGAGCAGAGTGGCAGGTAGGCTCCTTTCTCAGAGGGACTGTGTCCTTTGTGTGGTGCAGTGGGGAGACTGTAGGCGTGAGCCCCCTCTCTGCCAAGCGGCAGTGATGTGCCTTGTCTTCTTGCACAAAGAGAAACTGCCCCTGGTTTTTATGGAAGCGGCAGATACTTAACGATGTCTCAGACAGTGAGACTCATTCAGAACAGAGTTTTTAAAAATGACTTTTTGTATGTCAAATGTAACATTTATTTTTTAAACAATAAAATTGTTTTGCCAAAGTCCGTGTTTTCCTTTTTCTTCTGGGAGACGGGGTGCGTGGGTTACGGACCTGGTTGTTGTGCTGTGTGTGGAGCTTGGCGGAGGGGAAGGGACAGTGAGGTCCCGAAGGGAGGACCCGCGAACGTCCCACTGCGCACACAGGGGTGTCTGGGCAAACCAGCCACATGCCATTTGCTTGAGGCCCACAGGCCTCCCAGGAGAGACCGCGGTGGGCCAGGTGACCAGATTCATGTCCCTCAGCCGTCCCCCCAGCATTGCTGGCAGCCTACCAGCTGGGGAAGCCCTTGGCCGGAGGGAGACACCAGGAGGGAGCCTCCCCTCCGAAAGCCGCAGGGCCTGTTGCCATTGTTGGCCTCTGTGCCCTCTGCCTGATTCTCGCCTCCCACCTGGGTCGTGTTCCCAGGAACATAAAGATTTTGGGGGGAGTCAAATAAAACTGCAGAACCACAGGGGGTAGAGGAGCCAGAGATTTGCTGGTTGTGGGACCCAAGCAGAGTGGTGACCTTACAAGGCGGCGACAGGAACCACAGGCTCATCCGGAAGGGGTGATGTCCCCAGGGACCAAGAGGCACGGGGGGCAGACACACACCCAGAGTCCCCAGGGGAAGAAGGGGAAGGCCCGTGGGCAGTAAAGAAGGCTGGAAACCAGAGGCTGCAGTCAGCCCTTGGCAGTATCTGCCTGGGAAGCACATGGAGAACAGGCTTCCTGGAGGAGGCGGCCCAGGGCTTGGGGAGAAACCAGTGTGGGTTTCCCACTCTCTGCCGGGATGGTGGTGGTGTCCTTATAGAAACCTGGGGAGGCAGGCTCCCCGCCTACCAACACTCGAGACATTGGGGCCCTGCTAGCGCCTGTGATGGCAGCACTGGAGAGGCACGGGTACCTGCCCCTGCCCCACCTTGGGGAGCCTCCATGTACTTGTGTTCGGGGGTCCTGGTGGGTCAAGACACCCAATGCCCACAGCTGCAGTGACTGGTTCAGGGGGACCTGTGGCCCAAGTTGGTCAAATCAGAGTGAACTCAAGGATGGGGGCCGAAACTCCCCCATGTCTCTGGCCCCCAACCTGAGGGCGAGTTGCCCTGGAGCTGGCGGCGGCCCTCTGCCCACCACGGGGAGCCTGAGAGTGAGGGACCTGGCAGAGAGCAGAGCCAAGCAGCCCTCCCCAGATTCCAGGCATGCCGGGATTCTGCCTGCCGACCATTCATTTGCGGGTGCTTCGGTTCGTGAAAATAGGGCTGTCACCCGTGGTGGGGAGTGCACAAGAGGCCTCGCAGCTGGGGGGTTGTTGGGTGTTTCAGGAAGCCCAGCAGAAACCCAGCGCTGACCCGGGAGGTGGCTGGGGCCAATCAGGAGGCCAGATCTCTCTGTCTGGGGCCAGGCTTTCATCAGCCCCGGGGAGGCCCCACCAGTGCTGGCTGGCCCAGGGCTATACCATGTTGGCTGTTGGTTATTGCTTCATCTGGGCCATTTTTCCTGATTGATCAAAGTTTTGGCAAAGCAAGTCAGAAGGGCAGAAGCCAGGGATGGGCAGATAGTCGAAGAAGCTCTTGGTGGACAAGCTCAGGAAGCGCTGGCCTAAATGTCCTTTCCTGAGTCTCCTCCCAGCTCTGCGGAACCACAGCCAGAGCCCTGGAGGGCGTCCACTTGCCTGCCGGGCGCCCGGCAGAGGGGGTCGGTGTGGCTGGGCGCCCCTGGCTGCCCTCTGTTCTCTCCCCCATCTGCCCAGATGTCCACCGAGGACCAAGACCGCAGAGGCTCTGGGCGTCTGCGGGGCAGTAAATGTGTACATGAATGGCCGGAGGGCGATCATGAAAGCCGGGCAAGAATCGGCAACTACTGAGCAGGGCCACCCCAGCAGGGGCCTGAGGGTGAGTCTCCAAGAGAGGCTCAGGAAGGTCAGCTGTGGGCTCTGAGGCTGGTGTCTGTGGGTGAGGAGAGAACAGGGCTGGCGCCCGGGACCGCGAGGCTTCCACAGGGCGCGGTTGGCAGAGCTTCTCAAAGCCAGGGTAGCCGATGCGAGAGGCCGATGGGTAGAGGACAAGGCGGGCATGGCTGAGGGGAGAGTGGCACATGTCATCACCTCGGGGGGACACTGCGTCTCCCATGTTGACAGTGGGCTGGAGTGGCTGCAACGGGGGCCAGCGCTTATATTGGGGTGACGGGGGGCATGACAAGGGGTCAAGGTCTGCCCCCCACGCTTGGGACTTTGCCGCTTGCTGCAGGTGGAGGGCAAGGCCAGGAGGGCAGTGCGGCTGCCGGACATTGGCAGGTGTGACACCCCCACTGGGCCTCGTGGACACTGTCATCATATTTTTTGTTTGAAGAGGCATCGTTGGAAATAAAAACCACAGAACTAGGCTCATGCTACCGGTTACACCCTCCCTGCCTCTCTGTTTGCATTTATTTTTAACTGAAAGAAAAACTGATACAGAAAAGCAAAGGTAAGAACACTTGTCCCCACAGATCACCTCCACTCAGCATTAACCACTGTAAGATTTTTGCATATTGGCTTTTTTGGGGAGAAAAACAAAATAACACATGTTTTTATAAAAATAACACATTCTTGCTACAACTGAATTCTAACAGCGCCCAAAAGTACACAAACAAAATGTGAAATAATAATAATAATAATAATAATAATAATAATAATAATATTCCCTGCGGTTCAATCCCCCGGAAATGAGCAACAGTGGCATTAGGTGAACTTCTTGCAAGACATGGACACAGATAGAAGAGATTAAAAATATTTTGTAAAGATAGGCTCCTTCTCTTGAAGGTAATTTCAATTTCATTAGTGCACTAATAATTTTACTTGAATTTGAAGACGCTGCTGAACTCCACATAAATACTTGGTCACACAAGACATACTGTATCCGAAAAGGTCTCTTGAATATGAGAAGTGTCTGAAAACATTAAGAGGCTGGAGTCCTCACTGGTTTTTAACGTGGCTTTTTAATTCCATGCCCCAATTTCAATTTGGGGGTCTGCTGACTTCTAAAGGTGGAGACATTGGCTCTCACACAGCTTCCCATCACCTGCCACCCCCCCTGCTCTGGATTTTGGTAGCTCTATGATTTTTATCCTGCTGTTGCCCAGGGTCCCTAATTGTTTCTCCCAGTTGACTCTCTGTCTGACGTTGCCTCCTGTGGGCTCCTTGCCAAACCGCATCACACTTCTGACACCCAAACTCCCCTTCTCCCGTCCGGGAACACAGAGGCATAACTGTATCTCCTTTGTCTCCTGAATGTGCACCCTCCCTCTCTGTGCCCACTCTCATCGGGGCCGGGGCTCCACCATGTGCTGGCTGCATGCATCCCTCCACCTGCACTTTCGGGGGCCACAGGCTGCCCACACAGCCCTGCACCACCCAGCCTTAGGGGGTCAGGCCCCAGAGAAAGGGGTGCTCAGTTTAGATATTGAGCAGCTGCTGGCATAAGGCCAGGCTCTGTTCCAGCCCAGGGCACCCCGCAGGGACCAAAGACCCTGCCTTCATGGAGCCTGTGCTTCTCATTCTCTCAAGTCCTCCCTCTCTCCTTTATTTGGGGTTCACACCCCGTCTTCACGAAACACCTCCCCCTCCTCAGCCACTTCTACCAGTTCTCACCATTCCAACACCGAGACTGTTTTGCAGGAATGCCCTCCGCACTAGCAGATTTCTTAGTGGCCTCCTAGCTACGTCCACCTGCGCTGCTCCGTTAGACGTGCCCTTGAAGGTCACTAGTGACCTCCTACTGGACACGGCCACAGCTCGGAGCTCGTGGCCACAGTAAGAGGCCACTGCCACCACGGCAGCAGCTAACGCAGCTCAGGTAAAAGACTTCACTTTGCTCATCAGTAACCAAGGCAACAAGGGGTTCCCTAACTTGCCCAAGGTCACAGCTATCAAGTGGCAAAGCCCCTAAGGTCTGTCTGATCCGAGTCAACCCCCTTAACTAGGGGGTCATCTCAGGAGCAGATGCTCCGGGAAAGAACACGCTGCCATTGGGTAAACCAGCAGCTCTCAGCCAGTGGCCAACCCGCGGCCGGGCCATCTGCACTTCCCCAGCCTCCCTCAGACCCGCGGCCCTGGGCTCCAGCTGAGAGAGGGGCTCCACTCTGGTCGCCTCTCACTTACTCTTCCCAAGAGCTTGTTCCCGCTGATCACAGCAGAGAATATCATTAAGCCAGGGAGGTAGTAGGTGGGGACCATTGTCACTAAGACCTGCTGGCTGCACCAAACTCGGGGGGACTTGGTCACTGACCTTGAGAGAAAAGCAGGGGCCAGGCAGGAGGGCGACCCCTCTGTTTTCACTGCTGTCACTTCCTCCTCATTTAGCCCCTCCGTTAATTCAACTACGAGGGCTGCAAAGCTGAGGTCTCTTCCCTTCCCACTTCGAACCAAGAGGGAAAGCAATTCGTAAAGGTGAATTTTCTACCCTTTGGATTTCTAGTTATGTATAAAAATACCATAAAAACCCGTGAAATGGGAAAAATTATCCACAATGCCTGCCCACCACTCTACCTATTGTTCTCGGGTTCAGGGATGCCCCCCCAGGACAGTTTATCTTTGCCATCCCAGGCTTCTTTATGCTGCTTTATGGTAGGCACGATCATTCTCCGTGTTTCCTCATGTCTTCATAGTTGGTTTCCACGCGTGCATCACAGCCCATGGAACGGAAGCGTCCTGATGCACGTTCCTACCCCTGTCACTGAACATGGGTATTATTTCTAGCATTTGCCCTCTGGAGGTAATGCTGTAACAAGAGGTTTTTATACAGCAAAATTCTTTTAAACGTATGGAAATGTGGGGTTTAAAATGACCCAGTAAACATGACTTACTTTGTAATCGGACAACAGACTCATAGGACAGCAGTGATAACCACAGCCCAGGAAGAAAAGGAGGGGAGAGTTTGAAGGCAGGAGGAGGGAACGCTGCAGGTCAGCTGGGGTCACCTGCCGGGCTGCAGGCCAGGGAACCAGCCCCAGAAATCCTCCTTCAAGTGTTCTTGAGCCCCTGGTGCTACCCTTTGGGTTTTCAAGCCCTTGGACTCCCAGGTTACTTTTTTCCCCCGAATTGTGGTCATCACGGGCTACTTCGACCTGGACTCCTTTAGCGGCGAGTGACAGAAACCGAACTCAGACTCGAGCCAAAAGAACAAGGAGGTGCCCGGCTCCTGTCCGTGGAAGGCCCCGGATTCAGGGAAGTCAGGCCATGTCGCCAAGAAGCTGACCGAGTTCTGCTCGCTTTCATTAGGGTCGTCTGAGTCAGCAGGGACATCTACAGGACACGCAGGCAAATTGGAATTTCAGATAAAGAACGAAAATACAATTTTAGTAGACATATGGCCCATGCAGCATTGGGGACATAGAATAGTAAGGCATTATTTGTTGTTTATTTGAAATTCTAATTTACCTGGGTGTCTTGGGTCTAACCTGGCCAACCATACTGTGTGTGCAGACAGGCTTTCCTGCGAGGGAAGGTGGCCCCCTGCAGCTCACAGCGTCTGGACGGCCTGAGACTCCAGAGGAAGAGAGGGCGTGGGGCTCATGGCTCTGCCCGGGAGCCCAGGGACTGCTTTGGTGTGTCCAGCGTGGGTCATCGCAGTGCCTCCAACCGGGAGGTGCCTGGAGAACGCTCTCACTCCCCCTGACTCCATCGTCAGCCTCCCCCACTGCACCCCCTCTTGGATGTGGTGAGTTGAGATGTTCTCAGGCTTTGTCAACTCCTGCGTGGCTGTAGCTTCAAGGCAAACCCCACACTCCCTCTCCTCGTCAGATTCCTGCCCCGTCTCTCCTTATGGGGCTTTGGGTAGGACCCGTCTCTGAACAGATGGCTGGATGGGATGTGGGGTGTGGCTCATCCTTGGGGTGTTGCGTCAACCCGGTGGGTCGCTCCCCAAGAACACGATGGCCCCAGACCCACATGGATCCATCACCTGTGGAAAGGTTTACACGTCTCACTCGGTGCCTGTAGGTCCTTAGAAATCAGGGCAGTCTGGTTAATAGAAATAATAATTTCAGCAGTTATTCCACGTGCCAGAGAAGGAAACAGCCACCCGAAAGGTTTGCTAATTATAAAGTTATTTCAGAAGCCATCATCCCCCGAGACACCCAAACCAAGGGCCGTGTTTACAGAACCAGTGCGGCAGGCGGCCTGCCCTGACGCCCACCAGTGCCGAGAGCAGAGTTACCGGGGAGACACCCGGGAGCGGCCTCCGGTCTCCAACACAGACACGGTTCCCCCGCAGCTAACTGCTAAAATTACCCTCGGTGCCTCCCACACAAGGCCTCCGCACCTTCCCCCTTCTTGGCCAGGATTTGATCCTTGCAGACATTGGGGTTTGGGACCCCGTGCGTTGCCAGGGAGGATTTTCACAAACCCCAAGACGTAGCAGAGGGGGCCAGGACCGAGGAGGTGTAGCTGCTGTCTCCTGAACTGGGCGACATTCCCGGCTCGGACGGCCGGTCCCCTGAGGCGGGAAGCCCCCTGGGCGGGACCTCAGGGGACACGGAGGCAGCTGTGGGCTGGGCTGCGGCCTCCCCTCTGAGGGCCACGGCCGAGGGCCCCTCGGCGGAAAGCTTCCCGAGAACCAGCGCTCAGGTGACTCTTCCAGAAACAGGCTTCCTTCGTCCGGACAAGGGACTCCTCTGTTGCCCTCCCTTCTCCCTCAGCGGGCTCCGGGCCGCCCTGTCCTCCCGCGCCCATCCTGGGGTTCACTCAGCAGCTCCCCTCCGGCGGGCGGGTCCCCCAGATGGCTCGGCCCGGCCCAGCAGAGCGACCCCCGGACCCCTTCCCAGGGCCTAACTTCAGGACACCTCGGCCTGCCCCCACACCCTGCAGAAAGGCCTCCCACCAGGCAACCGGACACGTCGGCGCTCAGCTCTGCCCGGCCTTGCTGTAGCCTCATCCACCGTGTGTTTATCTGTGATAAACCCTGAAGAGAGGGGGGGGCCCCCTGTAGGCCCTGACCCCAGCGACCCAGTGTGCGCTGAGGGGCTGCAGGACTGTGGCGTCGACCTTCCCAGCACGCCTGCACACCCACTCCAGAAGGAGGGCAGATGCCAGAGGCTGGGCCCACCAGTGGGGAGGCTGATGCAGCAAGGTGTCTTCTGCTCGCCCACCCTCCATCTCTTTGCTCCCGCCTCCAGCAGCCTCCCGGCCTCCCCCCACCCAGCCTAGGCCCTGAGAGGTTGGTCTGCACAGGCTGCATCTCTGGCTCCAGCCGGATCCATTCACAGGACAAGAGTGGGGTGGGTCATTTATCACCCCAGGCGCGAAGGATGGCCATGTCCTTGAAGGGAGGTCCCCGTGCTGGTGCAGCATCGCCCCCCCCGTGTGTCTCTCCCCTTCAGGCCCAGGCGGTGGGAACAGCCCTCCTCCCCGACCCACAGCCCAGGCCTGCCCCAGCCCCCCGAGGTTTCCACGATGGGCCCAGACCTTCCTACAGAGCTGCTTTCACAGCTCTGCTCAAATTACCCGAAGGCGTGTGCACCCAAAGCCTGGGCCCTGGGCTGATAGACCGTCCCTGGAATTTTTCTACCTGGAGCTGGTTGGAAACGGAGTGTTTTCTCCTGTGACTAGGAGCTGTTTGTGTGTTTGCCTGGGGAGCAGGCAGCCAGGGCTCCCGGCCCAGAGGGAGAAGCCAGTTAGACAAGAGGGACAGAGGGGTCCTAACATCCCTGTCGCCCAGAGGCTTGTCCCTCCCATGCCTTCGCCAGTTTTGTGAGCCTCCCAATCTCACCTTTTTTCCAGCTTAAACTAAAGGGTTTTGATTTTTGTCATTTGCAATGAAAGAGTCCTGGATAATGCAGTGTGGACAGATTGGAAACATCATTCTAAAATTAGAAATTAGAAGCCCAATACTAGAGGGCATCACGGGGGACACAGGCAGTACACTGAGCCCTAGCTGGGCGTTAGGAGGGCTTCCTGGAGGAGGAGGTGCTGAGTTGAGTCTTGAAGGATGAGTAGACATAGGCCTGGAGAGGAGGTGCGGGGCCACCCAGGGAACCCTAGGCAGGGGGCCTAAAGCAGCCTGAATGGGGGGGGGGGGGCCACATGCAGTCCTGTGCTGCTGGAGAGGACCATCCCGGCCATGCATGCGGACAGCAGAGGTGACAGGCCAGGCCCTCAGGTCTTAAAGCCAGCCAAGGAGCATGGACATTTTCCCAGATCGGTCCCAGCTTCTCAGACTGGGTCACCTCCAGAGTTGGGAAGACCTGAAGACACAGGACCAATGAAACACCAAATCCTAGAAAAAAACAAACAAACAACAACAAAAAAACCAACCACCTGCTGCAAGAATTGAACAAAAATAATATTTTTATGCTAAAACAACCCACCCTGGGCAAAAAGCGAAATTCCATCCCTTTCCACTATAAAACACGAGACTTCAAAAATATTCCCACCGGAGGTGGGTGAGGGTGCTTTGGGGGGGCCCGTTTGAGCATCACTTCCCGGGCGGAGGGGCTCCTCAAGGAGCTTCTCATGCCAGGTCTGGCTGTGGCGTGCAGGCTCCCCAGGAAGGGGGTCAGCCCTGCTGCCAAACCAGCTCACCCCCAACGTCATTCATTCCACAAACAGCGATGCGTGTCGGGGTCCCGGCTGGGAAGGAGGTGGCCGGGGCCTCCCTTTCCACACCAAGCTGTGACCTGTCACTTGGCACCCTCCCCATCAGCCCCGCAAGGGCCGACTCCTCCTTGCTATGGCCCCCGCTGCCTGGTACACAGTTGGCGCCCAGTAGGTGCTTGTCGACTCTGTCAGTGACTGGATTGGTAGCAGGTCCCCAGGCCGTGTGGCCATGGGTTTCGCGTCAGCCAGAGGCCAGTGTCTGTCGGCTCTGCCCACACCACCCGCTCCTGCCCTCAGAGGCGAAGCCGCCAACAGCAATCTCCTTTCAGGCCTGAGGCCGGGCCCGGCAGCGGGTGATGCTCCCTGCAGCCTCGGGCACATTTCTGCCCCCTCAGTAGGGTGTTGGGAGCGAGGACACGGGATCCCCACTGTCCTTGGCCTTTGCAAGACGCCTGGGAGGAGACGGCATGTTGGGAGGTGAAGAGTTGGCCCCTGGAGTCAGAAAGATTTGGGTTCAAAGCCGGGCCCTGCTGTTTGGCTGCCGAGCAATGGGGCTGATTTGACCCCCGTGAGCCCCGTTTCCTCCTTTATTAACCAGGATGACAAACCTTGCTTTCCGGGAAGGAGGCGCGGAGCCGGGGTTCAGGGTGGCCGTCGCACGAGAGACCCACAGTATGTCACGGGGGCCGGAGGCACAGCCGCAGCGGAAGCAGGGGCCACGGGCCCACCCGCCAAGCCTGTTCCTCCAGCACTTACAGATCTCCTGTGTGCTGGGAGTCGTCTCCTAGGGGGGGTGCCTGAGACGCGGCCCTCACTCAGGAGACTCAAACCGCCTGAACCCCCCTGTTCTCAGGTGCTGCAGGTGGGGCAGGCGGCCGCAGGGCTCCAGGGCCACCAATCAGCTGTTCGGATTTCACATTCCCCACAAGTATGTGTTGGGCCCTTGGAGGACACAGAGTCTTCTCGGTGTCCTTGGAACGGAGGCCACAATAGTAGCCGTGGACCCGGGTCACCAGCAAAGTTGTCCATCTGGTAGCCCAGCCCAGGTGGGCCGCTCAGCCTCTCCCCTGCCCTCGCTTGGCCCGTGTGCCTTGCTCAGTACAACTGAGGCCCCACCTCCCTCTCTGTTGCCCCAAAGTTCAGAACCCTCTGCTGGGAGGGGAGGGGGGCGGTGCGCAGAGCTTCTCTCTGGGTCTTCGCTAGCCCCTGTGTCCTTCCCAGCTGCCCTGGGGGACAGCGCTGACCCCCCCACCCCCCCCCCCCCCCCACACACAAGCGCCTTCTTGCAGCCGGCCCTGCTGGGCATGGAAAAACACAGGTTGACAATCCTACAGATGGCCCTGGATTTAGCATCCGCTGTGGAGTGTCTCCCAGATGTGGCTTCCAGACAGGGCTCAGCCCCCTCTTGCTAAGCACCAGCCACCTGGGTGGTCTGGTATCTGAACCAAATCCAGAGGCTAGAAGGAGCCTGGGTTCGAAATTGCCACCAATTTCCTGAAGGTTTCTTCTGGAGCTCCAGGCAAACCCAAACCCACTGGTTGAGGAAAAAACAGATCCCTCACTTAAAACCAGATGTCAGCGTCTGTCCTGAACCAGCTCAGGGAGGTGGAAACCCCCACCCCCGCCTGCCCCCTCCCCCGCCTCTTCCTCCTGTCCCCCACCCCCCAACTCTGCAGGCTGGGTCAGCTACCACTCAGCCACACCACAGAGGAAGACCCTGTGCAAAGGAAGCTACTTCTTAGCTGGCACCTAAAAATATTGACTTGGGTTTTTTCTTTAAATAGAAAGGAAATTCAGCTCACTCCACCCCAGTTCTCCTCCTCCTGGGTTCTGAGTGGGCACCCTGGGGACCTCACCCAGACTCAGCTTCCTGGATACTGAGCAGATGTGGCGCCCGCTCTCTCTTCGAGGGGATGGAGCAATGACAGGGTGGAGGACAGGGAGGGGACTCCCTCGCTCCTAAGGGGATTCCTGGGGGCAGCTGGGAGCACCGGACTGGCATTTGGCCGATCCAATATCCCAGGGCACCTCTCCTCCAGAGAGGCACTGGGCATCCGTGGCACATAGACATCCCAGGACAAGGGTAACCAGATGACCCATAAAACAAGAAGGGGGCAGGGAGGCTCTGATGCTCAGGGCCACCTGGCTTACTGCTTAGATCCCTCCGTGGGCCTGTGTCAACCGTGGCCTGTGGCCGGGACAGCAGCTCTCCCTCTGGGTCTGAACTCTGCCTGGGATGAAAGGCCACTGGGCTTGATGGCTCTGCTCCCGACTTGGTGGCTGACTCCATACAGGTCCTTAGGCACCTGGGGAAGAGCTCCCCCAGGGCCCCCTGCTGCTGGCAGACCTGGCTAGGTGTGCAGCCACAACCATGCAGTGGAACACTCGAGAGACCCTTGTGCCCAGATGGAAGCCATCTCCAAAACAGACCGGGGGAGAGATGCAGGAGGGGGACCCGGGTGGGTGTGGTGTGCCGGCCCCAGGTTAGCGTGGGCATGGCTGGAGGACACACAGGAAGCCGGCCAGATCTGGGCTTGTCTCTCGGGGAAGGTGGGGAAACTGGAGATCCCTTTTGTGCCCTTTGAAGCTCCTTTTCTTGATTTGATTTGTATTTGAATCAAAATAATACATGCAGACAGTTTTTAAAATACCAGAGGGCTACAAGCAAAACCAAACACCCCAGCAATTTCCTGCCCCACCCCCCACACCCAGTGGTAACACCCAAGAGGTGACTACTTGCAACTCTTTTTAGCCATTATTTTGAATATTTATTGCCATATTTCTCAATAGCCGGCCTATACTCCTGTTTTGTTTTGTTTTGTTTTTTTCATGTTTGACCTTAGCTAAATGTCTCAAGTCTAAGAAACTACACAAAATAAAGGTTAAGATGCAGACTTTTGAGCCAGATCACCCCGGTCCCAAACCAGGCTCTGCCACATAGGACGGTGCAACCCCCAACCAAGTTCTTTACCTCAGCCATGCTCAGTTTCCTTATCTGTAGTGGGGGGTAGTAGTCCCCCCCCCCGCCGCCCCCGGGCTCACGGGCACAGGCAGTGGCCCGGCACGTGCACGTTGGGCCTGGCACGTAAGCTCTCAGTAAGTGTTGGCCATTGACATTATTATACTTGTCATCATCTTGATGAGAACCCGCACTCTCCTCCCAACTTCAGAATAGAGTTAAATCACAGTGTTGGGGTAAGTCAGGTACTCACTGCGTCCATTATTTTGATTCCCTAAATATTGTTTACACCTGAGCCATGTAGTATACTATGGTTATATTTCCTCTCTGGTGTGTGTGTGTGTGTGTGTAGTTTCTGTAGTTAAGTATTACCTTGTCTTTCAATTCCTGTTACTAATTCTTCCCTCCAAATCTCTTTTTTTTTAGGATTTTATTTATTTATTTGAGAGAGAGAGTGCGCCGCATGAACAGGGGGAGGGGCAGAGGGAGAGGGAGAAGCAGACTCCCCGCCAAGCGGGGAGCCCGATGTGGGGCTCCATCCCAGGGCCCTGAGATCATGACTTGAGCTGAAGGCAGACGCTTACCGACTGAGCCACCCAGACGGCCCTTCCCTACAAATCTCTTGGACAGGCCCATTTCCTAAGATAATTCCCTTGGGAATTTCTGTTGGGGGGGGGGTGGTGGTGAAGGCGGCCCTGGGAAGTGGGGAAGGGGGAGGGGGTGAGGTCCCAGTTCAAAGGGCAGACTCAGGCTTCACCCGGCTGTTTTCAGTGAGGCATGCCCCTCGCCCACAGGCCCTGCACTCCGCCTGCTATCTGGAGCCCAGGACACCTCTAGGTTGGTTACCTGCTTCTCCAGGGCGGGTGGGAGACAGCCTGGCTGCCCCTGGTCAGGAGGGAGTTGTGAATCCAGCTCCTTCACATGCACTTTCAACCAGGAATCCCCCTTCTCTGCAGCCTCCTGCTGCTTGCGGAGGGAGGGACCGGACCGGACTGCAGGTCCTGAGCCTCCTGAGTCCCCGAGCCTCAGCCCCACAGGGTGTGGTGGCTGGCTTCTCGGTGCTTCCCCCCACAGGCACTGGCTCTGCTCTGCCCACCACCCCTTGCCCGCTCTGAAATGTTGTTGCCATCCCCCATCAGCTGTCTTTGTGCCCTTCTGCTTTGTCCTCATGCATTCATGCTTGAAAGACCCCATTTTGGGGGGAGAGACAGATAAGTATGAGTGTTCGGTCGGCCATGTGTCATCAGAAGTCCCCTTCTTTAAAGTACCCCTAGAATTGCATTGTAGAAACAAGAACTTCTCCTTTGGCCCTCACGTCCCATTAGGCAAAGGTTTGCCCCTACAGGCAGGGACCACCTGCACCTCTGGGCTGTCCCCACGCAAACCAGCCAGGGTCCCGCCGTTTCCCAAGCCCCACGCAGGAGGTCAGAGGAGCGCCCAGGGTCACGGCTAGCTGACGCCTGTGGAAACCTGCCAGCACACCTGCAAAGCAGGTTGGGTTGTTGTCAAAAGGATGCCTGGGTCTGGAGATGGAAAAGACAAAGGCGGGAGGCGGGGGGTAGGGGAGAGGGAGGTCTGCTGGAACACTCACGTGGTCTCTACTCTTATCCCCCTTTCATAGGTGAAGAGCCTGAAACAAAGGGATCAGGTGATTCTCCTAAAGGCACGGTTGGGCTAGGATTCAACCCTGTTGGTTGGGTGCCTCAGTCCACTTGGCCACCCTGCCTTTCCAAGTTACCGGTGCAACAGAAATAATAATAATAAAAAAATAATGATAATAATAGTCCCCTATACAGGGGTCTCGGGCTATGCTTGGGGCTCGCTCTGGAGGAAGGAAGGGGGCTCCCCAAGGCGACTTCTGAGCGGTACAAAGAGAGTCATAGCAAATATTTTCGCTTCCAGTTTTGGAATTTAAATCTAAAGCACTGAAGTTAATCTCTGGCTTTTGTGCCAGCTAGTTTTGAGACTTTGAGCTCGTCACTTATGCCTGTATGCGTCAGTTTCCCCACCTGGCTGTCACGGTGTTCAAGGATCCTCCCTTCCCACAGTGCTGACCTTGAGGGATTCTGTGAGCCAAAGGCTCCCCAGCTGATGTTCCATGTGAAGAAGGAAAGTGTTGGCCTGCCCACCCCCCTGCACCGTGGCTGCTTCTGGGGAGGAGGTCTCGGGGGCGGGGAACACGGGGCTCTCTCACCGCAAGGCGAGGGAGGGTGAGCAGGTCACTGCCCGGTGCAGGTGGGTGGGGGACAGCAGCCGCGGGCTGGAGGCGTGGATGCTGTTTTTCACCCCGCAGGGAAGGTGGTGGGTGCCCTGTGTTCTCCCCCAGGAGCAAGTGCCGACAGTTGTGCGGTCTCTGGGAGACATTTCCCTGAAGGCCAGAACCAGAGCCAGGCCATGGCAACGGAGCAGAGCATCTAAGACCCTCCCAAGAATTCTGGAATTCTCTGTCCCTTGTCCCTTTCTTTCTAATGACTATCCTTTTCTTTCCATATGACCAATCTTGCTCAAACAAATGTGTTTAGTCCACAAATATTGACTGAGGACTGTAGGAGATTAGATTATTGCTTAGTAAATATTTACTGTCTCCCACTCCACCCACTGCAGAAGCTCCTTCCACACCCCGAGCCTGGGCTCAGTCATGTGATTAGTCTTGACCCCTGGGGGGTGAGCAGACAGGACTCTAGCAGAGACTGAAATGTGCTCTCAAAGCAGTCTTGAGCTTTCCTTCTCGGCACCTCTGCCATTGCCAGCAGAAGCGCTTCCCAGGGGTTTCCGGTGCCCCTGCAGCCTGAGCCCCAGGATGGACAGACACAGAAGATCAAAGAGTCAAGCCAGGCAGCCCTAGAGTCCCAAGCAGAGTCACCTGGTCAGGCCCGGCAGGATCCGCCCAAGAAATGTGAGCGGGTATAAATGATCGTGGTTGGAAGCCCCTGAGTTCAGGGGTGGGTTGTTGTGCAGCAATGGCTGACTGTTACAAGGGCCCACGGTATGCCCTTGGTCTGAGAAGAGTAAGAGTAAAATTCTCCCTGTGACACGTGCAGGGGGTGGGGTGGGGGGCGTACATGGGAGAGTGTGCAGTAGGAGGCAATGACCAGGTCAGGTAGGATGGGAGCCGGGAGCAGAAGGAGGAATCAGGCAAGGGACAGAAATCCAGGCGCAGAGGCTGCAGGGCGGGAGGGAGCCTGGGACTGGGAGGAAAGCCGCAGAGCTAGGAGAGGTGAGACAGGACAGCAGGCAGGGCTGGCCGGTGGGGCTGCAGAAGCCAGACCACCTAGAGCCGGGGGCACGGTAAGAATCCCGGATGCTGTTTGAAGAGCACGAGTGGGGTGCACGCGCCATATGCATCTTGCAAAGATCACTTTCACTGCTGAGTGGGAAACGGATCAGAGGAGCCGTGAGTGCCAGTGGGGAGGTGGAGGAGGAGGCGGTGGCAGCCATCCACGGCCCGGGTGATGGGGACAGGGGATGAGGGCATAAGCGTCAGTTCCCGAGGGTGACTTTAACAAAGTCCCACGAACTGAGCGTCTTAAAACAACAGACGTGTATTCTCCCTCAGTTCTGGAGGCTAGAAGTTCAAGATCGGGGCATCAGCCAGTCCATGCTGCCTCGGAGAGCTCTTGGGGAGACTCCTTCTTGGCCTCCGTGGCTTGTTGTGGCTGTTGGCGATCCTGGGCTTGTAGATGCACCCCTCCAATCCCGGACATCCCGTCACACTCCTGTCAGGACACTTGCCGTTAGATTAGGACCCACACTCATCCAGTCTGACCTCATCTTCCCTGGACGACATTTTGGACCTATTTCCAAATAAGATCTTGTTCACAATATGTGGATGAGCAAGGATTTGGAGGACAAGCTCTTCAACCCAGTGCACATGGCATAGGGTGGGTGTGTCGAGTCGGGGACAAGGAGCAGACGGGGTGGGGAGTCACTGAGGGGGTAAGGTGAATGGAACTTGGAGCTGGGCCCACTGCTGGCCATCTGGGCCTTCACGCTTCTCTCGATCACCCCACTGACCCTCCACCTGGCTGTAGAGCCACCCCCTGGAGGGGGGTGTCCCCCCACTTGGCTGTTGTTCTGTACCTGACCCCTTCTGCAGGCTGCACTTACCCTTCTCTCCGCCACATGGTGCCTCTGGCGCCCTGGATTCACAGACATCCGTCTGACCTGGGCCAACATACAGCTGGGGCTTTTGAAGTCACTCCGGGTTCAAGTTCTGGCTCTGCTGCTTACTGGCCAGGCAACTCTGGGCGATCTGCTTAAGCACTTTGTGTCCTGGCTTCTGCCTTGTAAAATGTAGATAATCGTAGTGCCTACTTCATAGGAGGGTCATAAGAGGTGAGACACGTAAAGCACAGAACACAGTTCCTGGCATATGGTAAGCATTACATAATATATATATTTATATATTACATATATATATATATATATGTTATATGTTGTATATATGGCCATTGTATGGGTTTGGATGCCTTAAGTCTTCCTTCTTCCAAACTGATGTCCCTTGGAGAGAAAGATTCAGGACATCCCTGATGAGGAAACAGCCCAGCAGAATGGGCCAGACTCTGTGCAGAAGGGTGGCAGGACCAATGTTCCAAGCTCTTGGAGATGCTTCATACTGGTCCCCGTGGGATCAATGCTAACTTCACAAGCTCCTGGCACAGAGGAGCACATAGCTCCTTCCCGGTAACTGCTTGCTGAGGGAGTGAGGCGGCTGACCCCCTGGCTGGGGACTGGGGCACCCTGAGGTGAGGATGGAGCAGAGAGGCTGGACCAGGAGGTTTGGACCCATTTTCAAGGTGTCTACCAAACACAGCAAGCCCTGCTGTGGTGGACAGGAAGGAAAAACGAGTCCCTGACTATTGGAGGTCTCTGCTCTGTCATTTGGGAATAGAAGGATGACCTTTCTAGAATTTTTATGCAGAGTCTTTAAGTATGAACCGAGGCCACTGATTATAGCTCTCTGTCCAAAGAAAAATAGACTATGGAGCAAATTTACATAAAGTGATTATTTATTATCACTTGCTACTGTCTGAAATGATCTTACTTACTGTTTATTATCTGCCTTTCCCACTTAACTTGAAATTCTCTAAGGTCAGGAACCTGGTCTGTTTTGTTTACTATTCTCCCTCCAGCATGTAGAGTAGTGCTGTTCAATATTTGTTCATTCAGTCCCTCACTATTTAAGTTAAAAAAAAAAATACTGAAGGAGCAAATGAATAAATACTTGGAGGGGTGCTTCACTTCTTTTATGGGGTTTTATATTTCTCTAATATTGAAGATGTTGTCCCACGGGAAAAAAATACACTGAAACACTCTGGTAAAAAAGTTAAGATAGGCACCATGATCACAGCCTGCTCACTTTTACTTCTCTGGAAGTGTTTTTGAAAAACTTTGCAATAATTAGTGTCACAAGCCCAAGATCACCAGAATCTTCTCAAGGTCACAGGAAATCTCCTCAATCTTGGTTATCACCTAGTGTCTCATTTAAAACTACGGAAACTCCGCTTTGCATCTTTCCCTTTATTCTATTTTTTTTTAAGATTTTATTTATTTATTTATTTGAGAGAGCGAGCACATGAGTGGGGGAGGGTCAGAGGGAGAAGCAGACTCCCTGCTGAGCAGCAGGGAACCCGATGCAGAACTCGATCCCGGGACTCCAGGATCATGACCTGAGCGGAAGACAGTCACTTAACCAACTGAGCCACCCAGGCGCCCTTTATTCTAGATGATTAATAATGTCTGATAGAGCTACGCTGCAATATCACAGTCTGCCAGCAGGTGTCGCTGTCTAACAATACATGACCTTGTGTGAGACCAACCCCCGCCCCCCAGCCTTTTAAGGCCGAGTCTATGAAATGAACCAGTGTACTAATTCATGAAGGCTGTAAGATCAAAATTCTGTAAGATAAGGTCCCCGCCATTTCAATTTCACTTCATGAGATAAGTATAGCTTATGTTACGGATGCAGAATGGGCCTATATTTTATTAACATGCTTCAGTGTTCTTTCATTTCTGGTGGATCTTGCCACACTTTCATGTTATGGATCTGTGCTTTTACCAGGAAAGTTTTTTTTTTTAATTGTCAGTAATAATAATATCTAAAATGCATTTATTATTTTGAAATTCCTCAAAAACCTCTGATTTCATTCTAACACATTGTTGTTGCCCTCAATATTTGTTGGATGATTGCCCCTCCCCTCCCCAGCAAATCCTGCGGAACACATAGAGCTACCCTACAGATGGAGAAACTGAGTCTCAGAAAGGTGAAGTAGCTTGCTCAAGGTCCTACAGGCAGGGAATGACAGCGCTGGGATTTGTCTAATTCCAAATCCCTTATCCGTCCATTCACTCCAGGTGGCAAAAGGGACCCAGAGAAGATGAGTGCCCCCCACCCCACCCCGCAGGAGACAAGAGCTTGTGAGGGCAGCAGATTCGGCTCGGAGGGCTCAAAGGTGTCCAAACCATCTCTGGACAGATTTTCCATCATCAGAGAAAGCAGCTGATGTTAATTTGCTATCTACTAATTTCTTCCCGTCATTTTCCTGAAACAGATTACAGAAGGGAACAAATTGTGTGTGCCGATGCCAGGGATGAAATGTGGGGGTGGGGGTGGGGGTGGAGTCAGGTGATGGCATCACCAGGAGCCCAGAGCCACCCCCTCCCTACTCACCCCCTGTGGAGCACAGATACTTAGTTTAAGACTTGAGTCAGTCTTCAAATTCCTGGATGTTTATCAGCTGATGTCACAATGTTTCAAGATTTTGTGTCTTTTTAGCAAACAATAGCATCAGCATTGATAGGGTGAGTATACGCCCCTTTCTCACAATCTGTTCTCCAGGATTGTGCAACAATGCTCCCTGCTGCCGTGGGTCAGGGCTGGATGACCAGCTCTCCAGCATGGTCCTGCCCACCTGCCCAGAGCCCTGGCAGAGAGGAAGGCTCACTCCCCAGAGATTCCTTTGGGAAATTTAGGTCAGCAGGATCTAATTACCCGACTGGCTCAGAGCTGAGATTTCAAGATTAATGCTGAAGGAGGGTGGAGTGGGAGGGCTGAGGACTCCTAATTGGGAACCATCTGTTTCAGGGCCCTCATTTCAAAGGTGGGGTCTCTGGCCCTCAGTCAACAGATGCCGCCACTTGAATTACACGCAGTCTGCCCCAGTCTGCCCCAGAAGGTCTCCTCCAGAATAAGAGGTGAAGCCTGGAGGAGTCCCACTCAGGAGGCTGACAGCAGCCTGGCCCCGGGGCCATGGGGCTGCAGCACCAGCCCCAGGAGAGGGCAGCACCGGGCCAGGGGTGCACACCTCCTGCATAACACTCTCCACCGTGCTTGCTCCTCCAAGGGAGAGATCCCAGGCACAGAAGGGGCTGTACTTTTTAGGAATTAGACAACCCCCAAGGTGTACCAGTAACTTGGCAAGATCCCCTTGCCATCCCGGATGTTTTCACAGTTCTCCCAAGTGCTATTACACCCTGGGACAACTAACAATTCTCACATTGCAGAGTGGCTGAAGGGAGTCCTGGGCTCTCTTAATCCCAGCCGCCCCTGGGTTGCTGACAATGGCTGTCCACCTGAGCAGCCTGGGTTCCTAGAAAACGGGAACCAGGAGTGTTAACTGGGCCGCCAGAATGCCCACTGAGGCTCACTCTTTTTTAAAAGATTTTATTTATTTATTTGACACAGAGAGAGAGAGAGAGCACAAGCAGGGGGAGCAGCAGAGGGAGAGAGAGAAGCAGGGAGCCCAAGATCATGACCTGAGCCCAAGGCAGATGCCCAACCGACTGAGCCACCCAGGCACCCCAGTCTTAGTAATTTTTAAATTCAAAACAAAACTGATTTTCAGCACAGGGAAGTGAGAAACTGGAAACCATAACAGAATCCATTTGGGCTTGCGGCTCTGATCCAGCAGGGCCTTTGCACCAGGTAGGGCTCCCTCACTTTAGGAGTATAACAGCAGTCCTGCCCTATAGCGTTATGGTAAAGATGAAACAACATGAAACCACATTTCGTGTTACAGCTCCAATAAAAATAATTCAGTGGACACTACACAGGGGTGGAGAAAGGCAGGGAGATTTTGCTCTTAAAACACTAATTTATTATTTATTTATTTATTTATTTTTATTAAAGATTTTATTTATTTGAGAGAGAGAGAGAACACGAGCAGAGGGGAGGGGCAGAGAGAGAGGGAGAGGGAGAAGCAGACTCCCCACTGAGCAGGGAGCCAGATGTGGGGCTGGATCCCAGGCAGAGCCTTAACTGACTGAGCCACCCAGGCACCCAGAACAGTTCTGGTTCGAGGGTTGCGGAGGAAAATTCCTTTGAGGAACCAAGAGCCACAGACACTCTTCAAGAAGTCCTGGGGGTGGAGGACCTACCAGGCAATCGCTCACTCATTCATTCAACAAACATTCGTGGAGCGCTGCCTGCTGTATGCTCTGAGCTGAAGAGCCCGGGCGGGGGGGGGGGGGGGGCGGTCTGGGAGTTCAGAGACCCCGGCCAGTCCCTGTGGGTACCGAAAGGGAAACGCATGGGGACGGGGGCAGGGCGGAGAGTCCCTGTATTATCTTGCTGGCCTACGTCCTCCTCTCCTGCGCCTTCGAATTACGGAACTTTAAACTGCTGGGAATTTCAGATGAGGCAAGCAAGGCCTTGGTCCCAAAGTTATTGAAACAACCCCCACCCTCCCAAGAGATTTTTTAAAAATTATTATTAGTAAGCCCCCCTCCCCCGCACGGCCGCGGCCCTTCGGGTGTTGCAACCCCGGCCTGTCGCCCAGCGGAGGCTGCCCGGCGTTTCCCAAAGACGCCTCCCGAGGGACCGAAGCTCCGGTGCAGCCCCGCGGGCCCCGGCGGCCTCCGAGTGGGGCGGCGGCGCGGGCGGAGGAGGGGGCGGCCGAGGGAGCGCCCGGCACAGGGGGTGCCCCCTCCGCCCCGAGCCCCGCGCCCGCCCCTGGGGGGCACAGCACCCGGCGCGCGGGAGCCGGAGCCGGAGCCGGAGCCCGGGAGCCGGAGCCGGAGCCGGAGCCGGAGCCGGAGCCGGAGCCCAAGCCGCGGCCGAGGGGGCGGGGCGGGGCCGAGGGGGCGGGGCACGCTGGCCCCGCCCCCCGGCGCTTTCCTCTCCCCTCACTTTAAAGCCTTCTCCTGCTTTTTCTTCTTTGCACAGAAGTCGCGCTCGGGCTGCCCGCGCGCTCGCAGCAGGAACCAGGCTCCAGGCGCTGGCGCCGGGGCCGCGGGAGGAGGCGAGTTCGCTCCCTGCGGCGGGCGCGGCCCGGGCGCCCCGGCCTCCTCGGCCCCGGAGAGCGGCGGCGGCGGCGGCGGCCTCCCTGGCGCGGTAGGCAGCGCCGGGCACGGGGAACCGGGCGGGTGGGGGTCCGGGAGGCGATCGCGGCACTCGGGGACCGAGTGGTGGGCGCAGGGCCGGGCGCTGGGGGCCTGGTGGGTGAGGGTCCCGCTGGGGACCCGCTAGGGGTCCGCGGGGAACCCTTCTCTCGCCACAGGTCCCGGCCGAGGGGGCCAGGGCGCCGCCCAGAGCCGCTGCGGCTGCGGGCGCCTGCGGGTCGCGGCGGCCCGGGGGTCCCACCTGCGGTGGCGAGGCAGGGCGGGGGTCCCGGCGGCCGCGACCACTGTCGCGCCCGGGGTTGAGCCTCGGCTGCTGCAGACCCGGGGAGGGGACCCCGGGCGCGCGGCGGCCCCCACCGACTTCCAGGTGCCCGGGCGCCCCCGGGCTCCGGTCCCGCGGCTGTCCCCGCGGCCGAGGCGGGGGCACTGACCTGCCCCTCCCACACGGGGGCAGCGCGACCCTGCTCCGCGCAGTTAGTTTCGCTTTTCCCGCCAGTCGGGAGCCGGATCTGCAGCGTGGCCCTACTGGCCCCCTCGGGGCTCCCCTGCCCTGCCCGCCGCGCCTCCCCCGGGGAGCCCGCCGGGGCGACACCCCGGGCGGCGCCTCCCTCTCCGCCATCCGGGAGCCGCCGCAGCCTCTCCCGGCGACCAGGGGGGAGCCGAGTGCTGTGTCAGCAGATCGATTGAAACAGAAAAACCAGAGCAGCCTGGGTCGGTCGGTGGCACCGCGGGAAGGGTCAGCCCGCGGCCAGGGTGTGTGGGGACTTGGTAACTGTCCTGTTCGAGTTCAAGGCAAGGGCTCCTGGAATGCTAACTGGCCCCTGGCGCGCTGGCTTGCCCTGATGGGAGACTGCAAGTGAGTGTGTGAGTGAGTGTGCAGCTGTGTGTGAGAGGTCTGGCGACCGAGTGTCTGTGTGTCTCTGAGCCTGCCTGTGTGCGTGTGTCTCAGCGAGTCAGGGTGGTGTGTCTGTGTGAGATTACGTGTGCGTGCAGTGTGTGTTTCTGTGTGTCTGGGCATCAGTGAGTGTGTGCCTGGGGTGTGTGTGTGTGAGTGTGTCTGTTCGGGGTAAGCGTGCGTCTGCGAGTGTGTGTGAGTGTGAGTGTGTGCCTGGGGTGAGTGTGTGTGAGTGTGAGTGTGTGCCTGGGGTGGGTGAGTGTGAGTGTGTGCCTGGGGTGAGTGTGTGTGAGCGTGAGTGTGTGCCTGGGGTGAGTGAGTGTGTATGTGTGTGTGTGCCTGGGGTGAGTGTGTGTGTGCACCATCTAAGGTAACCTGGCCATAGGGCTGCTAGTGACCGAGAGCTGCTTACCTTGACTTTCCTCGTTTGGTTCTTTCTCAAATGTGGGCTGTGCAGACCGGTCGCCCCGCCGGTGCTAGCTGAGGAAAACACAGGCTCCTTCTCCTTCCCTCTCCTCCTCTCTGAAAATGCACCGGGCGGTTTGGGGGTGAGTTGGCAGGGGCTGCTTCCTGAGTGAGTAATATTTAATTAAACACTCCAGCCGGTAGCATCAGAAACTGGTCATGAGCTGAGTTTTAACAGGTGGTGATGGTAAAAAACGCCATCCCTGGTGACTGCAGATCGGTGTCCTTGGCAGAATTCTCTGCTGGGGCAGGACGGCACAGGAGGGGGCCCAGAACTTCATCCCTGGTTGCTGGGTGTGAGGACAGCAAGCATTCCTTCTCGGCCCTATTCCTCTCTGATACTCCCCCTCTGGGTGGTGGAAAGTGCTAGATTAAGCATGAGGGGCATAGACAGGCTTCCCTCTGCTGAGGCATCACGGAGCTGAGGGAAGCCCTGTCTTACTTACAGGGCATCTATGTAGGCCAAGCTTTCCCTTCCCGGCAGAGGCCCGGAGAGGGTGGCTGACTTACACACTGCAGAGCCAGGCCTGTGGACCGTCTCCAGAGCCCTGGCTGTTGCCCCAGGTTACTGCCTCTGGTGCTGAGGTCATGGGCCAGGCACCTCACATCCCCCCAGCTGTAAGGTGATGGACTGGATTAGATCATTTTAAGCACTTCTTGTTCTCTTACTGCTTTTCCTTCTGCAAAGAGTACTTTACCCAGGAGAGAGAGCTTGCCAGTGGGGAGGTGTGGAGTGGCCCAGTGCAATAACTTTATAAATCCTTTTCTTTCCCAGCCTGGCTACCACCAGGGAAGCAGAATCAACCACAGTGGTTCTGACAGTCACGAGCCAAGCAGGGGCAGACCTGGCTTCAGGGAGGTCGGGGCTATGGGGAGATGGTGGGTTCTGGGGGTTGCACGGCTCTTAGGAAGGAGTGGTCCCGCCAGGGGCCCTGGGTGATGTCACTGTGTTCCTGGGTGAGACTGCATTCCTTGGGCTGCTCCAACAAGGTTGAAACCACCCTCCAATGGGCTCCTGGGGCTGCCTCCTGAAACACTCTGGGCCCCTGGGCAATCAGTGTAGAGGTTTCGTTTCTCCTCTGGAGCCTGGGAACAGGATGGGGGGTGGGGGGGTGAGCTGATGGAGGCCAGCGCTGCCCCTGCTCACTAGGGACAATGGAGACTGTGCTCCCCTGGCTGGGCCTGGTCCCCTTCTTGGACCTTCCCCATCCTGGGATGAGCAGAGACTTGCCCACTGATGCGTTTTCACATTTAGCAAAACCTCCAATTCTATAGTGTTGAGAGTTTTGTCCAGGAATTTCACACCAGTTCTTTGCAAGAAATAGCTTATGGCTCATGGGCATAATCCGTTTATGTTTTGGTGCCTGAGGAGTTTGAGAACGAGGATCTTTATCAGAGAAAAGCACAGGGCAGGTGCAGATGTGCCTCTGTACGCCTCGGGATGTGTAAGCCTGTCCCTACCCGACAAGCATGACTGATGAAATCCACACTTTTATTTTGGACTTCCCACATAGCGCTTTCCCTTTTCCCAGGTAGCTGATAGAGTGAGTCCCTCCTAATCTAAGAGTCAAAGTCCAGCTCGTAGTCAGGTGCTAGGCGTGTCGTGCTATGTGCTTCCCAGGCGTGACATTGTTGGATGTCATGATGATGGTGATGGTGGCGATAGTAGGAAGTGGTTTTATAGCCTGTGTTAGCTCCAGGCTCTGATCTGAGTCCTTGAGACATTAACCCTTGTACTTTTCCTAAGAACCTGGGGCAGCGAGCAGGTTCTCCTTCCATCCACCTCCTCCTGGGGTTGGAACGGCCAGCTACACAGCTTGGCCAAAGTCTTGCTGCTACTGGGTGGTGGAACGGAACTCTAACCCTGATCCTGGTGCTTAAGCTCTCTTAATTAGTATAGTATGCCCCCCTCTATCCCCTTGACCTTTTCTTCAAGAAGCACGTGCTAATTTTTTTAATGAAAAATGTCTATTATTACGGAAAATTACAAATATATAGCAGAGCTGGGAGAAGGGTATAAGGTTCCCCCACCGGCTTCAAGTGTCAACGCATATACACACCCTCACGCTCACACACCTCTGTATACACCCACGCACGTGTCCACACACGCGTGCACACACTCATGCTGGACTCTTCTGAAGCAAATCTCAGACATGGTATCACGTCATCTGTAAGTACTTGCTAAGCATTTAAGCGAAATCTCAAGTCTCAGAGAGGTAGACTGACGCCATGGGGGGCAGGTTGGGGTAAGCGCACTCTGCCTGGCTTGGACTTGAGGGTCCTTCCTGGCTGTGGCAAGGGGAGGATGGCTCATTGGGAGATCTGTCTTGCTGCCGCCGCCACCACACCCCCCGGAGTCTTTGGGAGGCTTCTTGCTTGTTTTGTGTTTTAAAGTCCTGTTCATTGCTCAACATTACAAATAAATGAGTCCACTGGTCATGAGACAGACCACATCAAGAACAGACCTAGGCTCCCTGTGGGCCCCCCTTGGAGATGGGGAGGAGGACCTGAAGGCACAGCCCTGCTTTGCCCCTCATCGAGGCTGGGCCTTGGGTGGGCATGGGCATTCGAGATAGGGCCTGGGCGGCAGGGGATGTGGAAGTGGTTTGTTAACAAGCTTAAACTTAACCAAGCTTAATCGTCTTGATTGAAGTCCCCACGGTGCGGGTAACGGATGGAGGAACGTGTAGGCGCCTGCCACCCTTGGGAGGCGGTGGGTGGTTTGAGCCCAAGACTCAGGGCATGTGGGACGTAAATGCCACGGCGGGGTTGGGGGCGGGGGGGATCCAGGATCTACCTAGTGACAAGTCTTGACAACTGCCCCAGCTGTGAAGAGCCCTTGCCAGACAGGCTGCCGTGGCCACACAGCTCCTGGCTCTGCTTTCAGGCCTGCGATTATTAAAAATGTTTCCTTGTGTCCTGCTGCATCTGTTTCCCACTGGTTGGGATGGAGGCTGGCGGCGTTTTCAGGGTGGAATCCACAGGTTGGGTAACTGTTTGGACACGGGGTGTGAAGAACTGCAAATGTCTGGGAGCCTCCTGGCCAGTTTGGGGGTCTGAGTGGATGGTGACCCTAGAGAGAGGGCTGGGGGCCAGGGGCATGGAGGTGCCTTGAGCCTCTCCCAAGGTAGAAATGGTCTATGGATGTGTCCAGATGGCAGCTAGGCCAGGGGCTCTAGAGAGAAGCCTGGGCTGGAGACAGAAACTTTGGAACCCTCTTTCCAAGGGGATCAGCAGAAGAGCATCTGGCATGAGATGAGGTGTGCCCGGGAATAGAACCCTTGTTCTGGCGTTTTCATCTAGAACCAGGGGAGAGACCCTAGTGCTCCTGCGTGTTCCGCCTGTGACAGCGAGGGTGTGTGTGGGGTCCCCACAGTGGTGCCAGGCTGCCCAAGAGCCACGTGGGAAGGCCTCTCTTGGGTTGGGGGTTTCATACTTACCTCTCGTTTTACCGTAAAAGGCACGTGACATCACACCCCCCATCGTAGCCACTGCTAAGGGCGCCGCGGGGTGAAGCGCATTCCCGCTGGTGTGCGGCCGCCACCACGTCCGTCTCCCGGGCTCTCTCCGGCCTGCAAAACTCGAACTCTGTCCCCATTAGATGCTGACTCCCCATTCTCCTCCCCCAGCGCCTGGCACCCTCCATTCCGCTTCTGTCTCTGTGGGGTTGACTCCTCTAGGTCCTTCAGATGCATGGGATCCTACGCATTGTCCTTCTGCGACTGGCTTATCTCACCCCGCGTGATGTCCTCAGGTCCGTCCGCGTCGCAGCCTGTGTCGGAACGTCCTTCGTTTTTAAAGCTGACTACTACTCCCTTGTTTGGAGCTACCACATTTTGCTTATTCGTTCATGTGTGTGTGAACACTTAGTCTCTTTTTTTTTTTTTTTTGCACTCCCTGAGGGCACAGGCTCCTGGGAGGGGCCTCGCCATGGGCTTTTGGGGTGCTGGGGGGTAGAGTGCGGGTAAACCCCATAGGCTGCTGCCCTTCCCCCCCACCCCCGCTCGTCAGACATAAGGCGAGGCTGCCTGTGGGAGCTCACAGGGCCCAGGGAGCCTAGGTCGTGGGGTGGACCCCTTGGTCACTGAGCCCCCAGAGCTGCCCTCGGGGCAAGAGGATCAGCTCCTCCAGCATCCTGCCTCCCACTCGTAGGTCAGTACAACTGGTCTCCACTTCCTCGCTTCCCTGGCACTTCTAGATCTTTCCAGGAGTTCCTGGATATCACTGGCCCAACTGTGGATACTCACTGACCCTGCTGCTTTGGTGCCATCACCCCTCCCCAGTGCTTAGAGAATTCTCTGCACCAGCTGCCGGGAGTCCTTCCCTCACAGCACCGCCGTCTCTCCCCTGCTCCCCACTTCCCCACCTCCCACCCCCACCCCTGTCCTTACAGCTCTCCCACCCACCCACCTCCTGATGTCCCTCATAGCCTCCGTCCCCTGCATCTATGTCTCGCTGACCCCCAACTCTGCCCTCCCACCCCCACTAAACTTTTAAAACCTGAGTTCCACATGTCTCCCTCCTCCCTGGCCCGCTGGCTCACGTGGTGTTCCTGCGGCGGGCAGCCGGGCCTCCACCGTCCACCCAGACACGCAAGCCAGACGCGCACTCCCCCGCTCGAGGCGCCACGGGCCGGCTGGCCGGCGTCCTACTGGACTGTGGGCTGGGGGGTGGGCAGGGCCAGGCCACGTGGGTCTCGCTCATCCCTCTGTCCCCGGTGCTCGGCACACACAGTAGGCTCCTACTGGATACCCGTTGGACGGATGGGTGCGGGCAGGGCTGGTAGTGCTTCTGAGCAGGGGGCTTAGAGAGACGGGAATCCGGGCTCAGGGGCGGTGGCCCAGACCCAGGCTTTCCCTCAGAGCCTCTGCCGCCCTGACCACACAGTGTGGCAGCCACTTTGTGGGGTGGCCGTGAGGTCTCGGGGGTGACGTGCTCTAGCGCTGGCCACAGTGCCTAGTCCCGACGTGTTGGGGGTGGTGGCATCGTGTCCCCCACAGACCCGCCCATCAGAGAACCTGACTGCCGAGTTTACAATTTGCAGACTAGAATTTCCCCTGTGACCCTGTGGGAGATCCAGAAGTCCAAAATAAGCCTCCTCTCCTGAGCTATTTTTGGACTGCTTGTCATTCATTCTCCCATTCACACATGTATTGAGCCCCTACAGTATGCAGCCAATCTGCTGGGCTGGGGATGCAAAGGATGAAGGGGGGGGTGTCACCCTCAGAGACCTGTCTGTCTAGTGGGGGAGGCCAGCCCGTCTCCGGTGATGACCTTCCCACAGGGTGTGGTGGACACGATGCTGACCAGGAGAGGGTCGGGGGAGGTAGGTGGGCATTCCGGGTGGAAGGGTATCAGGTGTGGGAGGCGAGCGTGGCCTGGCGTGTGGCCGGGTGGGGGCCCCAAGGACACTGGGAGGGGGCCTGTGGGGAGGGGGCCAGGGCACAGGGTGCTCTGGGAGGGTGAGCTCTGACGTGGTCTCCTCAAGGCAGTGGCTGAGGGGCGACTCTGGGGCGACTGCACGTTTGGGTCTGTCGTCTTTACCCTCTCGGCCATGGGTCCCTACAGCAGGATGGCCTCCTCATGGTGGACACAGCCTCCTGTGCTAGTCACTAGTTTGCCCAGCACGCATTCACTATAAATAGCCAAGTTTTGACCAGGGAGAGCGTTCTGGGCACAGCAGAGCTGGAGGGGGGTGGGTGGGGGTGCTGGGAAGAACTCATTTTCCTGCAGGATGCCTCTCACCCTCCAGCCCAGATGGGGGAGGTGGAGATGGATGGAGTGTTGGGGACCTGGGGGTAGGCAGACGGGCCGGGCTTAGGGGCCCTGGAAAGCCAAGCTGGATGGTTTGGATGTAATGGAGGAAGAAGGGCACACACAGAGCTCAGGTGGAGAAAAGACAGCTTTGAAGGGCCGGTCACAGAAATTCAGGCATCGTGCTGGGCTTGGAGCCCAGTGAGTGACAACGGACCGGTTACCACCCGGAGGCTGGTGGGTCCTGCTGTGCTTCTGGGCTTCCGGGCACTACACGTGCATGAAGTCAGTCTTCATATTGTCGGCGAGGCCTGGAGGGCGGTGCAGCCCCATTTTACAGATGGGAAGACAGACGCTCAGGGCCACTGGGCCGTAAGGGGAGGAGCTGAGAGCCCAGCCCTACAGCCTGGCTCCCGGGTCTACACCCTTACCCACCCAGCTCTGCCGTGAGGAAGGGGGAGAGCAGCAGAAATGAGTAGGAACCTGAGAGGCCAGAAGACCAGTTATCACGGTGGCCTGATACACTGGATGCGAGGAGTCACTGAGTCAGAAGGGGCCCCGGTTTGTGGGGATACAACCGCACCCCCAGCAGAAATGGGATTGGTGGCTCAGTGGAGAGGCCTCTTAATATGCTCTGTGCTACTGACTGTTTTTTCTTAATTGAGGTGAATTCCATATAACCTAAAAGGGGCCATTCTGAAGTGAACAGTTCAGTTGCATTTATTAGTACCTTCACAATGCTTTGTGACCCCGTCTACCTGCTTCCCAACATTTTCGTCGCCCAGATGGAAACCTCGTACCCGCTAGCAGTCACTCTGCGTGCCCCCTCCCCCAGCCTCTGGCAGCCACGAGGCTGCCTTCTGTCTCTATGGATTTGCCCATTCTGGACATTTCCTATAAATGGAATCATCCACTCCAGGACCTTTTGTGTCTGGCTCTGGCTAATTACGTTTGGCATGGAAGGTTGCAGTGTTTCCTGAATAGAAGCTGGATTTCCCTTCCTGGCTCACTTGGGGGCCACTTGGAGGTGGGGACAGCTCCCTTCAGACGGCTTGTCTGAAATGCTCGCCTCCAGCTGTAAGCACCTGCCTTCTCCCCGTATCCATTGCCGCCGAAGGCCCAGCCACTGTCCTGCTGATGGCCATCTTTTTCATTGTTTTAAACTTTTTCCTTTTAAAATGAATATCTGATGATGTCCACTCCCTTCTTGAGGCCCATCAACAGCGACGCTGCTCTTAGGGAAAATTCCCAAACCTGTGACGTGGCCTTCAAGGCATGACCTTGTCTCAGGCTTACTTGATGTCGCCACCCCCCATCTGGATCAGCAATGCCACATGTGTCCCCACGTGGACTGGCTCTGCGGCCGGGGGTCAGTAACTCATGGAGCTTCTTCTCTGCCAGGCCACATTTGCTCTGTGTCCACCCTTGACTGGGTCAGCGGCACCCTGGCCGTGGGTCCTGCCTCGGGGGCCCCCTCAGAGCCACGGTGCCATCACTGTGGATGGGGTAGGGGGACAGTTTATAGAAAGGACACCGCTGGGTTGCCCCCCGCGTGGGAGAAGACCCCAGCTGTCACACCTCAGGGGATATTGGCTCTTCCCTTGTTGGAGCCCCCGACGACTTCCCCCCCCCACCGCCTTTTCTTCCCGTTCTCTGGCTAACGTTTCAGTGAGGCTGTCTTGACTCCTGTCTGCTCGGAGTCGGATTCTTTCAGAAATAGTGTGAGCATTATGAGACGCTTGCCGTGTGTCAGGCACTGTTCTTGCTTCTGTGGCTGGATTCCTAAGGCTTCAAACAACCCGAGGAGTCAGGTTTGACCTCCCCCTTTCCAGATGAGGGGAGTGAGCTTCCGAGACGTTTTCTGAGTCACTGGAGGGGACACGGCCGCGTGGGTGATAAAAGGCTGGCCTGATTCCACAGTCTGGGCTCTCGACTGTGACTGATGCACACACGGGGGTCATTTACCCCTGCTTATCGCCAGGCCTAACGCTGGAGGCGTGCGAAGCAGCCCGAGGCCCTCAGGAGTCTGATGGAGCAGGTGTGGGCAGGAAACACTAGCTGACGGTCAGGTGTGCTGGGCAGGAGGGTTTGTGCTAGGCTGGCGGGTGGGGTCTCGTGGGGGGGGGGGCAGGGAGGTAGGGTGACCCCAAGGAGGAGGGACTGGCCATTAGGAGGAGGATCACGGGAAGGCTGCTGTGTATCGGGGAGGCCTGGAATGCCAGGTGCAGGGGGTGGATAGGAGGTGCCCTTGCATCCCTTCCCTGGCCCATTCACCCCAAAAGCTGTTCCTAAGAGGCACAGGGACAAACTAGAAATTTTTGTCTCCATCTGCCTCCGCCTCCTTCATGGAACACTCTGGCCAGGTCCTCTTAGGAGTCCAAATCAAGCCCCTAGTCCTTCTCCTGGACACGCTGGGGGCTCTCCCGGCAGACCATTAACCATCGGCAGTTTGGCTGCGGGTCTGACCAAGTTTGGGGTTTGGGGCTGGGGTGATGCTGCACCTGTGGGCTGAACCTCTCCTGGGGTGAGAGAATGGGGAGGCTCTTTGAAGCTCCTGCACCCGCCAGAGCTAACTTCCCGCCATTGGAAGGCCACACGGGCAACGGGCCGCATTGGTGGGATCTGCCTGCTAGGTTGATCCCAGGGAGCCTCATGTGATCCTGACATAAAACACAGGGTTCAGAGGATGGCAGGGTGAGGGGCCCTGTGCCACGTTCTTGGGGCACCTACGTGGATTTCAGGGGGATAAGCCCCTGGACAGATCCAGAAGATCTGGGAATCAGAAGCCCTTTGCTTAATTACTCTGAGGTTGGGGGGCAGGGGGAAATCTGTGAGGGTTTTTGCTTGTCCGAGGGTCTTCGCAATTTGGAAATTTTGAGAAGCTCTAATGAGAAAAGTCATCTTACCTTTGTGAAGCTTGGAGGAATCATTCTAAGGGGCAGCGCCAGTGTGAAATATGTTTAATTATGTATGAATTATATATAAATGTCAGGGTCTCTTTGAACCAACTTTCATCGTCTTTGGAGAAATGTGGTGTTCAAAAAGATAGGTATTTCCCCCCTCTCCTTCCAGATCTAGCCTGTTGGGCCAAATTTGAGCTGTTTTGTGTTTTGTATGTTTTGTCCTCCTGCCCCGTACTCCCCAGGGATCCAGCAAGCCTGTCTTCCTCACCACTGTGTCACCCTTGGGGGTGTCTAGACATCTCAGGATAAAGGTTTTTTTGTTTTATTTTTTTAAAGATTGTATTTATTTATTTGGCAGAGAGAGACACAGCGAGAGAGGGAACACAAGCAGGGGGAGTGGGAGAGGGAGAAGCAGGCTCCCCGCTGAGCAGGGAGCCCGACACGGGGCTCGATCCCAGGACCCTGGGATCATGGACCTGAGCCGAAGGCAGACGCTTAACGACTAAGCCACCCAGGCGCCCCATGGGTTGTTTTTTTTTTTAATTCCTTCATCATTCAGCCAACATTCGCAGAATGCCCAAGCTGTCCAGGCTGTCATGGTGCCTACACCAAGGGAGCGCGCAGACAGCACCGACCCAGGCGACCATGTCCGAGCCAAGTCCTAAACTGAGACCGGATCCCCCCATCCTTCAGGTGGCTCACCACCCCTGAGGTTTTGCTCTTTGCTGTCTATGTTAACGTGCATTTTTTTAAGTGGAAAATTTGGAGCACCTGCAGGTGCAGAGACTGGTCTCATGAGCCCCACATGTCCATGACCCAGCGCAATGGTACCACTGTTCATGTGTCTCTTTACTGTGCACGGGGCACCCTCCCGTCTGGAAAGGTCCTGCTCAGGGGATAACATTGAAGCCCCAGAAAAGGCCAGATGGGGCTCTTGTGCTTTGGATGCCACATCCCCTGGCCCTTGGTTTCATGCAGAGCCTGGGCTGCCGTGCCAGAATGGGAAGATGCGTCATTTGAACCAGAGCAGTCTGACTTTGATCTTTTTTTTTTTTTTGGAGGGGAGTAGGGTTCTGTGCGAGACCTAACTTTTGGGGAAAATTGAACTGAAAATAAGTTTGGGGGCCACTGTCCTAGAAGCAGACTAGGGGGTGGTCTTCTATCTCCTCCTGTTGCCTTTGCCCTTCCCCCAAAACATTTTGGTGAACCGGCAGGAGTAGATCAAGGTCAATGTCAGGCCAGGCAGGATGGTCCTGCCCCGACTTGCTGGGTGTTGGGCACGAGATGTGGCTTGATGCGCCATGTGTTGGGTGTTAGGGATGTGACCTCTGTTTTCTTTCTGGGAAGGTGGGTTTAGAGCCTCCGTGGGGAACCAGATAAAAGAGCTATGTTAGGCAAAGTAGAAAAATGGAGTTGGCTTTCGCTGCCTAAGCCAGAGATTAAGCAAGCCGTGAGATACAGGAGCCCTTGTGATGGCCAAGTTTTTTCCTTAGTGTCCTTGTTCCCCCCGAATTTTTAAAAAGACAAAGCAGGGAGAACCTAATTTTTCTGGGTATTATAGTGGGGTGCTGTCTCTTCAAGGCTCAGAGTGTATACAGCAGGAGCTAATGCAGGATTCTTATGGAGGTAAAATTCACATGCCATGCAGTTCACCCATTGTAAGTGTCCACTCTGATGATTTTTAGTGACTGCATAGTTGGGCAACCAGCAGCCCAGCCTCGAATTCATGACTTCTCGCTACACCAGCCCGCTCTGCCGGTAGAAACTGGGGTTGGCATTGGGGGGTTGCAGTTTCTAGTCTTGTGAGCACCGGCACCGATAGAGATAGCACTGTCTTGGAGGTTGCTTGGGTAAGCAGCTCATGAGCTGCATTTTGTGAGGATCAGACAGTCTCGCACCTTGTCATCTCCCTGAGCGGCACAGTCCTGGAAAGCACCTGTTGAAGGCTGCCCAGGCAGAGTTTGGGGCTGTTCGGAGGATATAAAGGGGAGGTGACCAGCAGTAGTGCGTGCTGATTGTCCAAAGCCGGGCCAAGGCTGTGTTATGTGTTTCCCCAGTGGACTGTGCACACTGACCACCTTTTCCTCCCGGGTTTAGACCAGTTTGCTTACTGTTTATCGAGCACTTACTATGTGTCAGTCACCATGCTTGGCACTTTCCATGCATTAACTTATGTACTGCTCCTGTGAGAGCCCTGTTAAGTGGAGTTGATTATGCCCATTTTACAGATGGGAAAACTGAGACCCAAAAAAGTCAAATAACTCGCCTGGGATCACACAGCCAGAAGTCAGAAGTCAGGCCGGATGCAGACCCCGTCCGTGCTCCGAATCACTGCCCCACGAGGCCTCTGAGCATGTAGAGGCCCGTGATCTGGTGGAATGGGGAGTGGGGTCAAAAGGCAGGAGTTACTGGGTCACCACACCGTGTTAAATTATGTGATTTGGGTGTGCCTGGGGTGCTCTGGGGGGATGAGACCTTTCTGGAGGAGAGAAGCCTTAGCCAGGCAAAGGAGAGGGTACAGGAGGGGTCCCCAGGTAGAGGAGGTGCCAGAGCACAGACTGGGAGAGAACTGGTTCCCGTCGGCCTGTCCCCACTGTGTCTCGCTGGTCAGCCCTTAGCAGATGCTCAGCGGAGGCTGAATGAAAATGTGTTATTGGAGAGGCAAGATCCTGAATCTTGTGTTTTCCCCCTCAGGAGTGACCAAGACTACTTGACAATGCCCTCAAATGCTCACTTGACATTTTCTCCATCTCTGCTGGGCTGTGAGTAGATCCGGCTGTGTCCACTGAATCCTACCTCCCCTGCCCCCTCAAATAAACAAAACAAGTTGGCCAACTGGGAGAACTGGGGGGGCTTCCGGTTCTGCAAGCAGCTGTCCTGGAGCCCCTCCTGAAGGGCCCACGCCCCAGCATCTTGACCCCCACCACCCACCTTCTGCACGCCCAGGGGGGTAAGAGGCAAGAGCGAGGTTTTCTTTTGGTTCATAAGCAAAAGGAGAGGGAAGAAATTAGGGAAGTGAGGGCAGGACCCCGGACACTTGCTTCTGCTTGTTGTCTAGTAAGTCACGAAAGAATTCCAGACCATTACTATCTCATCCCCGAGCTGCCCTCAGCCAGACTGGGACGGAGGTCTTCTTACATCGTCTCGTTTTTCTCCAAGAAAAATCAGCCCACAGCATCAGACTTTAATTACCTTCCCGAGGGACACTTCCTGTGGGTATTTCTAGTGACAAGTGGCTGAGGTCATGCTCCTCCATAAAATTAGGGTTTTAAACTGGGTCACAAACTCAGATGCCCGCAGGGGCCGGGAAGGAGGCACAAAGGAAGCACCCGCTCCCGAGGACTGTGGCAAAGCGGAGTGCGTGTGGCCTGGGCCAGGGAGTGGCCTCTCCTACCCAGGGCAGTGGAGCCCGGTGCACCGTAGTGTCCGTTTCTCTGTCCCCCTAAGGGAAGCCAGGAATCCAGGCGTTTTTTTGGTTTGTTTGTTTGTTTGTTTTTAATATAGGCAAATAACTTAATGGGTTTTTTGTTTTTTTAACTTTTTTTAAAGATTTTATTTATTTATTTGAGAGAGAGAATGAGATAGAGAGAGAGAGAGCATGAGAGGGGGGAGGGCCCGAGGGAGAAGCAGACTCCCCACCGAGCAGGGAGCCCGATGCGGGACTCGATCCCGGGACTCCAGGATCATGACCTGAGCCGAAGGCAGTCGCTTAACCAACTGAGCCACCCAGGCGCCCAAGGGTTTTTTGTTTTTTAAAGAAACAACACGGAATACAATGTCTGAGCCCTCCCTGTACAGTGAGAGGGACAAGGCCAAGGAGCCCAGTGGGTCACGGAGCTTTGGGGCTCAGGAATCTGGGACTGGACCTGTGGGTGCCTGGCCTGGTCCCTCTCCACCTCCCCAGGCCGCCTCCTGGGTAAGGCAGCAGGGCTGGAAATCAAGTCAGCCAATTCCACTGCAGCAAGAGGGACAGAACCTGGAGGGACAGAGCCCTACAACAGTCCTCCACCCACCGTAGCTCCTGATGAAAGGCGCCTACTGCAGAGTCCCCACACATTGCTGCCTGTTGGCCGCCAGACCCAAAGCACGTCACCCAGATCGTCCCCGTGATCCTGACAGTGCTCCTGGGAGGTTCTGTTGCCCCCATGTCACAGATGAAGAAACTGAGACCCGCAGGCGTTCAGCTCACTGGATGCAGTGGGATCTGATTCCCGAGCCGGGGCTGCTCATCGCCGCGTTTCACAAAGTGTAAGGAGCGCATGCTACCCTCGACCTGGCGCGAGCCGACGCTCCCTCACGTTTGGCCGCGGCCAGGGCATCACCTGCGGTGTGGGGGACATCGGGCCACCCGCTCCCCTCCTGGCCGGGAACCTCGAGAGCACGGGCGGGACCGCGGCGCTGCTCACAAGCTTGCTGACTAATTCCCTTTGCAAACGGTTCAGTTTCACATGCTTGAGTTTCCAGTAACTACGTGGGTGGATTTGTTTCATTTAAGGGGAAAACAAAACAAAACAAAACATGGAGGGGGTTTTCTTTCCCAAGAAGAGGACTCGCCAGTTATGGGTTTAGTGCATGCAGCTCCGGGCGTCCCGGTGCGGTTCCGCTGCCCGCGGGGCCTCTTGGCAGGCAGACTCCAAGGGAGAAATTGCTTAGTCATGTACAAGCGGGGACCAGGTGTGGGAGGTCAGAGAGGTGCAGCGGCCCCGATGCTCTTCCCCACTCAGCCCTGCAGGCGGCGGGGGGGGGGGGGGGGGGGGATCGGTGCCAGGTGGGACAGCCGGCCTCGCCCACCGTGGGACACCACCCTGGGGGACCTGGCCTGGGAAGGAGACACTCCCCAGCAGGCCCAGCCGCCTGCTTCAGGTGAGTTGGAGAGGGTGGTGTGCCCAGGCACGTTAGAGGCCGTCCCCAGGGGACACAGGAGGGGTGGGTGTGGGCGGGCGTGTCTTCCCGCACAGGCTTGACCAGATACTATTAGTATGCTGATTTGGCGAGGGCACTGGCCATGCAGGAAAGACGTTTGTGTCAGCCTTGGGCAGGATCGTGGGGCCTCAGCTGTGCCAGGCGTGACCCCTTCAGCTGCTGTGGAGGGTGAGGGGGTGAAGGTTGTGGCAAAGGGGCTGATTGATGGAGGGGGTACCTAGGGGGTTCGGGGCAGTTGCTGTTTACCGAGAGATTGGGGACTGTTTGGGCATCTTGGAGCCCATATGCGTCCCATGGCCCCAGGACACCAATGCAGCCCTGTGTGATGTCTCTGGTTCACGGCTTTCGCCTCTGGAGGAAGCCCCCTTGGGAAGCCGTGTAGAGTCTGGGTGTGGGGGCTGGAACAGTTAGGAGCCTGGCTTGGGAGTCAGGTGGAGGTGGCTGGAGTCCTGCTGGGCTAGCTGCGTCTGTGATCTGGGCCTCGGTTTCCTATCTGTGAAACGGGGGTGTAAGAGTACCCCATGGATGGAGTGTGTTGACATGGGTGAACCTAGGTGCTGTCCTTCCTATAACTGGGATTCAAGGCTTGAGGTGGGGTGCCTTCTTGCTGCGAGGGAACATGCCTTGGAATTTATAATCTTTAGTCCTGGCCTCGGAGAACTTGCTTGGTGTGCTTTCTGGAAGGGAAGAGGGCAAATATACAGTTAACTCTCCAACAATATCACGTTAGGCAGAGGGTTATAAAGGCAATGAGAGGTGAGCGAGTTCTAGAGTACTTAGCTGGGATTCGGAGTTTAGTCTCAGCAGGTGAATCCAGGAAGGCTTCCTGGAGGAGGCGATGTTAAAGCTGAGCCTTAGGATGTGTAAGAACTGGAGAGGGAGAAGGAAAGGAAGAAGGGAAGAGATCTGCCACTGGCGGATCTTAGAGGCTGTCCGTATCCCACACCACCAGGAGCACAGGTGGTGCCCAGTGTGTAGTAAGTGCTTAATAAATACCCTCAAAATCAAGGGCTCCGGGATTTTTAGTTTAGATATTTGGGAACCTATTTTTATAGTTGTTTTTTTTTTATAGATGTAGAAACTGAGGCTCTAAGAGGCCAAGTAATTTGTCTGGGACCCAGGCTGGAAGCTAGAATCAAAACTCATGGCCTTCCCAGGGCGAGGGCTGAGGGGTGGAGGGTCTGTGTGTGTGTGTGTGTGTGTACACAGGAGGGAGATCTTCACGTCATCAGGTGGGAAAAGACCGTTTCAAAGCCACATGCAACTGATTTCCTGTGGCAGGGGAGCCCCTGCAGTTCCACAGGCTTCTTGAATGGGTGCCTTTTATTCTTCATCGACCCTCCCTTCATCCCACATGTTGGCCAAAGGCCTCTGTGTGCCAGGCTCTGTTCTGCCCTGGCGGCTGAGTGGGGCATGCGGACGGCAAACACAGACGCAAGCCAGGACTGAAGGGGAGTCCTGCCTCTGTGTCCTTGCCCTCCTTGGGTTTTTAAGCCCATGCTATTCTGGAACTTTCCAGTACCCTGGGGGCCTGCCCCGGAGAGCCCAGGCTGGGTAAGACAGGGTGACTGGGCGTCCCCCAGGAGCCAGGAGAAGCGGGGTGGCCGGGCTCGGCCCCTGACAGCCAGGTGGGGACCACAGGAAGCCGGTGCATTCACTCCCTTTCCGGGCAGGTTGGGGAGACATGGCGTTTGTTCTGGGAAGCTGCGGCGTGGGGAGGGATGGCGTTTCCTGTGGCCTGCTGGGGGAGGGGCTGTGGGCCTGGGCTGCTGGCGGGCGAGGGGTGAAGGTGGGCGAGGGCACCGGGGCCACGGCCGCTGTGCAGAGCGGGGGGCTCCGCCACCCCCCTCTGGTCGCTCTCCGGCTGCCCGGCCCTCCAGGTTGCCGCAGGGGTAGGGGGGGACAGGGGCGGGAATGGGGACAGGGTCCTGCCCCTGTGGCCCACGGGGCGCCCCTGCCATGCACCTTCCAACCTCCGCTCTCAGGCTCCCCGTGCCCCGGGAAGACCATGAGGTTGGATTCTGGCTTCTGACCTGGAGCCTCTTTAACTCTCACGTTCCGCATCTGTAAAAACTCACCTTGCAGAGTCGCCGCAGGGGCTCCGCAAAGCTCGCGGGGTGGCTGCCCCATGGACAGTGGGCAGTTGTTTGCTTTATTCAGAGAACTGTTCCCTGGCACATGCGCCATCCGGGAGGCTCACCCCATTCCGTGCAGGCTGGGGATGCGGCCGGATGAGGCAGGCGCCTGCCCCGGAGGATTTGCTGTCTGTGGTAGGGACGGCCACTTGAGCTGTAATTACAACATGGTGTGACCAGAGCAGGGAAAGCTAATAGGAGGGCCCCCCCCCCCCAGCCCAGGAACCCAGCCTTGGGGAGGGTCGTCCTGTGGCAAGCCCTAAGGAGTAGGTAAGGACGGAGAGGTGGGAGCCAGGGGGCAGCATGGGGAGCCCAGGAACACCACGCGGGCTGCAGGTCGGTGTGTGGACCTGGCGGGCTGGCCAGAGAGGAGGCAGACGGAGGCCGGGCCTCGTGTTGCTCACCGTACCCGTGGAACACGCCCCCCGTCCCTACCCGATGGGGGCTTCACCTCATATGCTACCCCTAATCTGGGGCCTTGAAGTGCAAGGACGGGGGAGGGGAGGTCGGGGGGGTGGGAATGAAGAGAGTCCCAGGGGCCCTCCTGCTCCACCCACTCCGTGGGACCCCACTGAATTGAGTTGAGGCAGAGGCGGAGACCGTCTTGGGTTAGAGGCTGCGGGAAGCCGCCTGGCCTGCAGGGCTCATGTGGAGTGGGGACATGGGGCAGAGGGGGAACTGGATGGGGGCGCCAGGGGGTGATGGGTTTCATGTGGCTCCGAGGTGTGGGGTCCGTCCAGTCCCGGGTGTGGCTGGTGTGGTTTCGGTGGGGGAGTGATGTGGACAGGGCCCCCTCTCGAAGGGTGGGGCTTCACAATCACTGTCCAGCCTGGTGGTTAGAGACAGGTTCGCCCATTTTGAGAGAGCTCTGGAGTCCATACCCACTGGTCCTGCGGTGGCTTGAACTGCTGGCCTTGGGTGGGAAGCTTGTCCCCAGGCCTCCAGCCCCAGACTTCCAGGGAGGACCCTGGCCGGGTCTGGCCCTGGGCTGGCCCCCTGCCTGCCTGCTCCTGGGGTCAGAGGCAAGACACCCTCCTTTTCCAAAACGTGGAGGGGAATCTGGACTTCCAGTCCCCCTGGGTCAAATGACTTCTGTTGTGACAGCCAGACTCACCTGCTCAGGACAGGGCCAGAGCCCCCTGCCAGGGATCCCAGATGTCCAGGCTGGTGTCTCTTTCTCGCTGTTTCTGGGCACCTCCCACCCCCGACCTTGGTTTCTTTTTGCCTCCCTCTTCAGTTTTCATAGCAGAAACTCCTTCTGCAAATACTTACTGAGCACCCGCCACGTGCCAGCCATTGTTTTAGGCAGGGGGTTACAGCAGAAACAAAACAGACCCGAGAGGGATAATCAACCCTTGTTGTCTCTGGGGCAAGGGCCGCCCTCTGTGTGGCGGGAGCATCTCTATCTTGTGGGTCTACCTGCAACCCCTCCTCCCTCCCTCCCTCCCCCTGCTGGCCTTTAAGCTACCTCACCTGTCCTCCCCATTGCCCTTTACAGATGTGGGTATCCCTGCTCCCTTGTCTAGCAGGTCTTGGAAGGTCCTAGAGAGCCAGGAGACCCCTTTGCATCTTGTTGTTCCAGAGCACTCGATAGATGGGGCCCCTTGTACCCAGTGGGTTTGCCTGCTGTTCCCAATTTATTCCTTGACCCTCGGAGGAAGCGTGTGCCCACCCCCTTACGCTTTGCGAGTATTTCAGGCAGTGGGGCAGGAGAAATGGCTCACCCCACGTCACTGAGGGGGCTGGGGATATGGAGCTGGGGCTGGTCCCCATGCTCAGTGCCTGTCCTGGGGGCTTGTGAGGAAGCCAGGAGGCACCGCACCGTGGGGTCTTGAGAGATGTGGTGGGAGTCGCTGAAACTCCCCCCAGGGCAGACACCTTGGTCCTAGCACCGTGGCTGGGGCACCATGAAGGCTCAGTGGGAACTTGTCGAATGAATGAATGAATGAGCTAGCCGACCTTTTCACCAACAATGGAGAAGTTAGCGTCTTTGATCCAATCAGCTCATATTCCGAGGTTGCCTGTGGCTGTCTGTGTGTCTCCATGAGGGGAGGGGCTCTGTCTACCAGGTTTGGCAGCCCCGGGTGCCTGAGACAGTGCCTGGCACATGCAGGACTGAATGGGCCAATTGCTTTTCAGACTTGGCTTGATCCTGGCTGTGGGGCTGACCACACTCCCAGGTGGCTGCCCCCCACTCCAGCTGATCATGACCTTCCTTTTGAAGGTGCCCTGAAAGATGGGCTCTGTGTCTCTTATTTCCTTGGGGGTGGATTTTTCATTTATGTCGCTGGTACCTGCTCTCGTGGCTGGTTGAGGTGGGATGGAATTATGGGATGCTCTGCTCATGAAAGGTTGGTGTAACTGGGAGGGGTCACCCCCCCCCAGGCTCCAGCAGAAGACCCTCTCCCCCTTTAAAACAGGCATCTTCTCCTCTGCTCTGTTCGCATCTCGGACTCCCTGAGTCTCTGACCCACTCCCCAGGCCAAGGCAAGGGACACACTTTGGCTGAAAAAGGCATCAGTGTGCCTTTTTCAGGTGCTGGAAACAGCCCTGTCCCCCTTCGAAACTTCTCCTCTGACCCCCCACCCCCACACCTGACAAAAGCCTTTAAACCTTTCTAGTTCAGTCTGCAGAGGCATCCCAGGTGGTTTGCATTCCTAGGGCTTAGCCGATGCTGTAAGCATGTGTGTGGTGGAATTTCCAAATATCCTGGATGGCACAGGGTGGCCTCCAAACCCCGGGGGGCGGGGAGGGCGGAGAGCAGACCCCAAGTGACTTTTGTATGCGTGCCCTGACCTTTGGCCATCACCTTGGTACTTGCCGGGGAGGTGTCTGGGCAGCTCGGCTCTGCAGACCTTTGAGGAACACTTACTATTCAGCCAAACGTGGGTAGGAGGGCCGTTGGAGCCATGAGGAGCCGTGAGGAGCCGTGAGGGAGGCAGTACTATGGCAGCTCATTAGTACTGTACTTGATCACCTCTGAGACCCACAGAGAGGAAGGGTCACCTTTTTTTTTTTTTTTTAATAAGCTGCCGACGGTCACCGGACCCTGCCGTGGACTCCAGGACCAGCCTGATCTCGGCGATGTTAACCGTGAGTCATCCTGAGTCATGAGAGACAGGATGGGGGCATGGGACTGGCCAGAGGCACGGTCGGGTTCACGGGGGCGGTTCGTTCAGCTACGGTGGGTAACCTGGGTGGCAGTTCCGGGCAGAGTGGGGCCGGGGAGTGAACAACAGCAACAGCGAGGTCCGTGCTCGCCAGGTGTGGTCACAGCTGGGCTCTGCAGCCTCCAGCGCAATCATAGAGCAGCCACGAGGTGTCTGTTGTGCAGAAGGGCAGAGCCATCCTGCGTTACGCACACCTGGGAATAGCAAGGGGCAGGGGCTTTCAGCACCTGCTCCCCTGAGCTCCCATCCTATGCGGGAGGGATGTGGTGGCTCTTTAGGAATGACCCAAATCCCTGGGGCTTAGTCCCTGGTGCCTGAGCTCCTTCTTTGCCTTGGACCCGTCTCCGTGGCTTCCCTTTCAGGAGCACTCGGTACGAACCAGGCACCGGGACGCGTGTGTACCATCGCCTAACCCTGAAACCATCCCTGTGACACAGATAGAGTTCTTGGCCTCGTTTTACAGATGGGGAAACGGAGGACCAGAACATCTCAGGTCCTTGCTGGGGAAGGGGCAGAGCTGGAATTTAAACCCATCTGTGATGTTCACAGGTTTTCCGTAGATTTGCGTTGGTTTTTCCTCCCCAGTTCGTATGGTGACCTGACCAAGTCCTGACCGATGGTTGAATGAGAGCAGGTGTCTATGACTAAGGCCCAGGGTGACAAGTGTTCCTCAAAGCTGTAAGAGAAATGGCGTAATTCTTGGGGAGAGGTGTGCTTACGGGGTCCTGGGCCAACATTCTGGGGAGGCCAGGACCACCTCTGGTTCCACCCAGGCTGAAAACTGGCAGAATATTCCAGAGGGCCAGGAGAACCAGAGTAAGGTGGCAGGTCATTGTGCTGTGATCAGCCCTGCTCTGGCCACTCCGATGGTCAGCAGGAGGTGGAGGGGCAGCTGTGGGGACCCCCGTGATGGCGGGGGAGTGCCGTGTTGGACCATCAGACACCTCCAGCCCCCCCACCCCAGCCCCCTTTCCTTTGTCGTCTGGCTGCGTCAGACGTCTGGGCTTGCAGGGAGGTTCCTGAATGGGCCTTGGAAATAGGTCACTCCCTTCCCGTGCTGCCGGCACTGACCCCCGTGTGACCTTCCCCGTGGTGACAGTGTCTGGCTGTCCCTCTTTGATGCTGTCTGTGGAGGGGCCGCGAATGTCTGGGGAAGGTGCCCCGCCCCACCCCACCCCCTGCTCTGGCCTCGAGGACCTCACCACCTCAGCAGCCCCTCCTCCCCTCTGCCATACTGGAAAGGGGAAATCCACACTCCTGACCCTCTGAGCATCCGACCTTTTCCTCCATGAAGTGCCCTGGCTGGGCTGGCAGCTCTGACCGTCTGGATGGAACAGACCAGTTCCTGCTGGGCTGGAGCTGACGGGGATGGGCGGCTCCACCAGGCCCCTCTCTGGCCCTCCAGCCCCTCTGCCTAGTGCTCAGCAGTGGACGTTCCTTCCAAAAAATCACTGGGGTTTTTCCATTTCTCCCCCTGGCTGGCTTGGGGAGCCGTCCCTCAGGGCCTGCAGGCGGAGATCACGGTGAATCTTGGAAGATGCTTCCACGTAGCCCGGGTGCCGAGGATGACCCCAAAGGTCCCTGCTCGACGTCTCCTGATGCCCAGAAGGCAGTGCTGGGCTGCATTGCCCCCTTCCCTGGGCCTGGAGCCCTGTCTGCCATGGAGGGCTTAACTTGGGCTTAATTTTTAGTCTTGGGATCCAGATGTGCACAAAGCAGAGAATGGAGAACACCAGACCCATCTCCCCTCGAGGAGGTAGTCTCTTTCTCATAGCTGGCTGCCTGTGTCTTTGGGCGCCTAGGGCCCTGCTGGGCAGATTCTGGGGAAGTGGCCTTTGCAGATCCGGCCTCCATGAGACGAGGCTGTGTCCACACCACCGATGCTCCTGCTGGGCGTCCAGTGGATGAGGAGTCAGGGTCTGCTGCGATGCTCATAGATGGGGGTGCCGTGCCGCGTGGGCCCTCGGAGCCGTGGGCTGTGGGCCTCCTCCCTTCCTTCCTCCCTGTGGCCGGTGGGAAGTTCGGGGGGAACTTTCCTGCAGGAAGGAGAACCAGGATTCAGACCCCAAGGCAGGGGGTCACGTGCAGGCTCGATGCGCACCAGCCGGGGGTGGGGCACCTGAAATCCAGCTCCAGAATCCCTCATCGGAGCACCCTGGTTGCTCCATTCAGGGACAATTCCTGGGGGTTTTCTCTGTTTCTTTTTCCTACGTTTTTTAGGGTGTATCTTTTATGCGTGCCAAAACAGGGGACCAAATCCCGGTGGATAATCACGCCTTCATGCTTCTCTTAGCAAGTTGCAAGTTGATGTGTTCGATGCAGCCGGGATGGGCTCGGGTGGGCAGCACTTGGTGGACCCACTGCGGGCGCGGCGCCGGCACACAGTGGGGCTGCGCATTTCCTCACGGCGACGAATTGTGTGCCGATTAGCTGCGGTCACATCTGCTGCCTTCCTCTGCGGCGGGTTCCACCACCATCCCATTGCTCACCACGTAGTAGGTCCTCACGGAGGTCTTGGTGGGGAACGTGGGTTGTGTTCGGTGCTGTTTGCGCGTGCCTTGCCGTCCTCTGGTGTCTCTGGACCCAGCCTCAGAAGGGCCCGCTTGGAAGGGCTTGGGTCCCGGACACTGTGTCCCCGACAGGGAGGCCAGACGGGTGGGGATGGGGCAAAGTCAAGACAAAGGCCTGGTTGTGCCCTCAGAGAAAACCCAAACCTGGTTTCCCTGAGGCTGGAACAGCCAGCGCCCGGCCGCCGTGTTCCCATAAAGGGAACTTTGTGTGTGGCTCCCGGTGGGAGGGGGAGGTGGCCAGCCCCTCCCAGCACCCAACTCCCCCCCCCCCCCCCCCCCCGGGAACGGGTGTGACCGCCTGGAAGGCACAGCCCACTGTGATGATAACTCCTGCGATCCTTAACCTCTCTGAGCCGACACCAGCCAGACCGTCGCGTTTGGGACAATCGGTCTGTTCTCCCAGTGTCACGGGGCCAGCATTGTCGGATCCAGACCAGACACATTCCTTCTTGGAAACCCGAGTGGGTGGGGGCGGTAGGGATGAGGCTGGGGTGGGAGGTGCCCTGTGAGTGGTGCTGTGCCAGGCGGGCAGTGGGGGGCGGTGGGGGGCTGCTGGAGTCCTGTCTGGAAGCCCAGCCACCTTCCAGCTGCTGCCCTTGAATGGAGGGCTTGTGTGGATCCTTGAAGTTGGGACCCCAGGGCTCCGCGTGTGGCAGCTGACGGAGCCTGCTTCTGCTCCCGCTGCTGACTCGGGGTTTTCCAGGAAAGAACAGCCAGTGCAGGCCGAGGAAAGGGGCCAAGATTGTCTCCTGCTGCCTGGACACTCGCCTGCCCTGCACACTAGGGATGGTTTGGGCTCTTTAGAGGTGAGCTCTTGCCGTGTTTGGAGACTGGGTTCTCAAGGAATGAGGGGGCTGGAAGGCAAGTGGGGGCAGGGAAGCTGCAGATCCGTTGGGGGAAGTTTCCAGAGCTGATAAGGGACAGAGAGGGGGATGCCTGACTCCACCTTCTGGAAGGCGGTCCATGTAGGTAGCATTTCTGTGGAGCTTGGCAGTGTGGAAGGCGGCACCATAGAATGGAAGGAGCTGCTCACTCATTCTACAGGTATTCACTGAGCACCTACTGTGTACCAGGCCCTGGAACATAGTGGTGAACAAGACACCTGCCCTTATAAAGCAAGTATTCTCACTGGGAAACAGGTCTTAAGCAGATAACCAAGACTGTCATCGGAAAGTGCTGTGGGGAAGAGCTGAGTCCGGCACGGGGACTGGAGTCCTGGGGGCAGAGAATGTTTGCCATTTAAGGTAGGGTAGCTGGGGGGCGCCCGGGTGGTCGGTCGTTCAGCGTCTGCCTTCGGCTCGGGTCATGATCCCAGGGTCCTGGGATCCAGCCCCTGTTCGGGCTCCCTGCTCCGCGGGAAGCCTGCTTCTCCCTCTCCCACTCCCCCTGCTTGTGTTCCTGTTCTCCCTCTCTCTCTTTCTGTCAAATAAATAAAATCTTTAAAAAAAAAAAATAAAGTAGGGTTGCTGGGAAAGGCCTTTGTGATGAGGCGACCTTCGAGTGGAGGTCTGGTGGAAGTGAGGGTATGGCCACCCGGGTACCCAGGCCCAATGCACCTGGAACCATGCAGAGGGTTTGGGATGTGCAAAGGCCCAAAGGTAGGGGCTTGGCATGTGCCGGGAACAGCCAGAAGGCCAAGGAGGCAGGACAGAATGTGGAAGGGGAGAGGGGGTGCAGGAGGCTGGGCTGTGAGGTCCTGCGAACCACTATGAGACACCTGCCTTTCAGCGGGAGGATCCACTGGAGAGTCTGGGCAGAGGAGGCTGGTGTTGAGGCCCAGGAGGGGACAGTGAGGTGGTAGGATGGCTGGGTTCTGGATGGATTGAGGGTAGGCCTGACGGGGTTTGCTCCTGGACAGGCTTGGATTTCTGCCCCATCAGAAATGTTGTATATAACATGTCCATGGATAAGGTGCGCTGCTGTGAGGCCAGGTTGTTCCTTCCTCCTTCAGCTGACATTTATCTGGCACCTGCTGTGTGCCAAGCTCTGGGCTGGCTGCTAGAGCAGCCTGGTCCCTGCTTCAAGGAGGGGAAGACAGGAAAGAACACCAGCCACAGTGTCTCCCCCTGGAGCAAGCCGACCAACGGGCAGGGCTCGGGTGCTCAGCACATGTTCGAGAAACCGGTTAATGAATGGAAAGAACACACAGGTACTGAGAGGCACAGAGTAGGGGAGGAGGTCAGAAGGCTTTCCAGAGGGAACCTGAGTGTGGCTTCAAAGTCTCCGTGAAAAGAAGCCTGGTACCCCCAGGATGCTTGCGTGGAAGAAACAGTATGAGCAAAAAAGTGGTCTTCAAAAAGCTTGGCTTGTGAGTCGATTAGGACTTTCGCAGTTGCAAAGGACAGACAGCCCAGTCTAAATAGCCTTAAGCAAAAAGCAACTGGTTTGCTGAACTGGATGCAGCAGCTCAAAAGTCAGGAGGTTTCAGGCATAGCTGGATCCAGAGGCTCAAACCCTGGCATCGGCAAGTGCCTCTCGCCCTTTAAGCATCTGCCTTGTTTCTTTCTGGCCTGGTTCTCAGAAGGTCATTTAAGCCAAGGTCCCAGGATTGGTTCTGACTGGTCTGCACCCTCATTGTCACAGGGGTGGGTGATGCTGATCCCTGATGCAGTTGCCTGAGCCTAGGTGCCCACCCCTAGAGCCTGGAGTAGAGCAGGACCCCGGAAGCAGGGAGGGGGAGCCCTCCTAGACAGAATCGAGGTGCCGGGTGTGGGCAGAGGAGTCAGACCCCCACCCCAACTTGTTAGGGACCCCGTGCCTGTTTTCATCAGGTGGTTGTGTTTGTTTGGCGGGCGAGGCTGGTGGCAGGGAAGGATTGGGAATGAGGCCAGAAAGGTAGTCAGAACCAGGTCACGGAACGCTCTTATACGTGAGAGTTTGACCATTGTTTTTGAGGTGGCCCTGTGCCTGGTACATCATGGTCGCTCAGTACACTACCTGTCTCACGGATGCCACCAGATGGTTCCAAACAGAGAAGCAGCACAGGGGAATGAGTGTTCGAGGCGGCCCGGCGCAGGGCCTGGGCCGGACCGGGGGCCGGCTGGGAGGGCGCGGGCAGTCCGGACCTCAGGAGCGGGCTCCGCGCACGGCCGGGGTCAGGGGAGGCCCGTCCCTGCTCCTGCCTCCTTGGTGGCGGGCTCCCGTACTTGTTCTCATGCTCCTCTCCCTGGGAGGCAGTCGGGACCAATTCGGGTGGCAGAGTTGAAGCCCGGCATTCTCATCCTGGCGGCCCTCATCTACTGGGGAGCCGTGGCCTTCGCTTCCCTCCTAGCTGCAGGCTGATGTTTGTGGTGGATGAGCAGGGTGTGTTTCTCAAAAAGCAGCCAGTTGCCCGGTGAGGCCAGGCCGCCTTTTCACTTGGGTGGCCCTGCTTCCTGGGCAGGCACTAAGCTCCCTGCGGTTGAATTTTTTGCTTCATAAAGCTCGAGGGAAGATGTATTTGTGTCCCTGCATCTGCCCTGACTCCTCCCGGGAGAGAGAAGATGCTACAAGAGGTCTGGGGTTCCTGAGGTCAGAGTGCATTCTTGTCTGTCCCCAGGGCTGTGGCTGGGCTGGCCCCTGACATTGGAGAGGTCACGTGGAACGTTCTCCGTGGGGCTGAGTTTGTCCTTCCCTGCCTTTGGTCGGTGGGACTCTTGGCGCGCCTGAGATTTCCTGGGGAATGAGGCGTCACCGCCCCGCGGGCCTGCTGGGGAAGACCTGGGTTTGGTCCCAGCACTCCCCAAGGGCTACTCAGGTCACTTTTCTGAGCCTGTGCCAAGGGGGCCACCAGACCACCCTGTGGGAGCCCCTGGAGCCCCCTGAAGTGCCCAAAAAAGGTCAGTGGGTGGCATCCAAGTGGGCACCCCAAACCACCCCTTGAGCAGTCGCTAAGAGAAGGGGAGTGATGGGGCCTCAGCTCCCCTGGGGTCACTGCCTGTGGCCCAATGTTTTCCTGGTGGGTGGGCTGGCCTGGGAGGACTGGAGCGGGAGCTGCTGGAGGCCCCGTGTGAGAACAGGGGGGTAGGTCTGAGAACCCCTCGAAGCTGCCGTGCCAGAGGAAACACCTCCCAGAAGGGAGCCTCAGGTTGCTCCCCACCCCCGCTCGCCCACCATCTTCCCTCCCCGGCCTGGCAGAGGTGCGAACCCCAAGCTGGCTGTGTCCAAGGGGCTTTCCTCATTACCGCACTTTAGTCTGCGTTGGCTTAATTTGAAAGACTTATTGCCTCTGAGTCAAAACACAAAAATCCCCCTGGATGTGCTGCAGTGGCAGTGTTTGCTGTTGAGGGAGGAGCTAGTGCGTTCTCTGGGTTGGGGGTGGGGGGTCCCTAATCCTTCGCTTCCTGCCTGCAGCCAGGTGGCTCCTGGGTTTGGAGACCCTGAGCTTCCCCCAGCTCAGGGGTCCTCTGGGACAGGTGCTCAGGGCTGGGTAGGCGGCAGGATGATTGCTCGTCCTTTGATCAAGCCACTGCCCTTTGCTGGGAAAGAAGCCTAGGCCCCGACCTCGAGGCCCGAGCACCTGCGGGTGCTGGTGATGCTGGGAACCCGCAGCCTCCAGAGTGCCTCTCCTAAGATGGTCTGCCAGGGTGGGGGAAGAAATTCGTAGCTTGACGTTTTTTTTTAACCTCTTCCTGTTTAATTTCTATTTTTTTGATGTGTGTTTTCAAATGTATGTCATCTAGCAATACAGAAACAGGTGAGTATCATGTATGCATAATTTATCTTTTGGGGGCTATATGCTTAAAAGTTTGCTAATCTGGTGCATAACCAAAAAAAGGCTGGTGCGTGGTGCTGTGAATGGGGCTCTGGTTTGTGAAGGGAGGGGGCATCCCCAGGGTCCAGGGAAGGCTGCGGTGGGGAAGTGGGCCTGGGAAGGTGCCCTGGGGAAGGAGGGCGTGGGTGGGGATGGCGTGGCAGACAGCAGCATCCTGGCCCCGCTCTGTGCTCGGGCATCGTGTGTCATCCCATGCACGTGGATGCGGGGGCCTGGGCCTGGTGGAACGGGCCCTTGGAAGAATTTGGGGGAGAGGTTTGGTCCGTTTCTTCCATGGTAGACACCATTTCCTAAGGCCTAGACCAAGGGTCATCAAACTCTAAGAGCCAGATAGTAAATATTTAGGCTTTGTGGACCAGGTGATCTCTCCCTTGCAACTACTCATAGCGAGGAGGAAAGTAGCCAGAGATCGTATGTCAACAAAAGGGCATGGCTGTGTACCAATAAAACTTTATTGACAAAAACTGACAGCAGTCCACACTGGCCCATTGGGTCATCGTTGGCCAAACCCCGGCCTGGATTAAGAGGATGGGGCCCAGCGTGGCTCACCCACCAAAAAGCAAGCCCCTGACCCTGCATTCACAAGTGAATGCTCCAGCAAGATACACTTGTGGGATTCGGGGGTATGGCATGGACCCTGCAGAGAGTTTGCAGAGCTGGAGCAGGTAAATGTCCCTTTCCGTGACATAGCAGAGCACCCCCAACTCCAGCACATTCTTGCACCAACTCCTCTAGAGCCAGACAATCATGGCAGCGGGAGGAGTCCGGGCCCCCTGCTCATCGTAGAATCACAAAGCACTACCGCAAGATTCAGAGCCCTGCAAACCAGAGTGCCTGGCAGCATTGTGGGAAAATGTGCTGCAGGAAGACTGTCCCCTTCTCTCAGGTACAGAAGCACCAGAGTTAACCAACCCTTGCCAGTGTCTGTCCTGTAGGACTTTCTCCGAGCCTTGAGGATGCTAATGGGCTTTGTGACTCCAGGAGGGCGTACCCTATTTCCCCCAACTCGGAAATGAGTTTTCTAGGGCTTTTAAGAACCTGTGCAGCCCCATTTGCTGAAGAGCCAATCTCCTTCGACGCTTTATTTTATAGCTGGAGAAACCTAAGGCCCATAGTGGTCGAATGTCTCACTCAGGTGACACAGGGAGCTGGGGATGGTGTTTCTGCTCGGTCACTTCCCTCCTGGCTCGGGAGAGCCATGGAGTTGAGGTGCCACCCCCTTGCCCTGATAGAATCACAGATGCGGGTGTCCTGGGTTGTGCTTCTGGCCACGGCGACACGAAGACAGTTTTGTCCAGGGGGGCACTGTGTCCATTCCTCTCTGGCTTTTCAACTGGGATACTGGTGACATTACAAGGAGGATAACTTTTTGATGTGGGGGATGTCCTTGCTCTGGAGGATATTTAGGGAACCAGTGGGGCACCTCCCACCCCTGGTCATAGCCGTGGCCACCGACACGGCCAAATGTCCCCTGGGGAGATGTAAAATCATCCCAGTGGAGAACCACGGCTCTTAGTTAAGCTAGTAAGCGTGGAACCTGCATTTTCTGGGATCGCTGATCGTGGTAGAAAGCTGTGCTGGCACTCCGACCGAGTATAGGAGACTCCCTGGGGGCGGGGCGCAGGGTGGTAGGAGAGGCATCCCAGGCAGGAAGCTAGAAGAGTCCCAAAGGTATAAGAAAATACACGGGCGGTTCTGTGCTGCCTTAGGGTTGGGTGCCACCAGTGGAGGGGTTCCTGGATGGGGAGACACCGCTGAAGAGGGAGGCAGAGGTGAAATCCGGAGTGGATGGAGGGCATACAGCCCGGGCAGGGACTTCACGCCAGGGCAGGACAGAATGAGCTTACAGGCAGAGAGTGATGGAGTGTTCAGGAACGGCGACGTGGGACAGTGGGTGGGATGTAAGAGGAAGGCACGGAACAGTGGGGTGGAGAGTGTTCTGGAAGGTGAGCCTCACAGCCGACCAGAAGGCAGTGCTGGAGTCTGGGAGGCCTTGGACAAACGGCCGGAAGGACAGTGATCTTGGGTGTGGATGGGAGGGCTGTGGACAACATTCTGTGGGTAGTGTCACTCTACAGACGTTTTCTTCCCAAAACTTTGGTGGTATGAAGCTTTTGGAGCCTTTTCTGGGACTGATTCCCAGAGTCTAGGGAGGAAGGTTGCCCTGAGTGACAGACGGCTGGTTCGAAGTGGCCCACGAGCAGGTGGCCACGAGTGTGCCGAGAAAGAGAAACCAGACGGTCCGTGTGGGTTTCACACCACTGTCCTGGGTAGGCAGGTAGCCTTTCTCAGCAAAGTTTATTGAACCATTGCTAGGTGTCTGAGTTAGGGCGGGGCATACACCAAGGTTCTTCACAGACTAACAAGTTCATGGAGAGGAAAGGGACTGCAGCTTGTAGTTGGTGGGTTGGTGGGTTAGTTAGTTAGTTGTTGTTCAAGGTGATGTGGAATTTGCAGGGGATTCCGGAGAGTCACCTGGTTCTGTAGTGGCAGCCTCCCAGGTAGGTGAGTGGGGTGACCTGACATTGGCAGGTGTGTGAGCCGAATGGGGGGCAGCAGCGCTGGGAAGAGCTGGGGAGAGTGAGCCTTTCTGTGACAAAGGGGGCTGAGGTGAGTGTGGAAACAGCCTGTGGGGCCCAGCTCAGAAGTTTGGACTTGAGCCTACAGGCAGGATGGAGCCACTGAAGGCTTTAGAGTGGGGACATCATGACAAACAACGATGCACGTTTGAAGGAGATGGCATGTGCATATTTCTCGGGCTTTTTTCACAAGACGCTCCCAGGAGACACAACTCAATCTGAATCAGCATTGCTTACAGTTGTCAGTTCTGCCCAGAAAAACATCTGGGGTTTGGTGCTTTCAACCCTCGTGCTTTTCTGTATGTAATTTTTTCCACCATGAAAAGAGCTTTATTATGCCTGCTTACGGTGTGCACTCATTGTGAAGACTCTGAGTGATACGTGATACGTCAAGACAAAGAAGTACGAATCACCTGACCCTGAGGTCCTCACACGAACCTGCTGACGCCTGACCATGCTGGGCCGATGGGACGCACACATCCGTATATCTTCAGGCGGACACATTAGGGAGCGTATTGTGCGTTTGCTTACGACCCGCTTCCCTTTTGTCTCTTATCCCCACCCCAAATTGATGGTAACCCGGAGCATGTCTGTCCAGCCTTCTTTTTTTTTTTTTTTCACGTTGCAGAGAAATCCGCATAATAAACCTTACCATCTGTCTTAGTCATCTTGGTTTGCTATAAGAGAGTACCACGGGCAGGGGGCTTAACCCGTAGACATGTCTCACGGTTCTGGAGGCTGGACGTCCGAGATCAGGGTGCTGGCAGGTGTGAGCGGCGAGACCCTTCTCCTGGCCGGCACACAGCTGACTTACTGTGTACTCACCTGGCGGAGAGATCCGGGGTTTCTTCTTAGAAGGGCATTAACCCCATTCATCAGGGCTCTCTGCCCTCTTGACCTCAGCACCTCCCAAAAGGCTGTTCTCCTCATATGATCACATTGGGGGTTAGGATTTCAACATACATTTCTGGGGGATGCACCCTGAGAGTCCGGAGCACCTCTTAACCATTTTTAAGCATACGGCTCAGTAGCATTATGCACGTTTACGGGGTTTTACATCCACTGGCAACATCCGTCTCTAGAACACTTCATCTTGTAAAACTGAAACTCTGTCCTCATTAAACAATGACTCCCTCTCTCTCTCTCTCTCTCTCTCTCTCTCTCTCTCTCACACACACACACACACACACACACACACACACACACCAAACTTGGGCAGCCACCATTCTAATTTCTTTTAAAAATTCAATTTTATTTCTAATTTTTAAAAAGAATTCTTTCTTTATTTGATAGAGAGAGAGAGTGGGGGAGGGGAGGAACAGAGGGAGAGAATCTTCAAGCAGGCTGCCCGCCAAGCGTGGAGCCCAACACGGGGCTCAATCTCATGACCCCATGAGATCATGACCTGAGCTGAAATCAAGAGTCGGAGGCTTCACCGACTGAGCCACTCAGGTGCCCCTATTTCTAATTGTTTTTAGGTTTTATTTATTTATTTGAGAGAGAGCTAGTGAGAGAGAGAGCATGAGCAAGGGAGTAGGGAGAAGCAGGCTCTCTGTTGAGCAGGGAGCCCGATGCGGGGCTCTATCCCAGGACCCTGGGATCATGACCTGAGCCGAAGGCAGACGCTTAACCAACTGAGCCGCCCAGGCGCCCCTATTTCTAATTTTTAATATAAGCAAAAGTTGTAACATTTTGAACTGTTTGTAGGGTTCAAAATTCCCAAGGTAGATAGTGGACAGTCTCCCCCCATCGGCTCCTGTTCTGCAGACACCCCGATCCCCTCCATACAGCATCAAGTGTAGTCATTTTCTTGGGGAGGGGTCCCTCCAGATCTGCTCTCCATATGTAACCATGCATGTAATACACTGTTTTCCTCTTTCTCCCTGAAATGGTGACACACTGTATTATAATCTATTGCACTTTGCTTTAGAGAAATAGGCCTGGGGCTTATGTTGGGGCTCCCACACCCTTCCAGATCACTCCCTGCCACTCCCCGTGCTGCCCCCAACCCTGGGGGCTGCACCAGTGGAACACCTCGAGGGTCTCCCTTTCCCTTTGGCTTCCGGCTGGGATCAGCAGGTGGGAGGCTCGGAGGGAGGGAGGGAGGGAGAAGAGCAAAGTTGGGATGGACCCTGTCTCGGTCCCTGTGAGGTCCCTCGCGCTGGCTGTGTCCGTCTATAGGCCTCTGCTGCCTTCCAGCATACCACCAGATTCTTCTGGAATACCTGTGCTTGGGTTGGAAGTTTGTCCTTCGGGCATGGGGTGGGTGAGAACCTGCTGTCCTAACCCCCCGATGGCAGCAGTCTCCCCTTCTGGGCTCCTTCCTGCCTGTTGACACTTTTTTTTTTTTTTAAATAGAATAGCTTTTTAAAGAATCATTTTAAAAATTTATTTATTTTTCATCATGGAAGTGTTCTCTGTTATCCCCATTCCCCGCCCCCCCACCCCACTGCCATTCTCCTTTCTGTCCCTAAGAATCCGACTCCTCTGGAAACCTCGGGTAAGTGGAATCGTACAGTCCTCGGCTTTTTATGTCTGCTTTATTTCACTTAGCATCATGTCCTCAGGCGCCATACGCACTACAGCATGTGACAGGTTTTCCTTCCTGTTTAAGGCTGAATAGTACTCCATTGTGTGTGAGTCCCACGTCTCGATTCTCCGTTCACCCATCAAGGGATGCTCCTGTTGCTTCCAGTTTTTGGCTCTGTGAACAATGCTGCCGTTAACACAGGTGTCTAAGTATCTGTTTGAGACCCTCCCATCAATTGTTTTGGGTATATCACCAGAAGTGGGGTTGCTTCGTTGTGCGGTAACTCTATTTTTAGTTTTCTGGAGGAACCGCCATACTGTTTTCTACAAGAGCTTCACCATGTTTACGTTCCCACCAAGATGGTACAGGGGTTCCAATTCTCCACATCCTTTCCAACAATGTTATCTTCTAGTTGTTTTTACTTTAACATAACCTTTTCGTTGAAGGTTAATACACCCAGAGAGCTCCACACCTCCCTGCCTGCCCAGTGATATATACGCATGTATCTTTGGGGACAGCATTCTTTCGTTAAAACGGGCTCGCCTTCCGTATTCCCCATTGCTCTTCTCTCTAAATGCACGTGGAAATGCCTCCAGGATCACTGGTATGGTTCTACCTTGTTTTTTTTTTTAATTTTCATTTTTTATTTAAATTCAATTTAGTTAACATATAGTGTATTATTAGTTTCAGGGGTAGACTTCAGTTTCAGACCCTGCTTTCCTCATCAGTTGCATAGAACAGCCAGTGCTCATTCCATCACGTGCCCTCCTTCATGCCCATCACCCAGTTACCCTGGCCCCCGGCCCCTCCCCTCCAGCAACCCTCAGTTTGTTTCCTGTGGTTTGTCTCCCTTTCTATTTTCACCTTATTTTATTTTTCTTTCCCTTCCCCTATGTTCATTTGTTTGTTTCTTAAATTCCACATCTGAGTGAGATTATATGATAATTGTCTTTCTCTGATTGCCTTATTTCGCTTAGCATGATACCCTCTAGTTCCATCCACTGCATTGCAAATGGCAAGATTTCATATTTTTGGTGGCTGAGTACTATTCCCTTGTACATATAGACCACATCTCCTTTATCCATTCATCTGTAGATGAACATCTGGGCTCTTTCCATAGTTTGGCTACTGTGGACATTGCTGCTATGAACATTGGGGTGCAGGTGCCCTTTCGCATCACTATTTTTGTATCCTTTGGATAAATGCCTGGCTGTGCAATTGCTGGGTTGTAGGATAAACCTTATTTTTTAAATTGCTGCGCAGTGGTTCATGGTACAGATGTGCCAGAGTTGTCCACTTGATGACACTTCCATCAATGACAATACACTTAATTTGGAGGAGCAGACAATGGCAGTGCCTCTGTAATAAACACCCCTATGCAGACATCCTGAGTATGGGTGCTTTTCTCCCTAATGGGCCCAAGCCCCAGGAGTGTAATTGCTGGGATGATTTCTGTTTCAATTTTGTCTCCCCAAAGGTGCACCAATTCAGACCACACTGGCCACATGGATGTCCTCTCCTCTCTCCCCACCAGGAGTAGGCATGATTCCTGCATTGACAATGTAGAAACCTGGAGGTACAAACTGACAGCTCATTATTACTTCAGTTCTGTGTGTCTCTGTCTACCAGGGAGGTCGGGCATCTCTTCATACAAGTGTATTTGCCATTTGCTTTTACCTTTTCCCCCGAATTGCCTATTCAAGTCCTCTGGCCATTTGACCATTGTGCAGGAAAAGGACCAGAAGCAAGTGTGACAAACTGTTGACAGCTGTTCATTTTAGGTGTTGAAAATACGTGCCCCTTGTATGTATTTTTGAATTACAGATTTTCAAAATGAAGAAAGCCATTGAAGTGAGAGCTAAACGGGAGACTGGTAATGTGGGCTGGATTGGAGAGACACTGTAGGCAGGGAGGCCAGTCTGGGGACTCTTGCGGTTGCCTTGCCGGTGATGGTGACTTAAACATGAGAGTGGGGACAGATTGGAGCAATTATGGGGGGAAGGAGTTTACACCATTTGGTGCCAATGTGGGAAGCCAAGAAGAAGAGGAGCCCAGGGGAGTGTGAGGGGTTTGAATCTGGGTGACCGATGGGGGGTATGAGGACAGAAATTGGCCAAGATGTGGAGGCTGGGAGGGACCCACGTCTGAGTCAGGGTGGGGTGGGGCAGCCGTGGGGAGGGGCACGGTTGCCATTAGAGTGATACTATTTGCTGGATGTGTCAAGGTCAAGGGGAGATGCTCCCTAGAGGCGGAGGACCCCAGGGAGGGAGGGACCGTCAAGAACATGTGTGTTTAATGGGCAGGAGGAAAACCTGCAGGGAAGCCGGGGTGGGAGCCTCGCCGAGCAGGAAACCAGTGTTTCAAGGTCAAGGTCGTGGTCGGTATTTTTCACACGCAGTTGAGAGGCAGAGAAGATGCTGTTTTGGGCTCGATTTATTGGTGAGGAGGTCATGACTTTAGAAGAGCACTTTCCTGAAGCTGGGGCCCAAAGTCAGTGTGTTAGATTCCACAGCCTGAGCGCTCGGAGGGTGATGGAGGCCACAGGAAGTGTGGGTGGTGGCAGGAGAGGGCGACAAGTCCATGTGGCACCCTGGGCCGGTGGCGCTCTGCTCGGCTTCTGTGCTCTTGAGCCGGGAGGAAGGACCGAGCCACCCTTGCAGCCCATGCAGGGCGCCAGCCACCCGAGGTGTCTCGCACCTAGTCCAGGGCGGAATCTGCCAGAAGCCGCCTTCCTGTGAGAACCTCAAGAACCCTGGTCTCCTTGTTGCAGCGTCTGTTCCCAGAGCGGCCCCAAGGGACCAGGGGAGACATGAGTCATTTCCTGGACAGCAACCTGTCCCAGCTTCTTAGCCATTTTGGGCTCGGCCTTCCATAAATTATCTTCCTTTTCAAGCCCACTTGTAGCTCCTACCAGTCCCTGCCTCCCTGCCAGGTTTGTGAGGCACCCACAGTGTGAAATAGCGGATGAGCCCCCCCCAGCCCCCCCGGCTCCCCAGACCCCTGCACGGCCTGGGCCCAGAAGAGGCCTGCCAGGAGCCAAGCCCTTCTTTTCCTTATTCTGAGAGGAAGGGAGGTTGGCAGAGAGGTCTAAGGAGCCCGTTAGCCAAATAAATGGTGACATTCTATCTCTGCTTGGGCCGATTCCCCCTCCAGCTTGGCTCCTGGGAAAACAGCTCCATGTGTGGACAGCCTTGGCCACGGTTGGCTGAGGGAGGCGGGTGGGGCGCGGCCAGGGCGGGCTGGCCACACGCCTTCGCCTTGTTCAGCATTTGTTCTAGTAGCTCAGGGTAGAGGGACCCCACTTTCCTCATTTAATTTTTCCATGCCTCAGGTTTTTCTTCCTTATTTTCATACAAGACAAAGCATTTTTTAAAAGATTTATTTTATTTATTTGAGAGAGAGAGAGAGAGAGAGTGTGCACGTGCACAGAGGGGAGGGGCAGAGGGAGAGGGAGAGACAGAATCCCAAGCAGACTCCCCACCAGGCACGGAGCCCAAAGCAGCACTCGATTCCACAACCCCGAGATCATGACCCAAGCCAAAGATCAAGAGCCGGACACTTCACCAACTGAGCCACCCAGGTGCCTCTAAAATATACATAACATAAAATTTCTTGTTTTTACTACTTTTAAGCGCACAGTTCAGTGGCATCAAGCACATTCGCCCTGCTGTGCGGCCCTCGCCACCATCCACCCGCAGAACTGTCTCGTCTTCCCCAGCTGAAACTCTGTCCCCATGAGACACAAACTCCCCTTCCCGTTCTGCAGTCCCTGCACCCACCATTGCACTTCCCGTCCATGAATCTGACTATTCTAGGCGCCTCATAGAAGTGGGGTCATCAGTAGTTGTCTTTTTGTGACTGGCTTCTTTCGTTGGGCATCATGTCCTCAAGGGTCATCCGTGTTACAGCAGGTGTCAGAACAACCTTCCTTTTTAGGGCTGAATACTATTCCATTGTGTGGATCTTGCACACTTTGCTTCTCCGTTCATTTGTCCGTGGACACTTGGCTTGCTTCCACCATTTAGCTGTTGTCAATAGTGCTTCTGTGCACGTGGGTGTACAGATATCTCCTCGAGACCCTGCTTTCGGTTCTTTTGAGTATATGCCCAGCAGTGGAGTTGCTGGGTTGAATGTTACCGGTAATTTTGTTTCATTTTTTGAGGATGCCCCATACTAGGTATCACAACAGCAGTACCCTTTTACAAAACTAAGCATTTTGACTAGGTGGTCTTTAAGATCTCTTTGTGCTTTAAAAGAAGGTGGTGGTTCTCTGGTTGTGTGGTCAGTGGCTAGAAGATGATCTTTGGAGTTTGGATTTGACTACGGATCATGTGACCAATAATTTTTATGCCACCTAATGCATTAATATGTGTCAAGTGCAAAGTGCCTCAAAGTGTCCTCCTCGTGGTGAGGTCCATGTGAACATCTGGTACTGTTTGAGTTGAGGACCCACTGTGTGCTGGGAAATGTTGGCCTCTTCACAAATATTACTGTTTTGCTTCTCTTTGACCTCTTGCAGGCTACGTATTCACTATTGTTTTTCTGGGTGAAAAGTTAGCAATGCTTTCTCATGCTGTTGGTTGCAAGTGGTATTTCTTGGGTTTGTAACGCATTTCAAATTTTGTTTACCTAAAAGAAATATTCTGGGGCGCCTGGATGGCTCAGTTGGTTAAGCGTCTGCCTTCGGCTCAGGTCATGATCCCAGGGTCCTGGGATCGGGCCCCATGTCGGGCTCCCTGCTCGGTGGGGAGCCTGATTCTCCCTCTCTCTGCAGCTTCCCCTGCTTGTGCTCTCTCTCTCTCTCTCTCTGTCTGTCAAATAAATAAATGGAATCTTAAAAAAAAAATTCTAATCTTCCTTCCTGGTTCTTTTTTTTTTCTTTAAAGATTTTATTTATTTATTTGACAGAGAGAGACACAGCGAGAGAGGGAACACAAGCAGGGGGAGTGGGAGAGGAAGAAGCAGCTGGTCTGACGCCTCCCTAGCTGGTCCCGGTGCCTGAGTCCTGATGCCCTAGAGTGGCATTGAAGGCCCTGGCCATCCTGCTCCAGACCCTGTCTCATGCGCATGCTCGCTAATTATTGCCCTAAATGCTCTGGCCGCATTGACCTCCCTCGGGTTCCCAAATACGCCATCACCATGGGCCAGGTTCTCTGCCCAAAGTGTCTCTCCTGCCTGCCTCCCTCGGCTCACCTCTGCTATTAAAACCCCAGCCCTCTGTCAGGACCCCTCAAAGGACACAGCCCTGCGAATCCCGCCCCTTGTCTACCCACACCCTGCCCGCCCCCCGCCACCTGTCTCTGCAGCCCCCGCAGCTCATGCATCTGCTTCTGCTGTGACTCTCCTGTGAGGCTACAGACAGCCGTGGCTTGTTTGCCTCAGTCTCCCCACACCAGGCTCTGCCTTGCGGGGCAGGCAGATCGTCGCATTTGCAGGACAGATCATTAGTGGTTAGAAAAGGGCAAGGCTGTGTCAAGAAGCTTTTTTACTTTTTCCTGATGGTTTTACGTTTTTCCTTCACCATGTGAGGAGAAAGACCACAACAGGAAAGCCAGTTTATGGGTTTTTAAACAGGAGACACAGCTCAGTGACATCTTCCCTAGTTGGGCTCCTGTTGGGGAAAGGAGCAATGGTGCCTTGCCCTAGGGGAGAGTCCTCAAGGGACGAAGGGCAACGGGGGCTCCAAGGAGGGTCTGGGGTCTTAGTCCAGTGATTCTTGGCCCCTTCACTTACCCCTCTCAGAACGAAGTCCACACCTGAGGGTCTGGAAGAAACCACTCAGTTAAGTGGGGGGAGGAGCTTTCTGGTAATTTCTGTCTGGTTGTCCTAGAAATTCTCCATTTCACTTCCCAGCATGTCAGAGTAGGGATCTGAGACTCACCCCATGCCGTTCAGCCCTGCCCACCCCCCCATCCTGAAAGAACAGCTCTGTGACAGGGGCGGAATGGGATGGAAGTTGGCCCCTGGTCCCTCTAAGACAAGCAGGGACTTGGCCAGGTGGGGCAGGGAGACTGGGAGGTTGGCTCCTGATACTCAGGGTAGCCAGACCTTCACCTCCGAAAGTACTGGTTTCTTTTAAAAGGGGAGGGGGCACCCTTCAAGGCGCCGGGCCCTCCCCGCGGAGCTGCCACAGCTGCTGGTACCCCCCTCTGCCCAGAGCACGGACCGGGCGGGAACTTTGCACCTGGCCAGGGGACCCCTCTCTGGCCCTGGGGCCACCGGCCTGCCTGGTCCCTGAGGTCCTTGGCTTGTCTTAACTTCAAGACCTCCCTGGTTTGGGGATGGAAAACCCTCTCTGGGGGGGGTGAGAGAGCAGGGCGAGGCTCGGGGTGGGCAGAGGTGCACCCCAGCTCTCTGCTACCTTTCTCCCCCCCGGTCACGAGCGCTCCCCCTCCTGCCTGGCTTGGGAAAGGGTCCGCTGGTCAGCAGCCCCTCTGGGCAGCTCCCACTCACGTCCTCAGCCCTGCCCTCCTGATGGGAACACTCTGGCTCTACCTGGGGCCCCATGTGGACATTTGTTAAGAGCTCGGGGCCTCCAGCCTCCCACCCCCTGTGCCTTGTCTTTCCTTTCCCACATCATCCTGTCTCTGTCCCTCTGTCCCTCTGTCCCTCTGTCTCTCTGTCTGCATCTGTTTCGGTCCCACTGTTTCTGTGTGTCTCTCTCTACCTCTATGTCTCTCTCTGTGTCTCTGTGTCTTCTGTCTCTGCGCCCCGGGAGGCCCCCTGAAGCCAGGGTGGGCTCTTCTAGCCTGAGACCAGCATGACTAACACTGGGGAAAACCTGCCCCGTGTACCTTGTGGGGTGGGGTGGGGTAATTCCAGAGGGTAAGACAGATCGTTCTAGTGGCCCCCTTCCTTGTGCTGGGGGTTTGGACCTGCTGCCACGTTCCCTGTCCAGAGTTAGCAGTCTGTCCCTTGCAGGGAAATGGGGGAAGCTCCCACCTTCTCAGTGTGGAAGTAGGGGAGAGAAAGCATGGCTTGAATCAGTGCCGGAAAATATTAAAGGCTCGGGTATAAATCCACGGTGGGGGAGGGTGGGGGCAGAAAACGCCTCCTTGCATGTGCCCCTCCCCCCACCACCTGAGGGACACCTAGAGACAGGGGGTGAGGCGTATCCCTCAGCTCCCCCCCTACGCTATTCCCTCCGAGTGCCCCTCCAGTTTCCGCTCACGGGGACACAGGCGAGGTCCCGGCCGTGAGGCACCTCCGCCTGGGGGAGACCCAACTGCCTGGGGTTCCGGGTCTGCTCTGATGGGAGGCGGGTGGGGATCAGTGCCCAGACTGGGCCTGAAGTATCCCCCCGCCCCCGAGGATGGCCTTGGGGGGATGGCCGTGGCCTCGGTGTGATCCTGGCCCATCTCCTGCCAACCCCTCCTGGAGCCCTGTAAGCTGGTGAGTTTCTGTTCATTTCACGGCAAGTTGTTTGGGGACAAGAGAGCTGGTCGTTGGCGGAAGGGGCCTGGGAAGGCGGCTAAGGGAACAGTGCTGTCATGAGCCTGCCCCCGCGGGCCAGGCTGGGCTCTACGGGGACATCACCTCCACCGCTGCCAAGCTGGGCCCACCTGTCATTTTGAAACCTTGACTTACTGGCTACTGAAATGGGTACAGCGTCTGCATGAGGTTCTGCCTTTGCCCCATTTCCTCTGTGACTTCCAGCCTTGCTTTTCTGGGCTTTCCTGAAGGGGGTCGTGGGAGGATCCCCGGGTCTTGGAGGGTGCAGCAGCAGCAGGAGGAAGGGAACGGGTTACAAAGTGGCCTCCCCTTGGGCCCGCAGCCTCCCTTCTGGAGGGCTTTTAAAAACTGGCCCTATTACCTTGTAATTGTTCCCAGCAGCGAGGAGCAAGCCTGTGGAGGAGCGGCTCCAGTGTTTGTTTTGCCTTCTGTGTTCTCCAGGCCGGTGGTAACCAAGGGCCGCTTCCCCTTGGTGACGGTGGAGCTCACTCAGGCCAGGGCTGATCCAGCCCCGGCGAGGGAGGCCCGGGGGACCTGAGGGCCTGGCCACTGGCAGGGAGGGCACCCTGCTCCTAGGGCTCCAGGGGCTGCCTCTACTCCTCAGTTCTGCTCCCAGCCTGAGGGCCCGTGGGCTTCTCTCCTGACGCTTTCCCCAGGCACTGGCCCGAAACATTCCAGAGCTCCGGATCTGCTGGTAGGTGTCCGGGAGACCGTGAGGCCACTTGCTGGCGGACCGTGTGGGACGGCTCTCGGGCAGGGCTGTGGGCCTCAGCCAGGATGCTCCCTGGGGCCACAAGGGACCTGCATTCTAGGTTCTGGCAGGACCCAGGGTCCAGAGGTGACTCCGGGGGAGGGTTTTGCGGGAGAAGGAGATGTGCGGGAGGCTGACCGGGATCGGCTCTGTGACCAAGGGTGGCAGGACAGACAGAGGGACGCGATTCCAGCGGGTGGGGTTGTTTGAAGTGAAAGGGTCGGCATCACTGCAGGTGTGGCTGCAAGAATGCGTGAGGCCCCCGGAGGGTGGCGAAGCTGGTGTGGCTAGTTGGTGAGGTGAGGATACTTGGAGAGCTGAGGAGGCCTTGGAGGGTGGGCAGAAGGGAGCCCCTGATGAACTGTGAGCAGAGGAGGGGTCCGGAGTGGTGTCACCAAAACCTTGGTCTTCCCCGACCCCGAGTGGCCGGGGGCTTCTAGAAGGTGTGGGCCAGGGACTCTACAGCCTGTTTTATATGCCCCTGCTCCCGGGGGTCTGGCAGAAGGACGGGGCTCTGACAGGCTCTGCCCATTCCTTCTGTGAAACTTGTCGGCTTCTAGATTTGGTTTGTTAGGAGCCAGTGCTGTTTCAGGATTGCTTCCTGGAGAGGGGTGGGCGCACCTCTGTTTTCTTTCTGATGCGTGTTCCCTCCAGGCCTCTGCCTTGGGGAGGGCCCGCTCCACAGCCCGCCCAGGACCGGGGCTCAGAGCACCTGGGGAGGGCCCGAGACTCTGCATTTGCAGCCAGCTCCAGGCGTCACCAGATGGGGGGCGCGGGGGTACTGTTCCCTGGCCCCGGAAGGGGCTGTGTTCTCGGGGAAGGAGTTGGACGGCTCTGCATCCAGGACCGCAGTCATGTCTGGTTTTCCGTTTGGGGGACCCGGAGAGGGGGTGCCATCAATCAGGAGAGGTGGGCAATGTGGGTGGGGGCCGGGCAGGACGCGTGGGGACTGGCCCGAGCTGCGCCGTCCGCCTTTCACACGGATTCCTTCCACTGGCCCAGCTGCCGATACTATTAAACCTCTGTGATTCACTCCAGCGCGTTTCAAAGGAAGGCGTTGTGTTACGAAAACGTGGGTCCCGGCCGCTTGTTTTGTTGGCAGGTCCTGCTGCCTCAGCAGAAAAGAGGCGCTCTTGATATGGGAACGGAAACTTGGGACGGCCTTAGAAATATCCAGCGTGTTCGGCGGGAGAGAAAAGCTGTGGTCTTCCTCCAGCTGTGGAAACTCGCTGCCCAGCCAGGAAGGCAGTCCCGGGGCTGGCCACAGCGGGGAGGAGGTCCCCACACTCAGGTCTGTGGTCTGAGCTGCACGCGGCCGTGACCTTGAGGGATGTGGGGCGTGTCCTCTGCCCTCCCTTTCCCTGTGAAGGTAACCTGCTGCCCGTTGTGTTTTACGGCAAGTCCGGCCTGCAGAGGAAGTACCTTTCTGAAGGCGGTCTGGCTGATGTTGCCAAGGCGAGCACACGTGATGTGCACCTGCAGCCCTCATGGGGACCTAGGACCAGAGGGACCGGGCCCAGCCCGGATGGCCAATCCTGGGCTTGCTTACATTTCCAAAGTTGTGCTGACGAGCTTGCTGGAGAAGCAAACACATTCATTCTGGTTTCTTCTTCCCTCTACCCTGATTGCCCTCCGGGACTAGCCCATTAAATGGATGTCGGGCCAATTTCCCTTTTTCCGACTTCCCCTTTCTTCCTTTTGCGTTCTCAGATGTGATAGGTGGGCTAGACTCAGCCTGGATCGAAGTTGCTTGCTCAAGTGGGATAGACTCAGCCCAGGTCCAAATTGCTTTCCCAAGAAACTTCTCCAGATGCGTGTGTCCCAGCCACCGCCACCTGGCCTCAGCAGAGCCCAGGACACCGCAGGTCCACCCCACAGCCGCCACCGCGTCCTGGGGCAGGCACCGCCGGGGATGTTGGGGAGGCACCAGGGGAGTGTCCTGTAGAGGCAGACCTCTGCTGGCCTTGCAGCATCGGCACCTGAGGGCTTCCTGAGGAGGCCTCTCCCCTCATTAATGAGCCTGAGATGGGGAGAGGCGGCCGCTGAGCTGAGTCACTGACACCCTGAGGCGGCTCTTCTCTGTGGTCACGTTATGGTCAGACTTCTCCAGCCACCACTGGAGAGCTACCAGAGATGCTCTCCCCAGAAACCCTCCTGCTTCCCTTCCTCTCTTCCTTCCTTCCGTCTCCTCAAACCCCTAAATCACAAATGCATCACCGGTGTTGGGTCTTTATTAAGTGCCAGGCTTTCTACGGGCCCCTCATTTAATCCTCAAAGCAAACCCATGACGTTAAGCCGTCATCCCCCCCCGCCCCTCCCCCCCCGCCCTGCATTCTGGTGGAGGAGGAACCTGTGGCTCAGAGAGGGTAGAGAACTGGCCCAGGGTCTCCCAGCTCGTGGAGCTGAAGCTTAAGCCCAAGTGGCCCAACTCCAGACTGCCTGTGTCTTCTCCAAAGGCAACTAAACAAGTTGCCCTTGATTGATCCTGTTTCAGTTCCAAGAAGTCTTGGATAGAGGCAGTGGGGCTACTCAGATGATAATCCCAGGAGAGCCAGCTGGGCCCTTGGGGTCACTGTGGTCCACCCAAATTTTGTAGATTCAGGAACTGGATTATTTTCCCCCAGTGTCTCCAATTTTGATACCATTTAGAGATAGCTACCAAACTCACAAGAGAATGAGGTATAAACCTGAGTAATTTGTTCACCTACAGTAAGGAGTAAGACAGTCAAGTGTGCTAAAGATTTGTGTCGCCTCTACAAGTGGCACATGGGAAGCACAGAACCAGAGCTCAGGGAAGCTGGCTGAATAGCCCTCCTGTTTTGTAACTGGATAGCTCTGCTGTCACCGTGGGGGGCAGATGCAACAAGAGCTGGAGTCCGTGGGTCCGTAGGTTAAGCCGCCATCTTCCCAGGTTCTGGGTCTCTGTTCTCACTCACCACCAGCTTCTTTAAACAAGCCCTTTCTTCAACAAGCCCTTTCATTAGACAAGGCCTAATATCACCTATTGGGTGATCTTTCATTTTGGTTACATTCTGGATCCTGCGCTTCTCCCACCCTTAGGTTCAAGCTGCATCCTTGCATTGACACCTCAGCTCATCTCCTTGCTTCCACTCTGCTGCCAACAGCCTCTTCTCAACACAGCAGCCTAAAAGGATCCTGTTAGAGCAGAAGTCACACTGGGTCCTCTGCCTGCTCAAAGCTCTCTGCTGGTTTCTCATCGCACTGAAAACAGAATCCAGAGTCCTGACTCTGGCCCTCAAGGTCCGTGTGCCTGCCCTCTGCATAGCTCTTACCTGCCTCCTTCCACAGCCTCCCCTCCCTGCTCTCCAGCCCTATGACCCCTCTGTTATTCTCCCGGCATGCCAAGCGTGCTTCTACCTCAGGGCCTTTGCACCTCCTGTTCCCTCTGCCCAGAATGCTCTTCCTCTGGAGCAGGCGCGTGCTTTTCTCCCTTCCTTCATCCAGGTCTCTGTCCGCATCTCACGGTATCAGAGAAACCTTCCCTTACCACCTGCTCCCATCACTTGCTCTGTCCCCACTATGCTGCCTTATTTTTCTTTGACACATATTACTTGACCCTGCATTAGCTATTTATTCATTCAACACTTATTTATTGAGCACCTGCTATGCCCCAGGCAGTGTTCTAGGCCTGGGGCTGCCACAGTGAACACAACAGATACAAATCTCTGCCCTCGAAGTTTCCATTAATTGTTCAAAGGATCGCTATCCATCTCCCCCACTAGACTAAGCTCCACAAAGGCAATGATTTCTACCTGTATGTACATAGTAGGTGCCTAATAAATATTTTTGGAATGAATGCTGATCCTTAGGCTTCTTATTTGGACTTGGGTGTTTTCCACTTGTTCATCAGCTGAACATGTATGGACCACCTCTGAGGTTGGATCACTTCTGCAGGCCACTGTCTTGCTGATTTTGCCCACTCTTACCACTTTCCACCCGGGGAAGATGCTCTCTGCCCACGTCGGTTGAACACTCTCCCACTCTCCTAAACACCGACCATGTGTGGCCCACACTTTTGAATTATCCACAAAGTTGGGGTCCTCAGGGACTAGGGAACAAAGAAAGGGTCTTGGGAAGCCCGTGTCCCCCCCACCCCCATCAGGGCTCAGCAGGTGCTTATGGGATGGGGTGAGTATGCAACCCGGATGTTTTGTAAGCACCTGCTGTATGCACATAGGCCTTGCACGTGGTCCTGTTTTCCCCAGCTTCCCATGTTTTTCATAGTGAGTCCGGCCAGAGAGGGTCGGTGGGAGAGGGGGGCGCCCAGCCCGCGAGGCTTAGGTCTCTCCAGGTCTGTGAGCGAGAATCCTCACGAGAATCCAGAAACTCAGCCCATGAGAACAGGTTTTCATGTGGCGACAGGTCCAGTCCAACCGTGCCAAAGCCCTGCTTCTGCGGTGCGGCATTGCAGCTGACAGGCGGGCACCAGCGTCCTCGATGGAGGGTGTGAGCAGGATCTGCCCCACGAGGACGGTTTCCTGGTATCGCAAAGCAGGGCCTCTGCCAACTTGGCGTGGCCTCGGGGTGTTGACCTGCTCTGTGCAAAAGCAGGGGACTGGGAGCTCTAGTGTGGCCCTCCTCACCCTGCCTCGGTCCCCAAGCGGGGAGTGTGCAGACAGTGATCACCGGGATGTGGGGATCCTTCCGTGGCCTCATCCTCAGACCGGGATGCTTCTGCCTCTGTCGTCCGCCTCTCCCCCCACCACATTTTGGGTGCAGGCGCGGAGATGCAGGCACGCACTCCAGATTCCTCCAGAGAAACTCGATCTACAGGTGCCGGGTCCAGGCGGCTCGCGTGCCAAACCGCGGCTCTGCACTTTTTCTTGTGGAGGAAAGAAAGGGGGTGGGGTAGGGAGCCCTGAGCGCCAGCGGCCCGTCTCTAGAAGACTCCCTACTCCCCTCATAGGAGTGTCGTTGGCCATGTCCCTGCTTGGAGCCCTGGCTAACAGGCCTCCTTCCATCAGCCAGACCTCTTCAAGCTCCAGGCCTCCCTCAGCTCTGCAGCGCCTTCCACACCCACCTCCTGCTGTGTGGATTTTGGACGGGTAGATGTTTGCCATCCGTGTATGCTTTTTTTTTTGTTTGTCGAGGTGAAATGCACATAATATAACAACGGTTTTAAAGAGTACCATTCAGCGGCATTTAGTACTTTCATGATGCTGTGCAGCCACCATCTCTGGCTAGTTCCGGAACATTCTTATCCCCCTGCAAAGAGGCCCTGACTCGTTAGCAATCACTCCCACTCCCCACCCCACCCCACCCCACCTTCCCTGGCCCCTGGCAACCACCAATATGCTTTCTGTCTCTATGGAGTCACGTATTCTGGCTTTATCGTATCAGTGGGCTCATGCCACGTGTGACCTTTAATTATATCTGGTTTCTTTCACTCAGCATCATTTCATTTGAGGTTCCTCCAGGTTGTAGGATGTGTCAATCCTCTATTCTTCTTTATGGCTGAATAACGTTCCATTGTGTGTGTAATCCACAGTTGGCTTACCCGTTCATCCACTGATGGGCATGGGGGTTCATCCATGTATGTTTTTGCTACAGTAATAAAACACCAGTAAAGAAATTTGAACGAAAGGGAAATTCATAAGCGCATCACCCGAAACACAGACACATTTTCAATTTTCTGGGTTCCTTTTCTTCCCTTTTCCCATGCATGCCTGTATAATATGTTCTAGATTTCACTCTTAGGGCACGTATAGTTGGTGTTCTTCATTTCACTTGCCATCGCAAGCCTTTTTCCTTGCCTCTCCTCCTGCAGTGGTCCTTCCAGCCAGCATCTTTGACGACTGCGTCGTGCTTACTCCCTAGCAGCCCTAGCTGGGGAGGCCGCTTCCTGCCTCCTTGCCTTACCCCCACTCCCCCTGTGACAAGGTGGTGCCGTGGGGATCTGGCACCTGGACCCTTCGACCAGCCTGGAAGTTCAGGATTGATTGACTCGCTGCCTTTGGACTTGCTGAGACCCCTCTTGTCCAGTTGGTGGCCCAGGATGTTCAGGACTTTCCCGGTGGACAGGAGAAGAGGAGGAGGTCCAGAGACATAGAACAGGAAGTCTGCGAGCCATCGTGGCTTTAGAAGTAGAGCTAAGTCCTTTTGTCGGCTGGCCGGTGAGGCGTGGGGATTTACCTCTCCCTCAGCATCCTGTTCAGTTCCGTGAAATCGCACACAGGGAATGGTGATTAGGTTGCACTAGGAGACACAAGGCCTGATTCCTTTCCAAGTTCCTTGGCTGCAGTCCAGTTGAGGTCCAGGTGACAAGCCTTCAGTCTGGCTAGCCGTGCAGAAATCTGAGCACCTTTCAGCCCCCATGGCCCGTTCAAACACCAGGAAGCCCGGTGGGAGGTTGCTTTGACATTTGATCTTCTTCTACTAAAAATGGACAGCGGGGTGGGGGCTCTGAGGTCTGAGACTTTGAGAGTGATGAGGGAAGAGGGGGCCACGAACTCATGAGAGGAAGCTACTTTAAGACCACCCTGCTGTGGGAGATCCCTAACCCCACACGGGACCATTGCTACAAGCAACCTCCACGTTCGTCTCTACAGACCAGTGACAGAGATGATCATAATGAACAATATGTGGCTCCTAACACATAAAATGGACACAGGAGCTAATCTATTATGACTTGAAAAAAGCAAACTGGGGAGTGGTATGTGGGTGTGATCCTTTGCTCTAAGTGGACTGCCCCCGGCAGGAGGGGGACACTTTAATTTCTACTTTATACGTTTCTGGATTGCGATTTCTTATGAGCCTGCATAACATTTGAAATATTTCAAATCAAGATAGAACAAGCAGTTCTTAAAAAATTGTCGCTGTAAATCCGAGCCCGGCCGTTCTTCTTTCATATGGATTCGAGATTCCAGAATGTTGAACTGTAATGCCTTTGAACCCGCAGCTTCCTATATCTTGCAGAGGGCTCATTGGAATGTAGACCGCTGGGCCCCACCCCCAGAGTTTGATTCAGTGGGTCAAGGGTGGGGGCCCAAGCATTTGCTTCTCCAGCAGGTGATGCTGGCCTCCCGGTCCGGGGACTGCCCACTTTGAGAACTACTCCCGTGAGCGTAATCATCGGAGAACATCCCCACAGCCTCTTCCTCCTGGAGAAAGTTCTTGGGACTTCTGCCCCTGCTCTCGACCTAAGGAGCTCACATGATTTCATTTGCAGTCTTTGAGGTTGTTCATCCTCACGTGGGGCTTCCTGCCTCCCCACCTTCTTCCTGCAGCGTCGGGGAGGATGCCTGCCCGTCTGGCCGCTCCCAAGGCACCCCCTCTGTGGGGCTGGGCTCCTCGGGCCACCCTTTAAGGCCATAACTGGGGCCTGCCGTGGTATATTCCCTCACTGTTCTTCAGCACTAGACATTCAAGATTCCATCTGTGTCCCCTGGTGTTAAAAGGGGGCCGGAGAAGGCAGGGAGCAGCGTGTCTTAAGCACCTACTGTGTATGCCCAATGCCATTTCGAGCGCTTCAGCTTCTCTTTCCACACTGAAATCCCGAGTACTGCCTTTCCTCTCCTTCTCCCCCTCCGGCGAGTTTGAGAGCATCACCTGGATCTGCAGGGTGGGATGGGCAGACGGGCCTTCTAACCCCCCTGGCGGCCAGCCCATCAAGTCTCAAGGGATCACTCCCAGAGGTGACCTTTCCCAACTGGCCCATCCCACCGGAGGAGGCCAGAGTGTAACCCGCTCCCATGCAGGCCTCCGGGCCCTAAAGCCTGGGCTTGGTCAGACTTCTGTTCCTGGGGCCTCCCTGATGGAGGCAGGTGGCAGGGGGAATGACTCCAGGCCAGTGGGCTCTGGAGCGAGCGGGCCAGCGAGTGTCTTGTAGGCACGCCAGGGCTTCCCTGCGGAGGCTCCTCTGGGCACCTGCCTCAGGGAGGAGAGGCTTCCCTGCTGAGGCCACCCAGTCCCCCCAGGGCTCACCGGCTTCTGTCCCCAGCCAGGTGGGGGCAAGAAGGGCCCGGCGTGCCCGAGCCTTTCCGCTGGGCTCCCGTGGGCCGTCCCGGTGGAGCTGGCTGAGTGCAGCTCTTTGCCCTGCCTCCCTGCTCCCTGTCTCTGGGGTACCAGGCAGGCCCAGTTTGATGGACACCCAGCCCCCAGTGTAGGCTCATCTCGGTAAACTTCTGGCTAGGTGTCCGTGTGTCACTGTGTGTCACTGAGGGCCCTCCCAGAACAGGGCTTCTCATCCGAACGAGGGACAGGTAGTTGTCGTCACACTCTTGCCTGGGGCTGCAGCCGTGAGTCTTTATTTTAATTTTTAGTCTCTGTATGAATGTAAGGCTGATTTCCCAGGGGCAAGGTTCAACTGATTTGCGCCCTTTCTGAAAGTGCCGTGAGTAATTTGGGTCCTTCCGTAGGTGTTTACAGCAGGTGCATTCTTGGTCTTTTGAGGTCAGAGGCTAGAGCTCTGGACCGTGCGGGATTTTCTCTCCAAAATCACTTGTCAGAACTTCCCAGAAGGGACCGATACTTTTGGTTGGTTCGAGGGGCAGAGACTTACTTTGATATCCCTGTTTGAGAGGAACACAGCCCCCCTGGGTGTCCCCAGGCATCTCTCCTCAAGCGGGCAGATGGGATGGGGTGGGGGACGCGTCCTGCTAGGCGGTGGCACCATCTTCCACGCCCCGAGCACGCCCCCCACCAGAGCATGTTCCCGAGTCCTGGCTCCCAGGAGCCCGAAACCCCAATTAGCAGGCAGAGCGGGGCGGCCACTCAGCCAGGCTGCGGCGGTTGTATTCTGATATAATAACAGACTGCTCCGGGCATGCTTCTCTTGCAAAATTCTGGGCTGCAACCACCGATGTGTGAGGTGGGGAGGCGGAGGGAGGGAGTTTATTTGATCTTCAGGTGAAAGGAGGCTTTATAAATAGGTCACCTTGTTCCACATCCTGAATTTCATTCTTTCCCCATCTTGGGTCAAAACAATGGTTTTACTGTTCTGGGGTCAATCGGACACGCACTGGAGCTAAAAGGAGGTGAGTGTGTGTCTGCCACTCTCCGGTGGCCCACCTCAGCGTGTGCCCGCCCCTCCCCACCACATCCATCCGCCACCGGTCACCTTGGATGTGTCTCCGTCAGAGAGGACTGCCCTTTCGACAGACTTTTTCTTAAACAACAAAACAAAAGGATACTTTTGAGTAGAGGTGGGCTCCAGGGTCGGTGGATCCCAAAGTGCTTTTATGGAAAATGGCTTTAACTGAAGGGCTAGCATAGTGTCGCAGGCCGGTGCTGAGCTTGCTGTCCTGTCGGCATCAAGGGTTGAAATGCTTGCCCCTCCCCAGTCCCTGCCCACTGAGGTCCATCCTTCCGCGCCTGACCTTCACCGAGCACAGAACCGCTGTACAGCCGCCGTGGGTTTCAGGGCTTGGAACACAGCAGTTCTGATCTTGTTTGGGGTCAGCAGAGACCGTAGCTACCCTATTTTTTACAGGGCAAAATAAAATTGTGACTTAGAAACAATGCAATTGGATGTCTTGGGAGAAATCATTGTAGAAATAATGTCTCTCTTTGGGATGGCCCCAGGGCTGCACCGAGGGATTCTCATCCTTTATTTTAAATGCCTTCCTGCCGACTCTGGATCCTTCCTATCTTCCCGGGTAAATCAAACATTTATCCTGTGCTTGCTTGAGAAGAAGTGACACGAGTGGAGAGCCTTTAGGAATTACTTTGGGAACAGCTTGTTTGTGGAAGTGCAAAGTCAGTATTTTTTCAGTCTTTATTCTTTTTGGTGTGTGCTTAAAAATCATTTCATGACCAAAGTAAGACATGCATTTAAAAAAATTCAATTCAAAAAACGTTCAAAGTCGGGCCCCCTGGGTGACTCTGTCGGTTAAGTGTCTGGCTCTTGATCTCAGCTCAGGTCTTGGTCTCAGGGTCATGAGTTCAAGCCCCACATTGGGCTCCGTGCTGGGTGTGGAGCCTCCTTAAAAACAAACAAACAAACAAACAAACAAAAAAACACGTTTAAAGTGAATGCATCTTTCCTCCCACCCCACCCTCCAGGGTTAACCATTGTGAAAGGTTTGACGTTCATTCATTTAGACCTTCCTCTATGCCTATAGACGTACATGCGCACACAGAGAATCTTCTTAAATTGTTCTTACAGAAATGGGATCACGTTCTGCATATTGTTCTCCAATTTACTTTCTTAAAATGTAACAGCATCACGTTACATTTTTAAGTCAGCAGTCTGAGGGGCTCTCTCCTTCTCTCCAGGGCTGTGGGGTCATAGGGCAGTGAGCGCGTCCCTGTGCAGGGCTCTTGGGTTTCCTAGACAAGATCCTGATGGGGGATTGCTGAGTGTTTTACACCTGGCTGGGGGTTGCCACATGGCCTGTCTGGGACACACCCCCACACCTGTGCGTGAGTGGCATTCCCCCACATTCTCTCGAGATTTCCCCCAACCTTGTTAGCCCTCTGCATCCCACATGGCTCCCTGTCCCCTCTCATGGATGGTACTCTGCCAGCATCCCTTGATTCTGTGACTCAGAGAGAGAGAGGAGAGCACGGCACATCCGACAACCTGCTCTCTCTAGCAGCAGTGGGAGCGGGAGGTTTTGGGAAGCTCAACTACTTTGAGCCCAGGGGTCCACCTGGAATTCCATTATGGACAGGTGGCTCTGATGGGTCCTGGAGCCACAGGCCACCCCATCCCATGGCGGCTGCAGGGTACACTAGGTGGGATGCTTTTGCCCAGTAGAGGGTCTGAGAGGCATCCCCTTTTGCAGTGATCCATGAACTGACTTTTGACCCCTCGAAGATGATGCATATGCGGCATTAGTGAGGGAGAGGTAAGGGGTGTTCAGGGGAGGGAAAGGGGTCCCACCGAGTCAAACCGTAGCACTTACAGTAGACACCCCCGCTGAGTCCCCCACCCCCAACCCCCCATCCCTAGTCCCAGAGCTTTTAATCTTACCCACCCACATGATTGTGAGTAAATGCAAAATCTTAAAGCTTCTAGAGTGTGTTTGTTCATGTCCCTCTGGGTCCCTCTTCAGGGTAAAACAAGTCCGTTTACAGGGCCAGGGTGTGAAGTGCAGGTGTCCCCGCCCTGTGGCTGTGAGCCCCGCTTCCCTTGCACCGTGTGCCCCGCCCCCCCAGCCCTCCAGTGCTGGAGACACACGCTCACAACCGTGTGCTTGGCTTTGATGCTGGGGCGGGTCCTCCTCTCTATCCCTGTGGTACGGGGGGCCAGTGCTGTGCCAGGCTTGGGGTGGGCATGAGTGGGAGGAGGGACCCGGCTGAGCGGGGAGCAGGGGAGCAGGGGAAGGTGGAGCGTGAAGCGTGGAGCCTCGGGAGCACGCTCAGCCTCAGTGAGCCCAGCCCAGCCGCTCCTCCCCAGGGGCAGATGACTGCAGCTTGCCTGCCACTCCAGGTGAGCAAGCCGTCCCAGCAGCCTTTCCAGAACCACTGAGGGCGACTTTGACCGCACAGAGCCCCGCGCCAGCACCGGCTCTAGAACTTGACCCCAAACAAGGCGCAGTTCTATGTTAGGACTTGCGCGCTCTCGGACAGTTGTCAGGTGTCCTTTCTCTCGGGCCCTTTCAATACACCCTTTTATGGTTCTTTTTCTCCTTGGACCCTTTTTGGTCTTTAATCTGATTTTACCTGTAGAAGAATGTTGCTGGGAGCTCCCGACCCAGAATGATGCGTCGACTCCCCGTAACATGCAAGAAGAATAGTCCTACAGTCAGAGCTTCTTTGAACATACTTTACTTTGCTTCCCCTTCAGTGCCTGCGCACACAGGTGTGTGTGTGTGTGTGTGTGTGTGTGTGTGTGTGTGTGTGTGTGTAATGCATTCTTACTCCTGCTGCCTTTGTGTTTGCTGAGCAGGACAACGATCCACCCACCCACCCAGTCGGCAAATCCCTGCCTCCCCCCGGCGCCCCCAGCCTCGGTCACACTGGAGTCCTTTTCACTCCTGCTCCAGGTGTGACTTTGGTCTCTGGGAAGCACCAGGGACTGAGGGACAGTGGGAACAGTGTATTATTTGGGCAATCAGAGATTGGCGGGGCGGGAGGGGTGCCCGCCCGGAATTTGTCTTGAGGGCTGGCTTGGGACGGCCGTGAGCAGGACCAGGGGGATGTGGCCTTGGGGGCCCCGCGGCTGATGCGTGTATGAGCCTTCGGAACGGAGCTCCCGCAGAGAGAACGAGAGAACTGCAGCCCGGCCCCGCCTGGACTTGCACACCCTCCCCTGCTCGTTAGCCCCAATGCTGCAGCTGCCGGGGCTCTGAGGGTGCGTGTGGCTACGTGTGACCGGTAGGAGGTGGGGGCGGCGGCAGGGCCGTCTCTGTCCTCCATCCCTCCTGTTCTAGGCCACTCCACGGCCACACCCCCTGCAGCTTTGTTTCTCCCGGAGGGACAAGGCCTGGGTCCTCTCAATTCGTGGAGACCCACTAAGGACTTACTGAGCCATCCCAGGCCCTGACACTCCCAGGGCAGCCCTAGGCCGCGAAAGGCCTGGACCTGTGCATTTGCCTCTCAGAAGGCAAGAGAGGGGACTGGTCCCAGAGCTGGGGCCTGTGCTGCTGCTTCCGGTGCCTCCCTGAGGTTCGGTACCCACTGGGGACTCTCTCCTTGGCCATGTTGACAGGAGCTGCACAGGCCGAACCAGTGCTTCTGTGACTCCACACCTGGGGGGTGGCGCAACATGTCCAGGCATTTTGGAGATCGTGTCGGCCGATTTGCCTGGGTTTAGAACAGGGGTCAGCAAACTATGGCCCCTGGGCCAAATCTGGCCCACTGTCTGTTTTTTGTACAGTTTTGTTGGAATATAGCCATGCCCATTCATTTCTGTATTATCGGGAAAGCCTAGAATATTTACTGTCTGGCCCCTGACAGAACACGTTTGCCAACCCCTGGCTTGGAAGGGACTTTAAATTTGTTCTGCTCAGACACATGGGTCTTGGCTCAAAGACAGCGTCCATCATAGGGCCAAGTGCAGTGACCAGGAAGATGGATAACAGTGATCTTTGTTCAGTGTACAGAACAGAGACTAGAAAATAAAAATCAAAAACAAAACAAAAGGGAAAATGCCAGCCGTCCTAGGTCCTCTCTGGAACACTGTCTCGGCTGAGCCTTCGGAAGCATGGGGCACCCATCTTAATGGAGGGCCAGACAGAGCCTCGAGGAAGCTCAGGCAGAGTCCTAGGCAGCGGCCCGAGGCACTGTTTCAGTGAGCGGGTTTCCTCCCAGGACTAGAAGCCCCAGGAGCAGTGCTGGTGGAGGAGAGCAAAGTAGGGGGGTGCAAATGCAGGGGAAGAACCCTATAGGCCATCCCCAAGGCAGGGGTAGCGGAGCTGCAGGAGACCTGCAGCAGGGTGAAGCTCTGCGGCCACATTTGAAAAAAGAAGGGAGGAGAGGGGCAGCTGGATGGCTTCGGTGGCCTTGCACGGCAAGGAGGTGGCTGGGTACGGATAGCAGGAGGTCTACGAGAGGGAAGTGTCCGCTTTGACCGTAGTCTGGACGTAGGGCGGGGAACAGGCAGGCGACAGGTGAATCGAGAGTGGCTCCAGGGTTGCTATGGTGGTTGACCACGTGGGGATGACTCTGAAGGCAGGATGGCCCAGAAGCAGCAGAGTGGGTGGGCCACAGCCCCCGGCCAGGCTCTGGGATGCCCTTGCGCGGGAGCTTCTCACGGGGCTGCACACACTTTTACCTGTCTCCCTTCCTCCCAGGGCCTCCCGCTGGTCAAGGCCATGTGGTCCAGGGGCCAGAAAGGACCTTCCCCCTTGGATGGCTTCTCCCCATCACCCCCCTCTCGCACACGTCCTGCCTGCCCAGTGTCTCCCCCGACCCCCAGCCTTCTCCACGCTCCACACCTATGCCCAGGGTAGGGGTGGGATCTCCGGTGCCAAGACGCTGGGATAGAGCCCACGGAAGGGCAATGGCCTCTTTGTTCCAGGAAGCAGTAAAATGAGCTGTCTTAGGAAGTCAGCTCCTTCCTCGTCCTCTGGAGAGCTCCCCACAGGGTCCTGCACGGAGAGGTCGCTGGGTACCAGCCAGAGTGAGGCGTCCAGGCAGAGACGGATATGGGTGCTTCTGACTTTGAGAACTGCCCCTGACCACCTCAAGAGGAGACTCGAATGGAGTCTGGGGAGGCACGGTAGAGAGAAGTCAGGGAAGGCTGTAGCCGGGCGGCCCCCAGTCTCTGTAGTTATGAGGACCACGTTTGTACCCCAAAACCCCAGCTCTCCACCCCCACAGAGCCTGGCAAGCAGGTGCCAAAGCCACGGAGTGCCCCCTCAGCAGGGCCACAGGCAAGTGCTGGAGGTTTTGAAGGCTCTCAGGAGCCAGTGGGCCTGAAGGCTTGAAATTGGGATTGTCCTGGGGGATCCAGGACGTAAAGTCGTGATATCCACAGAACTTTCCAGAACCCGGGTGGTCCTCTAGCTGCAGAGGGACATCTCTGCACGATACCAGCTTTGCATACATTTGACACAAGATGTCCTAACCTGTCTCTGAAGAAATGACCATGCCTCAGGGAGTGAGTGAGCCTTCCATTCCACAGCAGAAAGGGGAAGACGAGAAGCTTGATGTGCTCAATGAAGTTGGGGGTGGGGGTTGCAATCGAGTCTTCCCACACAGGGACCTTTATCCTGCCGAAAGCCAACCTCCTAGAGGCCTGGCCGCCCTGGAGATGTGGTCCCAGCGGAGGGAGGCAGCTTGGGGTCGGCTAAGAAGACGGACAACCAGAGACAGCAAGCCTGTTGCTGATCCCTCCCTCCCCCTGGCCCCACTGGCCCCCCTCTCCCAGATTCCCCTGCACAGCTCTCCCTCCCCTCCCAGCGGGTACTCTCTCCCTGCCACCTGCAGAAGGGAGTCCCGCAGCACCCCGCCCCCCCACAGCGGGTTCCTTTGGACCGTCTTCATCCCAGGCACCGCAGTGCTCCTTGGAACCAGGGACCCCCGTGATGCTTTTCCCAGCAGCCAGGCACCCATGGCTTCTCGCCCAGGCTCCTCCATGTGCTCATTCAGGGACATTTACTTAGCCAGGAGCCTGCCTTCTCCCTTGTCTGGTCGGTCGCAGGAGCCCCTCCCCCAAACCAGGCAGCCAAGAGTCCCTTCCACAGGCCAAGGAGGTTTGTGATGGCAGAAAGAAGCTTTTCTTCAGTGAGGCTCAGGAAACCCAAATGGCATGTTCTTTTCCCTTATCCAAGGCTGGACACTGAGGACGGGAATGGCGGGGGTGGTCAGTTGGCCCCACATTTCAGACCCTCGTCCTTGGCACTGCTAATGGAGACACTGGGACAGATGCAGTGAAATCTCCCCTCCAAACCCATGACCCTGACCTTTGAGGAGCCAAGTGATGGTGAAGTCAGAGTGGGAACAAGGGCTCTTGGAGTCAGATTTCTTCCCCAGATGGGCCGTTGGGACCCGAGGGGCCAAATGTTGGCTGCTGGTTGAGGGGTGTGGGTAGGGAAAAGTGTCAGTCCTTTAAGTGTTGGTCCAGAACTACTTGACGGCGGAGGAGGGGGGGGTCAGAGCCTCTGTTCTCACCTGACCAGGGGCCATGAGAAGAGTGTCACTGGTGGCCCTGGCCCAGGAGGGACATAGGACTTGCTGGAGAGGTCGCTGCAGCCTCGGGGACCAGCAAGCCAGGAGCCCCCTAGGGCCTCCCAGCTGAGTGCGCATGCAGACCCCCAAGTGAGCTTTCCACCTGCACCGGAGTCCCCTTCCCTAGCATGAACCCCCGGAAGCAGCTGTGCTAGAAAAGAAGAGGGGCAGGGAAATGAGGCCTGGCCGCTTCTGCTGCCTCTCACGGCTTCACTTTCCCCCCAGACCACAGGCAAGGGGAATAAGCTTCCCCTTGCTTTGACCAAGGAGGATACCCACTGCCTCAAGGCTGATTGAGGATCCAGGCCAGCTGGCCTTCTGCCCTGGGAAACCGTGGTTAGGTATCTGGTGAGTGTCGTGCCGCCAACACCATCGAGCATGATGCCCGGCTCCCAAGCCCACCTCTCCATGCTGCCTCCTTCCTAACAGTGTAGCCTCAGGGACAGAGCCACGGCTGCAGCCTGCCCCGCGTCGGGTGTGCCGGGAGCCCAGAAGCCAGGTTGCCGGGACCTGTCTGCACGGGCAGCCTTGTACTCCTAACTGCCGTGTTCCCCTTCTTCCCGCACCCCCTGCTCACCCGGCCTCCTGTTTCTCTTTCCATCCATCAGGCAACACTGAGGGCCCCACAGTCGCCAGAGGCCGCCTACCAACCTTCCTTGGGACTTCTGTGGGGGCCTCATCACAAAACTGGACGGGAGACCCCACGATTGATGAGTTTGCCCTGGGAGTCAGTGCGAAGGTGAAACCAAAGGCGAACATGGGTCAGAAGGTCACCGGAGGGATCAAGACTGTGGACATGAGGGACCCCACGTACCGGCCCCTGAAGCAGGAGCTCCAGAGCCTGGACTACTGCAAGCCCACCCGCCTGGACCTGCTGCTAGACATGCCCCCCGTGTCCTACGACGTCCAGCTGCTCCACTCGTGGAACAACAATGACCGATCGCTCAACGTCTTTGTGAAGGAAGACGACAAGCTGATCTTTCACCGGCATCCGGTGGCCCAGAGCACAGACGCCATCAGGGGCAAAGTCGGGTACACGCGCGGGCTGCACGTATGGCAGATCACGTGGGCCATGAGGCAGCGGGGCACACATGCTGTGGTGGGGGTGGCGACAGCAGACGCCCCCCTGCACTCCGTCGGGTACACAACCCTCGTGGGGAATAACCACGAGTCTTGGGGCTGGGACTTGGGGCGCAACCGGCTCTACCACGATGGCAAAAACCAACCGAGCAAAACATACCCGGCCTTTTTGGAGCCGGATGAGACATTTATTGTCCCTGACTCGTTCCTCGTGGCCCTGGACATGGATGATGGGACTCTGAGCTTCATTGTGGATGGACAGTACATGGGAGTGGCTTTTCGAGGACTCAAGGGCAAAAAACTGTATCCTGTAGTGAGCGCCGTCTGGGGCCACTGTGAGATCCGCATGCGCTACTTGAATGGACTCGACCGTAAGTGTCCTATGTTCTTCTGTCCAGTGTGACAGGGTTCCCGGACTCCCTGTGGCCCCGGGGTCCTGGCTGCACCTGACCAAAAATTTATAGCCATTGGAACTAAAATGTCTTTAAGTAGATATCCCAACATATTCATATCCTCAGAGGCTATTCTTGCCTGCCTCTGCTTAAATGAAGAATTCTAGCTGGAGTCTGCCAGATTACCTGCCAGCACCCGATGGATGGATGAATGAGTGGGTGGATGGATGGATGAGTGGATGGATGGATGGATGGATGAGTGGATGGATGGATGGATGGATGGATGAGTGGATGGATGGATGGATGAGTGGATGGATGGATGGATGAGTGGATGGATGGATGGATGGATGGATGAGTGGATGGATGGATGGATGAGTGGATGGATGGATGGATGGATGGATGGATGGATGGATGGATGGATGAGTGGATGGATGGATGGATGAGTGGATGGATGGATGGATGGATGGATGAGTGGATGGATGGATGGATGAGTGGATGGATGGATGGATGGATGAGTGGATGGATGGATGGATGGATGGATGAGTGGATGGATGGATGGATGAGTGGATGGATGGATGGATGGATGGATGAGTGGATGGATGGATGGATGGATGGATGGATGGATGGATGGATGAGTGGATGAATGGACATGTGGATAGATGGATGGATGCATGGTTAGATGCTCTTTGTCTCTGGTTGACCTGCCTCCAGTTTTGATCTGCAGTTGACCAACAGTAGCCAGCATATTATTGAGTTGGGGTTTGCAGTCTTGGGGTTATGGGGACCTCTTACATAAATGAAAGCCAGTGGCCTCTCTTATTCGTTAGGCTTAGGGTCTCTCTCTTCTGGTGCTGGAATCTTCTGAGTTGGTTCCTTTAGACCATGGTCCCCTGGGAGGGGCTTGTTCAGTCATGATGTCAAGAGACCTTTGGAGAAGAGCATGTGGATTAGAAACAGGCTGAATCAGCAGTGATTTCCACCAGTCCTTTGGAAAAGGGAGTGGCCTTTCTCAGACCACATGGGAAAATAGCCCACATGTGGCACACTGTCTTAGTTTAGGAGGTGGAGGACTCTGTGGCTTTGTGGCTGGTACCCCATGGTGGCAAGAGGTCCCAGGGTTCCGGAACTATCCATCCCTGTACTTGACCCTTGCTCTTTCATGGGTCCTTTCTACCATCTGCAGACCCCACCTTGGAAAGGGGGTGGGCAGAAAGCTTTGCCCACCCACATGTTGACTGTCCCTATGGGGCAGGTTTGGCCTGGCACCTGGTAGGCCAGGTGAGCAGTCAGGGAAGCCCCTGCTGGGGTCAGAAGCACAGACGCTTACTTTGGTCTTGCAGCCTCCAAACCTTCAGCTTCTCCCATGCCTTGTCCCTACTTCAGCCTTGGAAGATACCAGAGAAAGTCTCTAGGGACATAAGTCGGAGGGAACTCTTAAACACTTCTCTTTGGAAGTCTCCACCACCCCCCTTTCCCTTGCTCCTTGTCTCTGCCTTTGGCCTGGTGATAGCAGTGACCTCATCTCTGCAGCCTAGGACCCCTAGGTCATGGTGCTCCCGGCAGGGGCAGCCAGGTGTGCACCCAGCAGGTAGCCTCCCCAAGGAAGTAACCTCAGATCTCATATAAGGAACCAGCAGAGCAAGTTCTGTGAGTCTGTCTCCCCAGGTGATGGTAATAGAAAGTCCACAGCCAAATCTACCCTAGGCCGGGATGGGCAGGGATTGGGAGAACCAGGCACATCTTGCCCAGGACCTTGGATGTCAGGAGCCCTGGGCCTGCAGAGGAGTGACCATGGCCCTAGTTAGTTCAATGCCCATTCTGTGCAGAGGAATGAATTGCTGGTCTCCCTGTGTTGTTGCCAGTCACTGAGACTGCTGGTCTCCACGAGCAGCGCAGCCTTCATCCCCTCCAGGAACAGGTGCATCAGCACTCACTGTTCACCTAGCCAACTCTAATACAGAACACAGACCCCTGAGGGGCCCAGAGGGAACACTAGCCTGTTCACTGTGGCAAGTCAGGGCACACTCAAGCAGAATTATTCCTCCGCCGAGTCAGGGCAAGGCTCGGCAAAGGTTCTGCCAGAACAGTCCTGGAGGCGTCTTGTAACCAGATAGATGCCCTGTCATCAGCTCAGCATCAGATGGGACATTGGATGCTTTTATAGTTTTTCTTGTCAGGGGAAATGGAAAAGGATTAAGGGGAGTGGGAACGGGCATGGGAATGTGTCGTTGAGAGTTGCATCTCTGAGCTGGGTCTTGGGTGGAGACTCCCAGTGCCCGTTGGCTTGAGCCCACCTTGCATTCTCTTGATTAATGATGAGGACCCCTGCCTCCCCAGAAATGCCATGCTGTAACCCAAGCCGAGTCTGCCTCCCCGCTGGGCAGCAGAGACAGTCGCTGGGGTGCGGCAAGGAAAGGATTTATTGGGAGAGGCAGTCAGACAAGGAGACGGGAGGGCAAGCCTCAAATCCACCTCCCTGAAGGGAGAGTCAGGGGAATTTAAAGGCGAAAGGAAAATGTCTGGGGAAAAAGTTGCCCTGGTCGTCTGCCGCTGCGATCAGTCCCATGACCTCTGGTTGCTGGTTTCGATACCAGGCAACACCAGGGTTCGCTCCCTTGCCTCCTCAACTTCTCCAGCCCTGGTCAGACCTAAGTGGGCCCCGTTCTGCACAGCCAGGTGACTTTGGGGGATCCAGATGGGAAAACCCAGGAGGGTGACACAGCATCCCCAGCCCGATGCACGTGTGGAGAGCGGGATAAACGCCAGCCTCAACCTGCTTACCCACACCTCGGTTCTGTACTGAGAGCATCTCATGCCCTAGAAGGATCACTCTGGCTGCCGTGTAGAAATGAACGGTGGGGGCGAGAGTGGCTGCTGGGAGGCCAGGGAGGAGCCATGGCGGTTGTCCATGGGAGAGGTGACCTGACCCGGGCTCGGGCCAGGGTGGGGGGGGTTAAGTTTGAGATGCTCACTCCACACATCTAGGTGGCTCTGCAAATCTGGAGACAAGATCAGTGGGGTAGTCACCAATGGCTGAGCCCCCTGGATGAGATCACCTAGGGAGTGAGGGGACAGGGCTGAGGTGGAGCGCTGGGGCGCACCCATGTTTCAGGGTCAGGTGGATGAAGGGGAAAGAAGGCAGAGTGGCCGTGGGGCTTAGGGGGAGAGTCGTGACCTGGACAACAAATGAAGAGAGGACTTCCAGAAAGACAAGGCGATGCCAGGTCAAGAACAGTGATGGCTGAGAATTGTCCATCAGCTTTGGCAACAAGGCCATCACTGGTGACCTTGACAGAAGTCGTCAGGGTCGGGTGGGGTCAGAAGCCTGACAGAGCAGTGGGTTTACAGAGGAACAGGAAGGGTGGTGTGTTCGATTCCTGGGGCTGCTGGAACAGATGACCACCAGCTGGGTGCTTAAAACAACAGAATGCATTCTGTCACCGTTCCGGAGCCCAGATGTCCAAAATCGGAGTGTCAACAGGGTTGGTTCCTTCTGAGGGCTCTGAGGCGAAACCTCCCCAGGCCTCCTTCCTGGCTCCTGCTGGTTGCCGGCAGTCCTTGTTCATGCACGCATTACCCCGTCTCTGCCTCCATCCCTACATGGCCTCCTGTGTCTGTCCTCATCTTACCGGGACACCAGCCATTGGATTCAGGGCCCAGCCTACTCCAGCATGACCTCATCTTAAGATGCAGATTACATCTGCAAAGATGCTATTTCCAAGAGGGCCACATTCTGAGGATCCAGGCGGTTCTGAATTTAGGAGGGGGGGACACTCTCCTCCCCCATTATAGATGTGGAGACAGTGACTCTAGACCACTCCTACAGGACCCCCATGCCACCCCCTGAGGGGAAGGTGAGACAGCAGTCAGATGGGGTATCCATTGGGTGAGGTCGAAGGCGCCCAAGTCTTCTGCCCAGGAGGGTTTGCCTTACCTTCCAAGGTAGCTGAGGAAGGGGGAATGTCATGGCTAGACCAGGTCTGAGGTCCACCAGGGGAGCAGAGTGTGACAGGCAGAAAGTCTGGCCAGGGCTGGCTAGAGACATCTGGGGGTCACAGCCTTGGAGACAGTCTGACCTGTTAGCCCTCCAAGGGCTGTCTGGGAAATCGTCTATGCCCTCCTTCCCCGCCCCAACCCAGCCCAGCCACCAGGTCCTGACCTCAGCAGGGAACAGTGGTTTGTAGAGCTGGTCAGCCAGAGTTGCTAAGCGAGGCCTCCCTGGGTGCTGTTGTACTCCCTGCCCCCTTCCCCTGTGCGCCGGGCAGACCCTCCCCAGCAGAGTCCCTGCCCCCTTCCCCTGTGCGCCGGGCAGAGTCCCTGCCCCCTTCCCCTGTGCGCCGGGCAGGCCCTCCCAGCAGAGTCCCTGTGCCCGTGCAGGGGCCAGGGCAAAGGCGGAGAGTGATCAGTGTGTCCCTGGGTGACCTCCCCCACCCGCCAGCCAGCTCTGACCACAGGCCACTTGTTCTGACTCCTCAGGCCTTGAGACCTTCTAGGGCTGAAGCCGCAGCTAGAGGGGCGTTGGTGTCACCTTCCTCTTTCCCGGGGTGAAAGGGTGGAGATGACCATTGTAGGGGGAGACAGGGCCCAGCACGGCCCCAGGCCTGCCCGTTCCCTGGACATGCAGAAGGAAAAGACCTGCTTGCAAGCCGCAGACTGGCCGTCACCCAAGGGAGACTCCCTGCCCATGGGTCCTCGCTGCCCCCACCGCTTGTGACTGCATCTCCCACTAAGGAAGGCTTTTGTCTGCATTCCTCTGTTTTCAAATTCTCCCTTTTACAGCTCCCAGAGAAGTTTGGTGAGGTTTTTTGTGATTGTGGGTTCGGAGAGGGCTCAGCTCTTTTCCTCAAGAGGCTTTTGACTTGGTGACCTCCTCCGGGTGTCCTCCTGGCCTCCCTAGATGCCCTCCCAGGGCGCCTCACCGGATGGTGTCTCCTACCTGCACCCCCATTCTAGCTGGGCTCCAGGGAAGTGCCTAGGCAGGGACACTAATCTCCCCAACCTGCAAGGGCTTCCTTCTGGGGGAGAGAGGCCACTTAGGAGGGAAGGGGTCGTTCTGGGCCCCTTTTTCCCCAAAAGTCTGGGCATATGAGGACAGCAGGCTCTCGGAGTCGGGGGAACAGGGAACCAGAGTTGCCTCGCCACCCAGCCGGGTGTCAGGCATCCTTCCCTGGTTGCCAAGAACAAGGGGTCAGTGTTTTGTTTTGCTTCTTTTCTGTAAAAACCGCTTACTGTCAAGGGGAAACGCACACCTATCCTGATGGTCCTCCAGAATGGCCAGCCCCCACCCATGACTTTCTAGAATCCATTTCACGGAGCATTTTCACTGTAAGCTACGTGCAGGAGTAAGCATGCAGTCCGTCTCAGGACCGGTGAAGACGATGGATGAGAATGGGAACATGGCTGGATCAGGGGCACTTCCTGACGTGAGCCATCTGTCCTTGACCTCACAGACCCAAGTTCATTCCCTGAGCCCGTGACAGCACAGCAGCAGGCTCTGAAGGCGTGAGTTGGGTTGTAGTCTCTCTGAGAAGTGCGGGACAGCCACAGGTCGGCGTGCTGGGCTGTGCATGGTCAGGACACCAGGTAATCTTTCCTCCTAGACATGTGGAAGTTAGTGCAGAGACCTATCCGGTTCTGCAACCTTTGGCTCTCATAAATAGCACCTGATTCACTTCCCAATTTCTGTGCTGTACTCAGTGCCCCCCCGCCCCCGCCATTCGTATAAACCATGTAAAGTTTAGGACGAGCATCTCAGCTTCCTGGAGGCGGGCCTAGCAGCTGAGGCCCCTTGCACAGGCCTTCCCTGTTTGGGAACTTCTTTGGTGGAACTTCAGGGGGTACCTGGCTTTGTGGATGGAGCTGGATACAGAGCCTGCAGGCCCCTGTCAAAAGCGTTGGGGTGGGGAAGGCCTTCTCGGGTTCCGTTAGTGACCAGCTGAAATCAGGACAGACGTTTTCCGTGGCCTGGTGCCCACGTCCAGTTGCACTCCTGGTCTCTGCCCGGCCTTTGGAAAGCAGTCAGACCATGACCCTGTGCATCATCGTTTGTCCCCTACAAGAGCCAGGAAGGAGAGGGATGACCTGTGCATGTGTTTGCGGCCCCCAGGAACAGACCCATCCCTGGGACGCTTGCATGACTGGCCGTATTTTCGGCTCCGGGTGCATCACGCCATCTGCTGTAGCTGCTCCTTCTGCAGCTCATCCCGGCAGATCTGGGATGTCTGAAGGACACATCCCTTCTGGGTTCACAACCGCTCCCTAACTGGATTATTTAGTGTGGTCCAAAGATGGTCGGGCAGAGGAAGCTCCCGTGTTGGCGTAGAGAGAGCCAGACTATGGAATTGGCTGGACCTGGGTGTATATCCACGTTCTAGCCCTTGGCTCTCCCCTCCCCAAGCCATTTCCCCATCTGTGGATTGGGCCGGGGTGGGGACCACAGTCCCTGCCAGGCCCCTGATTTGTGTTCCACAAGCTGCTGCTGGTGCTGCGATGTTAATTTCAGGTGGGCTGTCCCCCAAAATAAGGGAACTGGAGTGGGGGGCTCTGCAGGGCTCTGCCCTTTAGAAACATTTCTTAGTGAGCGTCCCCATGGGGTGCCTGAGAAACCATTAAGCTAAGAGGCTCTGATGGGAACTCCCTCTCAACCCTCCCTCCACAGCCCTACATGGCACTCTGGCCACATTCAGTGGCTCTTGATGCTTTCTCAAGTGTCCGCAGCCACCAGGGGAAGCCCCTCTGCCTCCCCATGGGGGCCGAGCCACATTCTGGAGGGAGAAGGGGCTGGCCCGTTGTGGCAGATGGAGAGAGCTCCTGCGTGGAGGAGAGGAAGGGCCGCCGAATTCCCCCACTCGATCCACTGAAGGGCCACTCAGCGTGTCCAGGCCAAGAGCCACTGGGAGGCATTTCTGGCCTTCGGGATCCCAGCGGGAGGAGACTGAGGCATCTGGTCCGGATTCCTCATCTTCCAGATGGGGAAACTGAGGCCTAGGCAGCGGGAGGGGTCTACTCGAGGTCAGGCTGCTGGACAGGGTGGAAATGAGGAGCCAGATGTGGGGCCGCACGCGCAGGATGCTTTAGGATGAGGGAGACCCGAGGCTGTGTGGGCTCGCAGGCGGGAGAAGCCCGTCCCTGCTCACCGGGAGTCTGGAATGCTTGGCCCCCAAAGGGCGGAAGATCATTTAGCTCATCCTCCTGCCTCCAGGCAGGGCTCCCCTTAATCACCCTGTGCTGTCCAGGAACGGCCCCGTTTCAAAGCTTTTCATGAAAAACATTGACCAGTTCAGTTCCCTTTCCCGTCTCGCTGTGGCTAACGGCCCGTGGGAGAGGAAGAGCAGTTGCTCGCCTTCTTTTAAAGCCAGGAATTTAGTCAATGTGTTACCAAGCCTGAGATTTACTCTTGTAATAACAGCTCTGTTGAGATGTAATTCACAGGCTGTACTAGTTCCGCGTTTAAAGCGCACGACCACTGTGCCCCTATGACTACGGTCGGTTTTAGCGCACCTGCATGCCCCCCAAACCCGTTACTCATCCCCAGCCTCTCCCTATCCCTCCACACCTCCAGCTGTAGCATTTGCTCATCGATAGTTCAGTTTTTTTTTTAAGATTTTATTTATTTATTTGAGAGAGAGAGAGAGAATGAGAGATAGAGAGCACGAGAGGGAAGAGGGTCAGAGGGAGAAGCAGACTCCCCGCCGAGCAGGGAGCCCGATGCGGGACTCGATCCCGGGACTCCAGGATCATGACCTGAGCCGAAGGCAGTCGCTTCACCGACTGAGCCACCCAGGCGCCCCAATAGTTCAGTTTTTTAAATATTATTTTTAATATTCGGAGACACACGTGGATCCACTTCTCATGGGGGGCATGGGGTCTCGAGGGAAATGCTTTTTTTTTTTTTTTCTTTTTCTCAGATTTCTGGTCAGAGGGCAGTCTCAGTGTCAAGGGGAGACCCTGGCCAAAGCCACAGTCACGCTCCCTTCGGCTCTTTCCAGATCCGCAACGCCGTGGGGCAGCCCCGAGCAGCTCCAGGCGTGCTCACCTTCACCTTGCTTCTGGGAAGAGAGCCAGGAAAAGTCAACTGCAGGGAGGCAGGGAGAGCGGGGCCCACTCTGCCCGCCGCGGCCTCCAGGGCCTGGGAGAGAGTGACTTTCACACTCCTTCTGGAGCAGAGTTTATCTGAGACTCAGGCTGCATGAGCATCCCTTGGGGGAAGACAGGTGTCCGGGCCGTCTGGGGACATAAGGGCCGAAGTGCTCTTGCAGGCTGCAGCTGGAAGTCCCTCTCAAATCCAGGTGCCCAAGGCAGCGCCGCTGTGAGCCCTGGCCTCAGTTGCCCTGGCTGTGAGATGCTCTGGCGGTGCCCGGGGCAGCCTCGAGAGTCCCGGGTGCAGAGACTGGGCTGGCATGTCCACTTTCCCTTGCCTGGGCCTCTCGGCTCCACTCTGTCAGGTGGGAAGAAGTGCGAGGACCTAGGGTTTCTATAGACACTCCCCCTTCAGGCCGTGGGGCGGCTGGGCCTGCCTCCTATAGAGTGTGTCTCTGGACCAGCATTTGGTTGCTGAGCCCGGGCTGCCTGGATTCGGACCGCAGCGTGTAACCTTGACGCATCAGGCCCCCTCTGCCTCAGTGCTGGGCTAACGTGGATTCCCTTCCCGAATGCCCGCGCAGGGTCTGGAGCTCTGGCCTGTACTGGGATGGGCTGTCTTCCACGTACCGGGTCCGACACGCCATGAAGGCTTGTCCCGGGGCGGGGCGGGGGGGGGGCGGGGGGATAAGAGGAACGGCGGCCTGGGTTCAGATCCAGCTCCTCCTACCAGTGCTGTGACCCTGGGCAAGGTATTTGGACTCTATCCCTCAGCGTCCTCATCTGTAAAATGGGAATGATAATATGGAAGCCTCCCTGGGATTGTTAAGTCCCTCGGAACAAACCGTAGTAAACCGTCAACTGAGTTGGCGTCTCCAGAGGCCTCACAAAGGTGCCTGGCCCAGAGCAGGTTCTCCGTGTTAGCGATTAACAGCTGGTTTAAAATGTAAAGTTGCCTCGTTACTAATCGTCTATTGACGCTAATACCGCTACGATGGCTGTCCTTGTTAGCACTGTTCGTTCTAGAGCCTTCCAGAGCTGTGCTAACACGTCATTGCTCTCTCCTCCGTGCCCCCAGCCGAGCCCCTGCCGCTCATGGATCTCTGCCGCCGCTCGGTGCGCCTGGCCCTGGGGAAGGAGCGTCTGGGTGACATCCACACACTACCACTGCCGGCCTCCCTCAAGGCCTACCTCCTCTACCAGTGACGCTGCCCCCCGGCCTCGCCAGCACGCCGGCCACCTGGTGCCACCTCACCGGCCTGCCGCCGTACCCTGCGCCTCGGACCGGGATCCGGCCACCGGGAGGAAGGCCCTGCTCTTCCTCCCCATCCTGCCCGCTGCCCCTGCCGGCCACCAACAGCTGGACACAGGCTCCTCCATTCCCTGTCCCCACGTTGGCAGAAGCCCCCCCGCCCCCCCGCACGCCGTGTCCACGGTCCCTCTTCGGAAAAAGACCCAGAGAACAGACTCCTAGGAAGCCCTCCACTGAGCTCCGATCCGCCCTCGGGGTGGCACGGGGATCCCCGCCCCGACCTGCCAGGTCCCGGGAGGAGGTGCCCTGGTGCCAAGAGCAGATCCCAGGGGCGCTGAGAGGTGCTCAGATGGGGGCTGGTGCTGAGGCCAGTGGGGCCCCGCCACAGCAGACAACACTCAGGACGTCAGGAACTCACCATGGACACCGAGGCAGAAGCCAAAACGGAACCTCCACAGGCACATACGAGTGCCCTGCGTCGGCCCCGGCTGTCAGCCCCCCGGTACCCTGTATTTATTCTTTTCACAATGACAAAAGCCATTTATTTATTCCATTTAGAAAGGAAACCTGGTTTCATTTCCCTCTCTCCGGAGTGTTCTGTTGCTTTGCTTCCACCTGCCCCTCCCTGGGATGTGTGTGCTTCACCCGTCCCTCTCGTGGGGCTGTGGCTGTGGTGTGTCCTCACGTGGGCACAAGGGTGTCCCTGTGTGGGTCCCCGGACCTACAGTTTCCAGGGGGTTCTGCTCTGGGTTCCCGAGCACATGCAGTATGAGAGTCTTGGGGGGCCCGTCTGCAAGGGCTGTGGCGCTCCCCGTGTCTCCAGGCAGGAGACAGACATCTTTGCACGTGGTTTTCTTTCTTTAGTCTTCTGTGGGGGGCGGGAGGAGGGTTGTGTTTGCTTTTGCTTTCCCGGCTGAGACCTCCCATGTGCATCCTCAGAAGCTCTGGCTTCCCAGAGCCGGAACTAAGAAGGGAGGATGATGAGTGGGTCTCCAGCCCCAGGGAAGCCAGGGGCGCGCGGCGGGGTGGGGAGACCAGAGTGAGGTCGTGCCCCTCGGAAGCCAGCGCCGGCCTCCACTTCGTGCCCCCGTCCAGGCTCTGCGCCCAGGGGGAGCAGCCTCAGCTCATCCCGACCCCCCAGAGCCACACGAGGAGCAGGGTGGGGTGGGGCGGGGCAGCCAGCAGAAGAGGGCCCCTCGCGCCCTGCCACAGCTCCCCCACGTAGCAGACCCCAGCCCCTGCCGCCGCACTCACTGCTCCCTTGATCTTGAAGTCAACTCGCTTAGAATCTGACTTCTGTTCATTTCTGTACAGGTACAATAGATGACTTTATTTGTTTAAATGTTTAATATATATACATATATATTTGTCTGTAAGAATTACGTTTTAAACAGCTGCTGTAGGGTACCTTTAAAAAACAAAGTCTTCCAGTGGAGTATATTTTTTAAAGCACAAAATTGGTGCCAAGTCTGGGTGAGGAATGTAAATTACCCCCTTATTGTTTTGAGTTTTTTTCCAAGGTGGGGGGAGAAACCTTACCTGTAAGACTTTTAGAGACTTTTCCTCACTCCTATTTCAGGGTGGGTCATGTTCTCATGAATGTTGCACACGAGCGAGTTTTACTGACACAGATCCCAGCCTCATCGCCTTGAGCCAGCGTTCTGCCATCGACGCTGGATGAATGGCGGGCTCGTGGTCATCTCGCCGCACCTCTGTCCGGGCTTCCCAAACCTCAGCCCCACCCTTCTTTCCCTCTCCGCCCAGAACCTTGTGACCTGTACAGTTTTAAAACTCCCGTTCTATTTTATGATGGTTAATAATAGTCAGTAACCTAATAAAGGAAAGTTTATTAAAATACAAAACCACTTTTGAGTACTTTCTGTGCCTTGGGGGAAGGGAAAGGGGTGTGGCCAAGCCCTCCCTCCCCCCCCCCCCCGCCCCATCCCGGGTCCAGTTTTCAATAGATAATGAAGTGATCCCCTGGGACTTCATGGCACAGGGTGGGAGGCCAGCCAGAGCCCCAATGAGGAGGAGAATCCTAGAGAGGTGATCCTAGAATGCCCCCATCCCTTTTCAGAAGTTCTTGAGCCTGCAGCCCAGACTAAGACTTTCTGAGCCCGATAGGAAGGATTCTGCCCATTGGTGAGAGCCTCTGGCTCATCGGTATCCTACAGCTTGGGTTCACAGTGGGCTCTTTAGGGGCAGGGTAGAAGCCCGTGGGAGCATCCTCAGAGTCCAGGCTCTGCACACGTGGTAGAAGGAGCTGGTCCCTCACTCACCTCTGTGTTCCCACTGCCAAGTGTGCAGTGATGCTGATGAGCCTTCGTGGGGAACCCATTCTGCCCGCTGCTGTGGGCAGGCCCCCCCCCCTTCTTCCCCTAGCAGAGGAGACAGGAAAATCCAGCTGATTCAGAGGACTGGTGAGTGATAACGTGAATAGTCAAGACATTTACTAGATACGATCACATGTCATGACTAGTTTGCAAAGAATTGGCAAGAATGCATTTCAGCTCCCCGTGGGCCTGTCGGGATCTCACGGTACTATGAAAAGTGCCCTGGTCTGAGGGCCCAAGACCCCTCGGACCAAAGTCCCGTGTCCCCTTCTCTGCCCCCCTCCTAGCCAGCTTTCCTCAGACCACCTGCATTGGCATCCCATGGGAGGTATTGGCCAAAATGCGCGTTTTCTCAGAGCCCTGCCTGACATGAACCGGATCAACGTTTCTGGGGCCAGGCCAGGGATCTGCAGTTTTCTCGAACTCCCCAAGTGACCTTGCCTAAGAGAGTTTGGAGACCACTGTTTGCAACTGTGTCAGCTCTTTTTCCTGACAAGTTGCTGAGGAAAGGGAAATTCTTTCAGTGTGTTGGTGGGTTGGCCCAGCGACGAGCACAGGGACTCCTGAGTCAGACCTGGGTTCAAATATTGGCTCTGACCCCGCGCTCCCTCGCTGTGTGCTCTTGGATGAGCCTCTGTCAAATGGCAGGCCTCGCAGTGCCCATCTTGTAGGAGGGTAGCAAGGGTGAAGTGAGGCTTTAGAACAGGGCCCGTCACGCTAGCAAGTGTGGAAACAAATGCTTTAAAAGCTCATGCACTTCTGTTCTGGAAAATGGCAGCCTCGGGACTGGAATTGGTCTTTGAGAATGGTGCAAACATCCCTCAACCAACTTCCCGATAAATGTTATTTCTTCTTGGGCAAAGTCTCCAAAGATCAAGGTGGGTACAGAGGAAAAGGGAGCCCTTAGATGCCTTCCCCAGATGCGTTTGGAGGAAAGGGGTGGCCCGAAAGTATTTTTCGGTTGGAGTTCATGTCTGGGTTGCAGTTGGAACTCCGCTGGCTTTGAAGGAGGTGGCAGGGGGAGGAAGGGGGTCAGGAGAGGTTGGGGGGGTGGCAGTGGTGGAAATCCAGGGAAAATAAGACCCTTTGTACCGCCCAGAGACTTCTCGGGGAGCGGGCTTTCACGTTGGAAGGAGCAATCTTAATAAAACCATCTTGCAGACCGGCCCATGTGGTTGTAATTAATACCCTGCCTTCGAGCAGGTAGCCGGCCTGGGGCTTGGCCGTAGATGGGAAGAGCCCTCCCTCCTCGTCCTGCCCCCGGCTTCCCTCCCACCCTTCCTCCCGCGCCTTCTCCGCGGCGAGATGAGGAATGTGGACTTTACTGAACCATAAAGTATGCCGGGGGAGCTGGGGAGGGGGCCGAAGACAGAGCAATTAGTTCATGCTCCAGTCCAGACACCCAAACATGGTTGGAGTCCAGCTGCAAGGAATATTTGAAATAAATGAGCTGCCCGGGGCCAGGAGTTTGCTGTGTTTTCTGTACGGGGCCATGGCAACCAGGGAGGAAATCATGAGCTAGGGATTGGGCTCTAGAATCAACAAATGATGTCCTGGCCGAGCAAGCCCAGAGGAAGCCGCTCACGGCTCTCCGAGGGCTTCTAAGGGCTCAGCTGCAGGCGGGCCGGACGGTCCTCCTGGTGTGCTCCGCGCACTCCTGCCCCAGCCTCGGACCTCCGTGTCCTCTTCGGGGCTCTGACCTTTCTTCGCTGTTTCTCTTTTTTTCTTTTCTTTCTTTCTTTCTTTTTTTAAAGAAAACCGAAAGCTAACCCTTCTTTGGAACCTTTCTTCCTGGGCCAGGGCACAGCTGCCGCTGCTGGTCTGATACAGATTTTGCTGAGCGGAGGGAATGTTCCCGCTGGAAAAGCCCGGGCTGAGGGCAGCTGGCTAGATGGAAGGTGGCGTTGACTTGCCCTGGCTCTGTCTTCCCGCCCGGCCCAGCTGCAGCCCCTTCAGGGTCTCCTTCGTAGGCAGGAAAGGCAAAGGCCTCATTTATCCCTCCCCTGACTCTTCTGAGGGTGGGCCTTACAGCCGTCCCTGAGATCGTGTCTCCTAGAAGCACACAGAGAGCAGGACCCGGCGTGGGGTCCCTAGGCTGAAGTTCACAGGCTCCTCCTGCATCGGAATCTGTGATATGGCCGCCGCACTTGCCCCCCTGGGCCCTCTTAGACCACTAGAAGCTTACGGCGAGGTGCATCGAGGTACTGGGTACAAGAACCTCCTGTACCTCATCACCCTTTTCCAACCGGCTTTTTTTCTTTTTTTAAGATTTTATTCATTTATTTGAGAGAGAGAGAATGAGAGAGAGAGAGCACGAGAGGGGAGAGGGTCAGAGGGAGAAGCAGACTCCCTGCTGAGCAGGGAGCCCAATGCAGGACTCGATCCAGGGACTCCAGGATCATGACCTGAGCTGAAGGCAGTCGTTTAACCGACTGAGCCACCCAGGCGACCTCCAACTGGCTTTTTAAAAGATTGCAGTGAACCTCAAATAACATCACATTCACCATTTTAAAGTGGACACTTCAGTGCCATTAGCACATTCGTGATGTTAGGCAACCACCCCCTCGGCTTCCTCCCGGGGGAGACCCTGTGTCCATTGGCAGTCCTACCCCTCTCCCAGCCCCTGGCAGCTGCCAAGCTGCATTCGGACTCTATGTGGATGCCTCACACCACCTGGGCCCCCCGCCACCCAGACCCTTGTGTGATCAGAGGTCGGTAAACAAGCCTTTCCTAGGAAGGCATCTTGCAGGGAAATGGCCTGCGCCCCAGAGCCTCTGTCCTACTACATGGAAATGAGGTCAGTTTTCTAAAAACCTGGGTGCTTCGGGCGCCTGGGTGGCTCAGTTGGTTAAGCGACTGCCTTCGGCTCAGGTCATGATCCTGGAGTCCCTGGATCGAGTCCCACATCGGGCTCCCTGCTCAGCGGGGAGTCTGCTTCTCCCTCTGACCTTCTTCCCTCTCGTGCTCTCTATCTCTCAAATAAATAAATAAAATCTTTAAAAAAATTTAAAAAATAAGAACCCGGGTGCTTCATAATCAGGGAGGCAGAGTATGGAGCAGTGAAGAGATATGTGGCCTTGCCCCGTCTCTCTGACCCCCAATTTCCACATTGCATTAGGTTCCTGCGGGCGCTATAGTAAATTACCATACACTGGGCGGCTTAAAACAGCACACATTTCTTTTCTTATAGTTCTGGGGGCCAGAAGTCCAAAATCAAGGTGTGGACAGAGCCATGCTCCCTCCCTCCAGAGGCTCCAGGGGAGAATCCTTCCTGCCTCTTCCAGCTTCTGGTGGCTCCAGGCGGTCCTTGGCTGGTGATCATATCACTTTCAACCTCTGCCTCTGTGGTCACATGGTCTTCCCTTCTGTGTCTCTGTGTCTGTCCCATAAAGACACTCGTCACTGGGTTTAGGGCCCACCCAGGATGAAATCATCTTGAGATCCTTAACTCAATGGCATCTGCTAAGACCCTTTTTTCAAATAAGGTCATGGGGTTAGGACGTAGACACATCTTTCTGAGGGCCATCGTCCGACCCTCTTCACGTATCTTTTAGAACAGGGCTCATAGGGGCGCCTGGCCGGCTCAATCGGTGGTGCGTGCAACTCTTGATCTGGGGATTGTGTGTTTGAACCCCATGTTGGGTGTGGAGATTACATAAAAAATAAAAAAAGAACAGACTTCATAAGAGTACTCCCTCTTAAGCTGACCACGAGGATTTACGAAATGATGAGCGTAGAGAATATACCCCAGTGCCAGGCCCGGTGAGGGCTAAGGTAAGGATTGCCCACGTCATTAACTGCACGGGCATCTCCCTTCTGCCCCCGCCTCTCATGGCCAGTGCCACCAGAGCAGATCTGCTCTAGGACTGGTGGCCGTTCTTCCATGGGGTGGGCACCCAGTCGGCACGTGGAAGCCACGGGGCCCGCCTCAGGCCAGGATGTGGGGAGAACGTGAAACTCGTCAGTGGCCGGAGCTCTTGGGCTCTCCCTGGGTGTCCCTCTGGCCAGCCGCAGTGAGCGGTCCGGGGGTCTAGGAAGGTGCGGGCAGTGCTCAGAGGTCATCCGGAACAGAGGCTGAGCCCCCAGGGTAGGATGGTGTCTGGGTGCCCATGTGCCTCCATCTTTCTTTGGGACCGGGGGCGCTAGCTCGCATCCTGCAGCCTCTCCAGCCGAGCCAGCTCCGAATTGATCGTAGAAGGAAATGGAATGTGAACCCCAGGCTATTTAAAGAGCAAGAGGGACTGGAGGCATGGCTGGGGCCCGGCCAAGCAGGGTGCTTCAGGTCGGCGCGGGCTCCTCTTTGCACATGGTTTGATTTACTGGAGGGCCGCGAGCAACTCCAGCTTCAGACAGAGAACTATTTGAAGCAGCTGCCAGATGTTGTGTCTGAGTTGGGTTTTTACAACTTGCTTACTGGTTAGCAGCCTGCCTCCCGCCGGAGTTCAGCTTGCCCCCGCGGGTTCAGGGCCCTGGCCGCGGCCCACGGGCCTTTGCAGAATGGCGCCACTACTCCTTCCTGCACGGCCCGAGCCTGTTCTCCTCGGAGCGGAGCCAGGGTAGGAGCCCGATCTCCCAAGCATCAGGCCTTCCTGGGGTGGCAGTGAGGCCCCGACTTTGGGGGGTCTTGCCAGCACCCTGAGCTTGTGGAATGTTCTGTCTGATGTTTACTGCGGGGCCCTCTGGGAGAGGCAGGGTCTAAAACAGACCTTGAGACCTCGAGAACAGCTCTGCAGTGAGGCATCCCTTGGAGCAGGCCCTCCAGGCCAGGGCTGTCCCCCAAGCCCTGGGCGTGGCCTGGGAGGACGGGACACGGACCTCTCCCTTTCTCGCCTGATCTTCCGCCCTGCTCCCGCCCACTGATTTCACTGCGGCCACTTGAGGCCAGCCCGTCTCAATGGAGCGCGGGGAAGGACCCGGGGGACCAGCGCTGGGACCACAGTTCACCCAAAGGGTTCTGGAAGGTTCCCAAACCTCTGGAAATTCGAATGAACCAGGGACGTTCCAGGGAGGCCCCAGTAGGACCAACCTTTGGGGTCCAGGCCACTGTGTCAGGTCAGAGGCCAGCCCTGCCAGTTGGGATGGGATGCGCCCCAATGTGGCACGGTTGGGGTTCACAGGGCTCACGGTGGAGGGGTGTTTCTCAGCCCCTGCCCCCATCAGGGAGGCCTGTGGCGGGAGGCCCGTGATTCAAGTGTTCACTTCCTGAGGCCACTTGGAATGACTTCTCAGAAGTTTGCTCTGGAGCAGAGCAGATGACAAGGGAAGGGGCGGGGCAGGTGAGGAGCCCAGAGGGAGGGAGGTTGAGTGATTAATCTTGTTGCATGTGAAAGCACACTTGCGTCCGTCCAGGAACCCCGAACGCGGCCAAAGTGGACAGAGTGTTCAGTCCCCTCCTGAAAGCGCCAGAAATGTTTTGTCCACTGGGCAGGAAAACATCCTCTGCTAGCTCACTGGAGTTTGGCGCTCTGCCTCTAAGCAGCCGCCTCTGAGGGCCGCGCTGGGAGGAGCCAGGCCTGGTGGCCGAGAGACAGAGGAACAGCGTGTGGGCCTCGAGACCCTGCCCCCTGAGGTGCAAGGGGACGCCTCCTCCCTGTCCCCCAGCCCCAGCCCCTGTGCCCCCTCTCACCTCTGAGTCCTCCAGAGAACTGGAAAGAGAAAAAAATCACAAGCAGGGAGCCCTCACCCGAGAACCAGAAAAGGTGGTGGAATTTAGGAAGTTCCCTGGCTGGCCCGCTGCTGGGTGAAGCCCACAGTCGTCTGCAGAAGCACAGACAGACCCAGGCGAGAGGACAGGAGGGCTGGGGTTTGGACTTCAGAGCATCTCGGATACGCCTGCCCCTCCAAGGGAACACCCCTCCCTCTGGTCCTATGGCTTCTCCTCGGGCATCCTGCAGCCGTCCCTGGAAGCTGGGGGTCCTCTCTGGGGATCACCCACCCCTAGCTTCCTAGAAATATGAGCTGGGCATGAGCTGGGGCAGCACACCAGCCCAGACACACCGTTGGAGGACAGGCTCTTTAGGGCATCCTGGCCACCTATGAGGGAGACGAGAAACCTTTTCCTCCAGGAGGCCCTGCGGGAACGAAGAGAAGAGAGGCCACAGCCTCTGTTGTCCCATTTGGCAAACGCGTCTTGGCCCCCTGTCTGTGCCAGACATATGGAGACGCCAGGGATTCAGACTCAGAAAAGCAGGCTTCTGGGGCGCCTGAGGGGCTCAGTCAGTGAGCGACCCACTCTTGATTTCGGTTCAGGTCATGGTCTTGGGATGGGAAGATCAAGTCCCACGTCAGGCTCCGCAGTCAGTGTGGAGTCTGCTTGAGATCATTTCCTTCTCCCTCTGCCCCGCTCCCTGCTGGGGCTCCTCTCTCTCTCTCTCTCTCAAATAAACGAACAAATAGGGGCGCCTGGGTGTCTCAGTCGGTTAAGCGTCTGCCTTTGGCTCAGGTCATGATCCCGGAGTCCCGGGATCGAGTCCCACATTGGGAATCCCCGCTCAGCAAAGAGTCTGCTTCTCCCTCTGCCTGCCGCTCCCCCTGCTTGTGCTCTCTCACTCTCAAATAAATAAATAAAACCTTTAAAAAAAATAAAATTAAAATTAAAATAAATGAAGAGATAAAATTTTTTTTTAAAGATTTTATTTATTTGACAGAGAGAAAGACAGCCAGAGAGAGGGAACACAAGCAGGGGGAGTGGGAGAGGGACAAGCAGGCTTCCCGCGGAGCAGGGAGCCCGATGCGGGGCTCGATCCCAGGACCCCGGGATCATGACCTGAGCCGAAGGCAGACGCCTAACGACTGAGCCACCCAGGCGCCCCTAGATAAATCTTAAAAAAAGAAGAAGAAGAGGGCGCCTGGGTGGCTCAGTTGGTTACGCGACTGCCTTCGGCTCAGGTCATGACCCCGGGGTCCCGGGATCGAGTCCCGCATCGGGCTCCCTGCTCAGCGGGGAGTCTGCTTCTCCCTCTGACCCTCTTCCCTCTCGTGCTCTCTCTCTCTCTCATTCTCTGTCTCTCAAATAAATAAATAAACTCTTAAAAAAAGAAGAAGAAGAAAGAAAGAAAAGCAGGCTTCTGAGCAAGGAGCTCAGTGGATGGGCACAGAGCAGCAGGTGTGGGAGATAGGGTTCCAAGTGTTGCAGAGGGGGTCTAGATGGACCCCACCAGGAGATCAGGGCGGGGATGCCCTACCAGGGTTTTGAAAGATAAATAGGAGTTTTCCAGGGGGAGGGCAGGGAATTGAGCCCTTTTGTGTAGGTTCCTCTGTGACGTGGGGAAGGGGATAGGACCTGCTCATTGAGTGGCTCTTTATAAGGTGCTAGAAACGGTGTCTGGCACAGTGAGTGCCCTTGAAGGCTGGGGTGGGTCTAGTAATAGTAATAACAGTACTGTCTGACCTCACTGCCTCTGTGCCCCCCAGGCCGCCCCACGAAGGAGCCTTAAACCCAGAACTTCGGGTACTGGGTCATGGATTCTGCTTACATCCAGAAGTTCTTCCATCTCTGGGCAGCTCCTGGTCCAGGCTGTGGCTCTGAATTGCCCTGGGTGGTCCATCCTTGAAACCCACCAGCAGTCCCTGCGCTGGAGAAGGGACTGAGCTGGTCCCTGGGGCTCCCGGGGCCCCACCCCCTGGTGTCCACTCAGCCCACTCTGCATGGCGACGCGTCCCTCGGGCACCCACGGTGTCAGCGGGTCGGCCCGGTGTTGCTGCCACCGAGCTGTGGGGCCCTCTGGGGAGTGGACAGAACCCCAGCGCACCCCGGTAAATCGAGGCTGCCTTCCTCCTCAGTCATTCCTGGGCAGGAGCCCAGCGGGAACTGGGGCCTATTCCTCCTGGGGATAGTAGATTCGAAAAAGACTCGGGGTACAAGATCCGGGCTCCAGCCGCAGCTCTGAGACTCACTGGTGGTCCTGGGAAAAGGAAACCACATCTCTGTGAGTCTCCACAGCCACCCTCCGAAGGAGGTCTGATCACAGTATCTACCTCTATTCAACAGCCCGGTCCTGAGGACTCTCCACGTCCCAGCGAAAGCACTCACCGTGCGCACATTAATGTGTGCTACCCCCTTGACAGTCCTCCGGGGGGGGGGGTGCGCCACCATGACCTCGGTTGCTCAGATGCCCCCCCCACACACACACAACACACACAAGGTCACACAGCTGAAATGGGGAAGTTGGAACTCAAACCGCTCCTTGGCACCACACCTTGGGCTCTTGACACCTGCTGTGTGGCCGTCTTCAGGTGGTTGAGGGCAGAACTTAGTTCTCATTCATGCAGTGGGCCCTGGGTGTGGCCCCCAGGGATAGGGTGGCCCCGGCCCAGATGTTCTTCTGCCACAGGAACGGGAGGGCGAGTACCATGTCTGACTCCCTGCTTGACCCTGGCGTGTAGTAGGTGCTCAATAAATATGTGTCGGCTGAACAAAAGAAGAGGCTGGGCTGGAGGCTCAGCTCTTGAAAGTGGGGCTGCGCATTCGGGGGAAGGGTTAGCAGGAGAAACCAGTGGGCTTTCCGAAGCAGAAGGAGAAGGAAGCCAGGCCTCTCCGACTGCGCAGGCTCCCGGCGCAGGGAGGGGCCTTGACGTCAAAAGGGCAGGGCCTTCAGAAGAACAAACTTGTACTTTGAGCCAAAGCCAAGGCGGCAGTGGGAGGGCAGGACATGCTTGGGACAGCGGACAGCAGGAGAGGTTACCTTGCTTTCCGCCCCCACCCAAAGGACCCCGCAAGCAGGGTTTACCTGGCGTGCACTCTATCGGCACCTGGCCCTCTGTTCACACGAGAAGCCAGGCGTCCCCTGCCCCCCGAGCAGCGGGCACACTCCGACCCAGGCAGGCCTGCTAGCTCCCCCATTTCTCAGAAGCAGGACCTGAGGCTCAGGGGCTGCTGGGATCGTGCGCCGCGGCAGAGCTGGGTCCCTGCCTTTTTCATCCGCACCGGAGCTCTCTACTGCCCAGGTCTGGGCCCCTGCAACTCGGCCCCACCGCGTCCACAGCAGAGCCTCAGCTACAGCTGCCTTGCCCTGCCCTTTCCCAGGAACTGACAGTTCTGTTTGGAGCTTAGACGTGGGTCCCCACGATGCTAACAGACAAAGGAGCTTCCCAGCCAACCCTGTGGCCCGGTTTCACAGGTGAAGGGAAAAGGGATAACAACGGAGCTAAAGAGACACCGACCTGGCAAAGCTTTCACCTCCTAAACTCTTTCTGCCCCTCATCCACGTAGTCCTCATCCTGAAACAGAGATTCTGTGTTCATGCCCATTTTACAGATAAGGACACTGAGGCCCAGGGCAGCTAGGTGCGCCATCCAGAGGGGACCGGCAGGCTCAGGTCATGTCCACTGGGCTCACACGCACCCTGCGCTCGGCTGCCAGCTCCCGCCTCCTGGGGCCTCCCAGGACCCCCAAGGCCTGAGGGAGGGGTTGAGGCTTTACTGCCCGTAGATGCAGCTGTGAGGACCCTTGCCTAGGTGGGAGCCAGGGCTTCTCCAAGGTGGGGGCATCTGAGATGGGTTTCTCTAGGTGGGGACCAGGGAAACACTTTCCAGAACAGAGCAAGCCGCCCATAAAGAGGCTCTGAGGCAAAGCGGGCCCCCCCAGCGGGTGGGTGTGGACATCGTCACTGGGCAGGAGGGTACACACCGACAGGCCCGGGCTTGGGACCGGCAAGCGATGAGCCGGGGTGCCGCCTCCCACAGAGGCACAGAGTCAGTCCCCCTTTAACCGAGGTAGTGATAGGATCAGATCATGTGAGAGTCCCCAGCACTGAACTCCAGGCTCTGAGTCTGTGTTTCATGTCTGTCTCCCCGTGCCTGTCTGGAGACCTCTTGAAGACAAGACTCGAGTCACTGACTGGCACCTTGTGAGTGCTCGGGACATACCTGTGGATGGACTGAGCGCTCAGGACATTATCTGTGGATGGACTGAGCCAATGAGCCAAAGAACGGGTAAACAGATGAGTGAACGAGCGAGTGAGGGTCAAGCCTGCCATCTGCACACATGTCCCCTCCATCAATCACCCAGGGCTTGGCTCCCCATGAAGACAGACAACGCGGGGGGGGGGAGGACCAACACCGGCCTCTGGGCTGAAACCAGAAGCCCCAGGGGAAGGGGGGGGCTGAGTGCTTGGTGGCCCTGGGAAGGCTGACGTTTCCACAGACAGAGTCCCAGCTGCCCCAGAAGGCCTGTCCTGAGCAAGATGGCTGTTCGTTCATCCCTGCCTGCCAGCCGGCTCCTCACAGAGGCTCCAGAGACCCTGCAGCCTCCCCGCATGCATCTGTGCCGAAGGGGATCAACGGAGCCTGCTGGCTCCCCCCCGGGGCCACATCAAGGCTTGTTTTCTCTGAAAACATCCCAGTGTCCAAAACCAACGTGGACAGTTGACCTAGCCGGTTACCTTGGTTTGCCCAGCCCAGTGACAGTTCCTCGCTTATTTTTATGAGCTGTTTATCTGCACACTGTCTTCTGTTCTCAATAAATGGGGCTGCGCATTCCAGGATGGCCTCGAATGATAACACCAGCTGTCTAGACGGAGGCCAGCCCACTGACACTATCATAAATAAAAATAGCTTTGTGTTCCAGTCTCTCACCAGAGCCCAGGGAGGGGCCAGCAGACTCCCCGCGGGCGGGCTGGCTGGGACAGAGCTCACACGGCTCCCTGCCCCCAGGCCCCAGCCCCATTCCCAGGGGGGCCAGCGAGCCCATGCTGCTTGTGGGAGGGAGAAAGGAGGCCCACTGGGGCCCTGGTAAAGCATCTGCCCTCTCCTCGGGGCTTCCCTTTCTCTGTGGCTTGCAGCTGCTGCTGGGGCCGTGGACACCCAGGTGGCCCAGGGGGCTTTCATTTTGGACTCCAAAGGCAGTGCTCCACCGACTGGTCCCAAGGCCCGGGTCTGGTCTGGGAGAGGCTGCAGACCCAGGCCCAGGGCCACTTGGGGTTAAACTGGCAGAAAAGCTATCCCCGCACCCAACACAGAGCCTGAAGCTAGCCAGGGTCCGAAGGGCGGCTCAACCCAGGAAGGAAAGGCACATGGTCAGACGCTTCGCAGCTTATCCACTCCTTTCTCTCCCCTGCCGCTTGCCCCTTCCTCCATTCGTTCACTTATTTGGCCTCTACTTATTTCTTGAACCCTGCCTCAGGACTGCCCCCAAGGAGTGCAGTGAGGGTGGGGATTGGGTGCAAGAGCAGCAAGCAGGTGGAGGGAGCTCAAGGCATCCTCCGAGCTCAGCGGGGAACAGCACAGCCGCATACGTGTGTGTGTGTGTGTGTGTGTGTGTGTGTGCGGGCCAGAAATGTGCAGGTGCCTCCCTGAGTGTGTCCAGGACGATGCAGGGTTCACATAAAGGAGGCTTGCCTCAGCTACCCAGAAACACAAGCCTGCATGCCCACACTTACCCACACCTCATATAGGTCAGTTTATGTGTACACTGACAACAGTATCCTCATAGGTTGAGGCCCCCTTGTGCAGTACACAGCCTGAACCCCTGTACAAGGCAGCCCTGTGCCACCTCCCCTCCCTTCCCCCAGGCCCAGCTGGATTGAGTCTCTAGAACAGAAAACCTGGTCAGTAAAATCTTCATTTCACTCTCTAGTATGGGCTGGAGAGTCCCAGGGTGTCAGTGGTCAAGCAGAAGGAGACTCACACAGAACCAAGAGGCTGATACTTTGAGATGGACTTCTCAGAAGAGGAAGAGTCAAAGAGACTTGGTGTGGCGGAGATGGGCCCCACTGGGGTCAACCAAATGACACGGGGAGTGACAGGTCATCCTTTCCGATCTTGCACCCAGGGAGGGGCTCGGGGCATCTCACCAGGGACAGGAGCAGAGGGCAAGGACAAGGGACTTGATGCCCCCGCCCCCCCACCAGGGGCTCCAGAGGAGAGACAGCAAGGACCAGGGTGATCGAGGCTATACACCCCGAGCCCTGCTCCCCTCGGTCCCTCCCCAGCACCCAGGAGGGGCAAAGACGGAGCAGAGGGGAGAGTGAAGGGAGAGGCCAATCGGAGCACCCAGGCCTCCGCTTGCTAAAACTGAAAGCGAAGGAAATTCTGTAAGTCAAGGAAAGAACGGTTTGACTGAGCACAGCTGGGGACCAAGTGACTGGAGCAGAGTCAAACCAGACTGGGCTGTTCGATCAACTAGCCGCCAAGCCTCCGACCTAGTGACCGGCCCCGTGCAAGGTGCGCACGCACTCCACCTCCCTCGGCTCCGGACGTGCCGCCCCGGGATTGGTAGTGGTCCCCCCTTCAGAGGTGGAGACCGAGGCACCCAGGGGACAGGCTGGCCCCAAGTGTGGCTCCGGCCGGGAGGAGGCAGGGCCCGGGTTCGGCTAGAGGTGCTCTGATGCCCCCTCTGTGGCCTGTGCTGGCCTGGCACCAAGTTGGCACCAGACCCGGTCCTCCCAGCCGGCCTGGAGAAAGCGGAGCCCCCACCCCCGCGGCCGCACTGCCGTGACTCTCGTGACTCACATCAGTGGCCTGCCAGCAGTGACTGAGGAGGCGGAGGGTGGTAAAGACAACAGGCGACCAGCGGCCAGCCTCTCTGGGCCTCTGGACCGCCTGGCCACAAGATGGCCAGAGAGGACACGAAGGGAACCCGGAAAAGACACTGAGGCGCACTGGCCCTCACTGCCGGGCCTGAAGATGAGACTCGGAGGTCAGGTTCCTAGATGCGCACAGGGCGCTTGTCAGATGCCTGCTGATCCTCCTTGGTCCTCTTGACAGTGGGGAGCAGGCCCCATTTATACAGCAGGGAAACTGAGGCCCAGAGGGCGATGGGTGCTGGGCCAAGGTCACACAGTGTGGTTGTGGCAGATGGGGCCCATCCTGCTCATTCACTCTGTTGGAGTCTTCCTGGAGAACAGCTGGGGACATCCGAGCTGGGGCAGACTTTGAGGTAGCAGCCCCATCCCTGGGGAGGGCTTACGGTGCTGAGTCCTGGGGCCAGGTTGAGTGTCCTTCTGCACCCAAGTGCCTTCGTCCCCCTCCCCAGACAGACTACCCACCTCTTCCTTCCCAGTCTCTGGCTAGACACCGCTCCTCGGCTAAAGCGGAAGAAGCCCTAGTCCCCCGTCTGCCTGGCCCCTCCATTCCCCCACCGCCACAGGTGACAGATAAGACCTCTGTCCACCTTCCCCACCTGCCCTTTCCAGAAGTCTCAGCCGCACCCTGATTTCCCTTTGGGGAGCCACGTGCCCAACATATGACCCAAGCCACCAGTATCTCCCCTGGGACTTCTGCAGGCACCATGGAGAGAGAAACTCCCTTTCTGCCAGGAACCTGAAGCCAGGAGGCCAGGAGCCGTCCCGTCCCCCGGCCCTCCCAGGCACAGCCACCTAAGAACGGAGCTGGCACAGAGACATGGAGCTGACAGGAGGGACACGGGCCTTCTCCAGCCATGATGTGCGCACCTGACTCCAGAGGTGCCTCGGGTGAGGCCGCCACCCCAGACTTTTCATGCACACGAGCCAACACATTCTCTCCTTTGCTTGAAGCCAGCTGGAGGGGGGCTCCAGTCACCCACAGTGACAAGAGTCTGGAGCAGGCCCCGCAGTCAGGCCCCACCGTCCCCACCTCTCCACGCCCCAAAGGACGCCTCTCAGAGGCAGAGCTGGCTTCTCGGGGGATCCTGAGAGAAGGGGGGCATTCCTCAGGGCAGAGAGTGATGGTCATGAGCAGAGGCCCGGAGGCTGACCTGAGCCCCATCTCAACTTCGGGCAGGAACTGCTGCGCCTCTCTTCATTCCGGAGGGAGTGACACTAATCTTGAGGATGGAAGGAGATGGCCTGAGGGCCCAGAGCTGGTCAGTATGCCCATCGGCATCCCAACAACAGAAAGGAGCTGGCACTTCAAGGTCATTCAAGGAGAGTCCATTGGCGAGGTGGGGTGTAGAAGGGGGACCTCGAGTAAAGAGAACGTAGGACCCAGGGCCAGTGCCAGCAGAGCCGTTACCACCAGAGGCGCCAAAGGACCCAAGCCCAGAATAAAAGAGTCAAGCAGATCCAGACACCTTGAGCAGGATAATGACCTTTGATCGGGGGACACAGCCAGTCCCAGAGGGCTTTGTAGCGGGTCGAACAGTGTCCTCCAAAATTCACGTCCATCTGGGACCTCAGAATGTGACCTTATTTGGAAATAGGGTCTTTTCGGATGCGATTATTTAAGGATCCTGAGCTGAAGAGCTAAATCATCATGGATTTAGGATGGGTCCTAAACCGACTGGTGACCCTATTAGAGAAGGAGAGGAGACAGAGAGACACGGCCATGTGAGGGGACGGCCATGTGAGTGGAGCGGTGCGGTCCCAAGCCGAGGATCGCTCGGAGGCTCCCGGAGCCGCCGGGAGCCGCCCGGAGCCGGGAGAGGCCCGGAAAAATGCTCCCAGATCCTCCAGGGAGGCTGTGGCCTTTGCTCATATGTTGATTTCGGGCTCAATGACCCCCACCCCCAGAGCTGTGCAAAAACAAATTTCTGTTGTGTAAGCCCCCCGGTCTGGGGTACTCTGTGATGGCAACCCCAGGAAACTAACAGGCTTGGAACGGAAAGAGCCAGGAAGAGGGGATCCCCTGCCCTCAGCCTCCTCCCTCTCTCTAGCCTGCCGTGGGGCTTCCCAACCAGAAGGTGGAGGGCACGGGAGCCCCTGGTGCACACAGGGCAGCCTCGAGGCGGGAGCAGGGGAAGGCAGAGCCAAGATCTGAGGGGCCAGTGGAAAATACTAAATAATAGTTATGATTACAGTGCTATCAACACCCAGACGCCAAAGCAAAAGCGGTGGCTCTTCTGTCCCGAAGGTTGTGAGAATGAAAGCCACTGAGACCTCAACGGAGCCCAGCCCGCCGCATTTCTGTGCCGCCGCGGACGGAGATTGCCTTGGCCTGCGTGCGCATTTACTCTGCCCATTGTCATACGTGCACCCCTGAGTTTTCTCCAGAGTCACGTGTGCTTTCTTCCCCACACCCCACCGACTCTGTTCCAGACCGTCATGGAATAAAACGCTGGAGAAGGGGCGCCTGGGCAGCTCCGTCAGTTAAGCGTCTGACTCCTGATCTCAGCTCAGGTCTTGATCTCAGGGTCGTGAGTTCAAGCCCCGCGCGGGGCTCCCCCCTGGGCGTGGAGCCTTCATATAAATGAATGGGTGAATGAATGAATGAATGGAAAAACATTGGAACAAAGGGTTCCATTTGCAGTAGGGTGCCCGGGAGAACGGAAGCAGGTGCTCACCTGGGGAGAGGCTGCTCTCCGTTCCCCCACCCTGTGCCGTGCCATGATGGTAGAAGACATTCAAGCAGGCAGGACTCGGGATTTCATGGAAGCCCCCCGAATGAAATTGTTCAAGTGTGGTAGCTCATAATTACCCCCCACAAACACTGAAGCGGCCGCTGTCCAGATAAGACAGGCCAGAGTGAGGATGATTCCTATGCTACTTTCTTTCCCACGGGGGAAAATGGAGCTCCCCGCATGGGGGACTGTGTGCCATGATTACAGGACGCTTCAGGTTGCCAGGGACAGAATGCCACCTCGAATTGGGTTAAGCAAAACAGGGGATCTGGTGGTTCCTGTGTCAGAAAGTTCAAGTTGCTGGGGGCTGGACTGGGGCATCCTCCCTCCGTTCTGCGTTCCTGATTTCCGATTTACGGTGTGGCCTCCACCTCGGGGCGGGCCCTCACCCCACAGGGACCAGACGTCGGCAACGGCTTCAGGCTCACGTTCATCGTCAGCCACCTTGGTGGAAAGAGCGGTTGTCTCGCGCCCGTGGTTTCCATAAGAGTCCCCACACTCCAGGCCATGGCCCTGCGGGCCCGGCAGAGGTACGGGGAGAGGTTCTGACATCTCCCTGCTCTGGTCACCTGCTCCACCCAAATGCGGGGAGGGGCTGAGAGCGGGGCGGGAGGTCCCGGGAGGAAGGACCGGGGGCTGTCACCAGGGCAAGGGGAAGCAAGGCCAGACCTCACGGCCCCCGTGTTCGCTTCCTGCAGCTGCTGTCCTAAACCACCACGAAATGGCGGAAAACAACACACATTTATTATCTTGCAGTGCTGGGGGCCAGAGGTCTTACAATCAAGGTGTTGGCACGGCTGACTTCTGGAGGCTCTAGGGAAGATTCCAATTCCTGGCCTTTTCCAGCTCCGAGAAGTTGCCTGCATTCCTTGGTTCATGGTTCATGGGCCCTTTTCCGTCCCCCCCCAGCCCACCTCCCCCTCTTGTCCTCAGGCTGCGATACAAAATATCATTCGCTGGATTACTTAAACAACAGAATTTTATTTCTCACAGTTCTGGAAGCTGGGAAGTCCGAGATCAAGGACCGATCTGGCCCATTCAGTTCCTGGTAAAAGCCCTCTTCCTGGCTTGTAGGTAGCCAACCGCCTCTTACTGTGGGCTGGGGCCTTGCTCAGTGTGTACACAGCCCTGGGGCAGGGGGAGAGGGGACAGAGGGAGGGAGGGAAGGAGGGAGGGAACAGCTTTTCTAGTGTCCCTTATAAAGACACAATCTGGGTCAGGTCATAGTCTCAGGGTCCTGGGATCAAGCCCCGCGGCCGCTTCCCCGCTGAGCGGGGAGTCTGCTTCTCCCTCTCCCTCTGCCCCTACCCCCTGCTCGTGCACTGTCTCTCTCTCAAATAAATTTTTTAAATCTTTAAAAAAAAAAAAGGCACGAACTCCATGGGATCAGGGCCCTACCCCGTGACCTCATTTTGCCTTCATTACATCCTTAGAGGCCCCATCTCCAAATACAGCTTCAACACACGGATTTTAAGAGGACACAAACATTCATACCATCTCTGCTCTTTCTGTCCTTCCTGCCTCCCTCTTGGAAGGACCTTGGTGATAATCCAGGATAATCACCCCACCTCAAGGTCCTTCGTTTAATCACATCTGTAAAGTCCCTTTGGCCACACTAAGTACCATAGTCACGGGCTCTGGGCCGCGGGGCGGGGGGAGGGGGCTGCGGGCAGACTTGTTCTGTCTAGCACGTCCCCTACGCAGATTCGCCTTCATCCTAACGCCCTTACCTTCCCACCCTAACTTACAGCAGCGGGTCATTCGGACCGACCTCAGAGACCGGGCCAGCCTAGTGGGTCCAGCAGCTGACCATGATGCCCCTGACCTTTGACATCTGCACCAGGGCCCAGCACTCAGCCCTGCAGCCCAAGGAGAGCTTTCTCCAAAAAACACCCGGGGCGTGGGGAGGGGTGCAGAGGTACAGAAGCCTAGTGGGTGTGAGAGCCAAGTGCCCTGGAGTGTCACTGTCCCTCCAGGAAGTCCCCGCAAGGAGGGAGGGAGGGAACTCAGCCACTTTCTACACTTTCTCATATCCACCTAACACAGGGCAGAACTTCAGACCCAATAAAGACCTCCTCTAAGATTGAAAAAAAGAAAAGAGGTAAATGATTTGCAAAGGGACAGGAGGGGTGGGTTCCAGCTTTGTTCCCCGGCTTGTCACCTATAGGGCTGCCTGACGTAATGGGCGAATCCCGCGAACTTGTTGGCAAGGAGCTGACCCCACCGGCCGTGTCCTGGGAGGGTCTCAGCCATCCCTGGCGGGGGGAGGGGGTGGAGGAGGAAAGGAAAGTGCTTCTTTAGAGGGCCTGGCAGTCCCTTGGCTGTGCGACCTTCTGCCATTCTTGAGGGCCACGCCATACCAGCCCAGAGCCTCCCTGAGTGCTGTCATACTGGACCCCAGCGGATGGAAGCATCCAGCAAGCCTCGTCACCGGGCTTGGCCAGGGCCTGTGCCGCCCCTTTCCTCCGGGAGGAACAGGTCATGGGGGGCCAGGAGCTAGAGGATGTCTCCTGGACCCTGCAGACCTGGCCCCTGGATGGATTCCAGAGCCTGGAATCCTTCATCCAGGCCTCAGGGACCCAGCCCTGGAGAGGTTTTATTGTATTTTTTTTTTTTTTTAAGATTTTATTTTTAAGCAATCTCCACACCCAGCGTGGGGCTGGAACCCACAACCCTGAGACCAAGAGTCGCACGCTCCACCGACGGAGCCAGCCAAGGTGCCCCTGGAGAGATTTTAAACGACTCTTTGGTTAAGTCAGTGAGGCTGAGAAGGAGCCCTTCTGGGGGTGTACGGGCCTGGACACGGCAGCGGCTGCTCAGTTGGCACGGGGCCCCTGGCCAAGGCCAGCCGGCCCCACCCACGGACAAGCCAGGTTTTTCCTGAGTGGAATGTACCAGGCTTTTCCTGAGTGGAAACAGGGTTCAAATCCCCTGTGCTCCATGGGACCGAGGAGCCGGGCAGTCCATCCGGGTCCCCTAGAAAAGGTGGGGAGTTCTGGCCGCCGGCCGAGAGGAGAGGGAAGGGGGTGCTGAGAGGCGTCAGGTTGCTTCTCCACCCTCCTGAGTCACACGGGAACGCCTGAGCCCAGGAGGCAGGTGGGGGGGGGGGTGCTGGCGGCCACAGGCTCTGCTAGGATCACAGCAGGGACAGGAGGAGAGGGGGCCTGGAGCCTCGAGGAAAGAGGCTGGGGGGAGGGTACAGCTGCAGCCTGGGCCCAGATAGCACTTCCTCTCCTCCACACCTCCCTCCTTTCCAGGGCCGTGGCCCACCTCGTTCTCTGGGCGCACTGGCCGGCCCCACCCACGGGGACAGGGGACTGGCCTCCCCATTCCCAGCTGATCCCAGGGCAGCCCGCGGCCTGGACCCACACCCTCCTCTCTCTCCCACCGTCATGAGCTGCGTCTCCTTCTTTCCATCCCCAACATCAAGCACCAAGCCAGGCATGCAGTTGGTGCTTAATAAATGCTAGATCCCTCGCCTCCTTATGTGTCATGATCAGTCTATCGAGTCCCCCAGCTTGGCCCCAGTAGGGTCACTCACAAATGAGTAACTAATCATCAGCATAAACTGAGTTGTCTGCCCCCAGGGGAAGAGGCTGCCAGGACCAGCCAGGGTCGCGCACACACACCCACGCTGAAAGAATGGGGATCCCACCGCCTCTGCCCCAGGGAGATGCTTGCCTATGCCCGCAGCCTACAGCCACCCTCCATCCCCCACTCCCTGGGAGCAGCCTACAGTCACTCAGATTAGAAAGTTGCCTGGGGGCACCATCCTTGTTTGCTATTTGGTGCATCCAGCAAGCAGAGCCTGCTCGGCCCATCCTGCAGCTGGAGGCCCAAGCAGGGAGTCCAGAGGAGCCCTTTGAAGTCCCCGGCTTAGCTGACGACCCTTCCCTCTGGCCTCCCACCAGGGAATCCCACTGGTGTGGACAAACACCCCTTAGAGCTCGGAAAAGAGAAGCCATCTTTCCAGAAAACCTGCAGCCAGGCTTGGCCCTGCTGGAAACCATTGCACACAGTTCTTAGAGGCTGGGACCATGGCTTTCTGCAAACTGACATGGGCTGTGGGGTGCCAAAGGGGGAAGCAGAAGACCTCAGGGTGCCAAGCCCAGACCCGCTCCCGGCCACTTCTCACACAGGCAAGGCCGAGGAGAACCTGGGGCGGGTGGGGGAGGGGTGGGGAGGGGTGCGGTGGGGGGGGGAGGGTTCGTGCTAGCCTGCTCCCTTGCACTCGGGGACTAGAGGTAGGACAGCTGGGATTAGTCAGAAATTCCGAACTGGGTCCTCAGCCAGCCCAAGCATGGGGACCTTCTCCAAGTAGAAACGTCGGCCCGGGCTTGGACAGAAGTTGCCTCTGAGCTGGAACCAGTCTGATCCACCTGGCTGGAGACACTGATGGCCCAGGACACTCCAGCCTCTGGGGGTCTGTAGGGGGAAGAAGTTGGGCTTTGGTATCTCTGAGCCCTGGAGGAGAGGGAGGGCTCCTCCCCGCTGGAGCCAGGACCCAAAGAGGTGAGCGCTGAGATGCAGAGACGGATGAAACTTTGTCTCCTACTCTAGAGGAATTCCAGGCAACACAGTAGGTCTGCACAGAGGCTGTGGAAGCCCAGAGAAGAGCCCGGGAAGTGCCCTGGGGCCAACGCCTGAAGGACCGGGAGGCGGGCTGGAGGGGGCTGGGGCGGAGAAGATGATGCAGAGAGGCCTCTGCCGGGGCTTGGGGGGGGGGTGTGCTCATTTGTTCAGCAGTTCCTTCCCAAGTGCCCACCGAGCGCCAGGCCCTGAGGGGCGTGGGCCAGTGTGCCAACCCCACCGCTGTCCGGGAGCTGCACCTGCCCCGTCCCTGGCCAGGGGAAGTGACTCGCCTCCGAAGCTCCTGCAGGCTGTATCCCAGGAGAGCACACAGGAAAGAGTTTGCAAGTTTTACGGCCACTGAAGTCAGCTCAGGCCTGGGGAGGGCGAGGGCCAAGCCGGCAGGTTCTAATTAGGGGATTGAGCTCCTTGCAGTGGCCTCGGGGCTGGGGGGTGACGCCAGGTTTGCAGAACAGCCAGCACTGTTTTGCGCCCGTCTCCCAGCAACGGGGGCCCCTCTGGTGAGAGCTACAGCCAGCCTGGCTGCTCAGCCCTGTGAGTGGCCAGGGCATGATGCCCACCCGGGCTGGAGCTGGGCCACCTCCTCCTGCCGCCCCCCCCTCCCCATCAGGCTGGCCTGGGGGCTCACGGATCCCCACTGGGCAGAGGGAAAACTGCTTCCCCCCAGCCCCAGGCCGCAGCACCATCAGGACCCAAAGGGAGTGAGGGCAGGGCCTGGATCTGGGCTTTACTGCCTTGAGTCGCCCTGGGCAGGCACTCCGGTACCACGCCTGGCACACACACATAGTAGGCGCACCCAAAAAGGACCGATAACTGGAACCCGGTATCTAGATCGTGCCTGGCACACAGTAGGTGCTCAAAAATGTAGACCGGATAACCAAATTCAGGGCTTAGGACCCCGCCTGGCATACAGTAGGCGCTCCATACGACGTATTGAGCAAGTGAAGAATAAAGTTCATCTTGGCACGGTGCAGGAGGCGCCCTGCTGTGACCAGCCCGCATGGGCAGTGCCCGAGTCGGGGCAGCAGCTCCTGCCCTGCTGCTGGGGGCAGGGGTGAGGGAGGGACGCGGCTCGGCCGCGGGTCAGACAGTGTGAGTCTGGCCTTTGAGGGCTATTCCCGGCAGTTCCTCTGATTCACAGCTGTCCCAGGAACAGTCATGGCTGTGTCAGTAAATATTGGTGACTCCGAATGACCTCTCCGTCTCGCAGGGCCATTAAGGCTTTCCTGCCCCTCCAAAGACCCAGTCCGGGCCATTGTTATTCTGGCCAGCGTGTCACTCTCCCTGCCAGTTCCAGGGCCTTGGAGAGTGAGTGACCCAGCGAGCCCATGGTCCAGGATGCATTTGCTGTGTTCTCGCTGCGCTTCCTCGTCTACGGGGACTTCCCAGGCCTCCCCGGCATTCGTGGCCCTGGGGTGCAGAAGAAAGACCCTCAGAAAGAGCCAGAAAGATGCTCCCGTTGGCCCTTCTCCCCCCCGTCCCTGCCCGGGTGTCCCCTTTTGCCTCCCTCCGTGCCAGACAAGAACACGATGCCCAGCAAAGAGGAGCTACCCCTGCTCCCCTCATGGCTCACGCTTCCCTCGGCTTAGACGGCTTAGACGGCTTAGTTGGTTCCGACGGAGTGAGGGTCTGAGTTCCGAGAGCTTCCTCAGCTGCGCCCCCTTTACAGGAGGCAGATTTCACAGTGAAGGGACAGGGTAGTTGTGAGCACCCAGGATGTGTGTCATCTCCTCGATTCAACTTCAGAGAGCATTGACTGCGTGCTGTCCGCCCGCCAGGAACTCCAGGGACCGGGGTAGGGGTGGGAGGGACACTGCCAGACCCAAGCCAGGCTCCATCCTGCGCTCAGGAGGCAAAGGAGATCATTGCAGAAGCTGGGTACAAAAATGGAATGTTGGGGCGCTGGGGTGGCCCAGTCGGTTCAATGGCTGCCTTCGGTTCAGGTCATGATCTCAGGGTCCTGGGATCGAGCCGCACATCGAGCTCCCTGCTCAGCTTCTCCCTCTTTCTCTGTTGCTCCCCTTGCTTGTGCTCTCTCTCTCACTCTGAAATAAATAAAACCTTAAAAAAAAAAAAAAGGAAAACGGAATTTTGGTCATGCAGGACACTGTCCTTGATCTTAGAAGATCCCTGTGGAAATCATTGAGGAGTGAGGTGCCGTTGTGTCTGTGATTGACTTGAATATTTTTAGGTGCTCCTCGAGGAGGCTGAGCGGGAAGTAAGGTACAAAGCAAAGCGGGGGCGGTGGGGGGCAACTGGGTGGCTCAGTTGTTGAGCGTCTGCCTTCGGGGTCCTGGGATCGAGCCCCGTATCGGGCTCCCTGCTCGGCGAGAGGCCTGCTTCTCCCTCTCCCACGCCCCCTGCTTGTATTCCCTCTCTCGCTGTGTCTCTCTCTGTCAAATAAATAAATAAATCTTAAAAAAAAAAAAAAAAAAGCAGGGGAGAGGGTACACAGGACAGAGGCTCGCACTCAGAGATTGCTGCGCGCAGAGCAAGCTGGGGCCAGGAGGTCCTGTGGGGCCTCGGCAGGGATTACTCAGCTGGGCTGAGTACGGGATGGCAGGATGTGCACGGTCTTCGGAAAGGACCCCCACCCCCCACACACCCCAGCACCACCATCCCACTGGGCAGCTCCAACCTGCTGAGGTTATTGTCCTTTCAGCTTCTGCCCGGTGGGAGGGGGTGCGGCGGGCTGAGGATGGTGGCAGGGGGCGTGGAAAGAATCAGAAGATTCTTGGGAGGCAGCGCTCACAGGGCTTGGTGCTGGCTTGGATGTAGGGAGAGACGGTGTGCAAGGGTCACGAGAGCCTCTAGTATCCGGCATGAGATCCAAGATAGTGGAGGGGCCGCTGTCAGAGGTGGAGACTAGGGGAGAAGCAGGTTCCAAGTGGGAGGTCAGGAGCTCAGTTTCAGACATGCCAAGTTTGGAGCTTGTGGGGTATCTCAGGGCTCCAGGAATCTGCAAGTACCTTTGCCCAAATAACCGGGAGACCAGAACTCTGAGCTCGGGCCTGAGCTGGGGGCTGCCGTGTCCTTCAGTAGCGCCGGCCAGGCATGCTGGGCGCCACGGAGGTGGGGCCCCGACCAGGGCCAGGGCAGACAGGGGGACATCTGGAACAGAAACTGTGGCTGTCTATCCTGCATTTGTTTTCCCAGGTTCTTCTCCACCTGTTGGGAGGGAGGGGTATGGATCACAGCATGCTCCATCCCCACAGGGCCATGATGAGCCAGGATTCCCAGATGCACCGGGAGGCCACCCACCTCCTGTCCCAGGTCAGAAAGGTCTGATTTCCCAGAACTTGGCGGAAATGGAGCGACACATTTCAGCCTGGGTTTTCTACGTTCCCACGTGTCTAGTTTATTTATCATTCGGGCAATGCTGGGTGGCTTGGTCGGGTGTGATGCTGGGTGCCTGGTCCCTTCCTGGCCACCTTCCTGGCCACCTGGAGGCAAAGCTCTCATTCCCATGACAGAGTCCCTCAGCACATAGCTCTTGAGCACCTCCCATGTTCCAGGCAGCATTCTAGATGCTGGCCTTATAACAGTGAGCACAACCCAAGTCTAATCTAGACCAATAATAGTTTATTATTGTGGTGAATAATTATTGATAATGACATGATATGATCAATATAGTAACGGGCAAGCATATGGTCATGCCGACCATTTACTGAACACTCAGGATAGGCCAGGCACTGTGCTGAGTGCCCTCCCTCCCCTGTAACCATCACAACCACCTGTGTGCAGTCTTATTCTCCCCATCTGATAGATGGGGCACCCAGGGCTCAGAGAAGCTAGGTGCTAGCATGCCCATCAGCAGCTGAGAGTTAAGGAGTTTGAGACCCGATCCTGGTTCAGGTCCAGCTCCGTCCTCACAGGTTTGGCCTGATCCCACTGCGTCTCTCTGTCTTCCAGATCCTGGGCTCCTCCTTGCTTCTGGATCCGACCCTGGCTCTCTGCTTGGGGGCTGGCTCAGCCCACCTTGCTCAGCAGCCAGCCGGCACAGAAGGGAGGGTTGGGGGGGGGGAAGGGTGCTGGCCCAGGGACCGGTTCAGGTAGGCATGGGAGGTATAGAGTTGCCAGACATTGCAGGGGACATACTTAGATTAAAACGTTATTTGTTGGAGCACCTGGGTGGCTCAGTTGTTAAGCGTCTGCCTTTGGCTCAGGTCATGGTCCCAGGGTCCTGGGATCGAGCCCCGCATCGGGCTCCCTGCTCTGCGGGAAGCCTGCTTCTCCCTCTCCCACTCCCCCTGCTTGTGTTTCCTCTCTCGTTGTGTCTCTGTCAAATAAATAAAATCTTTAAAAATAAAATGTTATTTGTTGTTTATCTGAAGTTGAAGTGTAACTGGGAGTCCTATTTTACTTGCTAAATCTGGCTCCGTTAGGGGTGGGTGTGTGAAGCAGTGAGGGGTTTCCCAACAGTGGGGGTTTCCCTCGGCCACCCTGCTGACCTCACCAGTACCCACATGCCAGGCCTGCCAGGCAGGAGGTGCGCGGTCTTCGGAAAGGACCCCCCCCCCCAGCACCAACCATCCCACTGGGCAGCTCTGTCCTGCTGAGGATATTGTCCTTTCAGCTTCTGCCCCGTGGGTGGGGATCCTTCCTCCCCGACAAAGTTCAGTGTGATCTTCCCATCTCCTGATGGTTTGCACCCCACCAACATTTGCTTATAAGCTTGACGAGTAAGGCAGACAGCTGCAAGCCGGGCTCAGAGTTTACTCTGTACAGTGGCCACTGTAACACATCTACCCCATCTATAGCCATGCTGCCACCACCCCAGCTCCAATCCCGGCCGCTGGGGCCTGTCCTTCTGCCTTAGAACACCTTCTCTCCAAGAGAAAGAAAGATGAATGAGCCGGATGACAAGACACTTTTTTTTTTTAAGACTTTTTTTTTATTTATTTGAGAGAGAGAGAGAGCACGAGCAGGGTGAAGGGCAAAGGGAAACAGAGAAGCAGACTCCCCACTGAGCAGGGAGCCCACTCAGGGCTCGATCCCCAGGACCCTGAGACCATGACCTGAGCTGAAGGCAGACGCTTAACCGACCGAGCCACCCAGGCGGCCCTAGACAGGATACTTTTTTGAATGCTGTCTGAATGACTGAGTGACTCAGTGCAAATGACCTGGTGCCCAATATTTTGCCAGCTAGACTGGGCTAACTCTGAGTGTGCCCCTCAAGGCCTCCCCCACCCCACCCTCCCCCCTCCCCCCTACCCCCAAGAGGCCACCCACACTCACACTCTCCTGTTCCAACACGCTCTGTCCAGGTGAACCTGGGGCTTCTGGGCCATCTCCCAAACTGGGTAGGCTCTGGACCTGCCCAAACCAGGAGGCTCCCACCTTGGGTTCTCAGATGCTCACCTGTGCGGAGGACACAGCCTCTGTGTGTGCCATGTAGCCCCAAGGAGGCCCACCCAGGGCGTCTTGGTGGGCAAGGAGAGTGGACCCTCCAGGCCAGGATTCTAAGAACCAGTCCTCACCCCAGCTTAGACACACAGAGTTCCGGCTGCAGGGCTGTTGGCTACGGATCCTATGGAAGCTTCTCTCTGCGTGAAGAATTTCCACATCCAGGCTCACGTTCCATGCTGTGCTGCTAGATGTCTAACAACCGGTTCTCTGGGGGACAATGACCCCATAAATACATGTGCATAAGTTCATTATAAGTCTTACTACAAATAGGGGTGCCTGGGTGGCGCAGTCTGTTAAGCGCCTGACTCTTGGTCTCAGCTCAGGTCTCGGTCTCAGGGTCATGAGTTCAAGCCCCGCTGGGCATGGAGCCTACTTAAAAAAAAAAAAAAATAGTAATCAATCAATCAGTCAATCGATCTTACTACAAACAAATGCTTGATTACCCTCCAGCTCAGCAAAAGAAATAGTGAGTGGGATTCTGACCTGAAGCTTAATCGATGTTTCCATTTCAATGAAAGACTAAGGAAAAGTAAGAGGACGAAAACTGTTTATTGGAACTTCACTTTCTGGCGGAATTGGATAATAGTGTTTGAATACTGGAAGAGGTTTTCCTTGATTTTTTTGTGTGCTCCTCCCAATGGAAGGACCAGGGACACAACTCACCTTCAGGTTTAATCTGCATTATCACCCCTTCTCCGTCACTGTCTTAAATCTAGACGATCAGCAAAACAATAAAGCAAGTCCTAAGAGTGTTCGTCAGTTTCCATGTTGGAACTGCTTACCACGGTTGATCTTATTTCCAGTAGATATAAATATCTTTAAAAGCAGAGACAATAGCCAAATAATCAGGACGTGATGAGTTTTGAGTATCCATCAGCTTTGTTTTTAATATAATTCATTTAATTGTAAGTTTGTACAACTGAGTTATTAATGAGAGCTATATTTAACCATTGGCTCACAAAATTCCTGAAAATTGAACATTTGCCTTTCATGAGCCAGTACAAGCCCGCTCCAACATTCCGGTGAACTCACATTTCATTACCCTGCAGCTCTAAATGATAGGTTTAACTATCTCTGTTTGACGAATCAGGAAGCTGAAGCTCAGAGGCTCAGGACAAAGGCTTGCCCCCGGGAGGGTCTTAATGCCAAGATGAGTTCAGTCCTCCGCCAGTCAGCTGAGCTGGGCTGAGATGAGCAGGGACAGAACCACAGGTATGCTTGGGGATTTGTTGTGAACCAGTGAACACACTTCTCTCAGTCTGGTGTGGCCTCCAGACACCACAGCCCCCACAGCGTGTAGAATCCTCCAGAACAAAGTTTCAACAGAAAGCCTTCAAAGGAAGATAACGTGGTGGCAGATAGAGCCTTGGCCAGGCCTTGGATGCTGGCTGAGCAATGAGAAAACTTGGCAAGTGTGAGAGGACCCAGGGAACTCAAGAGCCAGCAAAGCACACCCCAACTGATTAGCCAACCTTGAGACTCCAAGTCTGGACTTCTTCCAGAATGGCAGCCCTAGGGATTTGTGCGAGGGTGGGGCCTGGAAGGCTGGGCCTCTTTCAGACTATCACCCATTCCTCACGCTACTGGGTCTGGCGTCAACTTGACAGCTACGGGGTCCAGCATGTGCCTGACGTTGCCAGGTGCTGTGGATACACAGGGGAGAGAGGTGGCGATCCTGCCCTCTGTCCCCACGTCCAGCTCCCTGATTGGAACAAAAGCTCCAAGAGGGCAAGAGCATTGGGTTGTGCGGAGCCGACAGCAAGGGCTTAATAATATACATGTCGTTGGAGGAATGGGAGCCAGGTGTTTGGGGCCTGGCGGGGTGGCGGGGGTGGCGGCGGGGAGAGAGACAGATGTATAAATGGAAGGTTTTATGGAGCCAAGAAAAACTTCGTGGACACCTGAGGTGAATCTCGAAGGCCTGGCAGGAGCTAGCCAGCTAAGAGTGCCAGGCAGAAGGCGCAGCGTGTGAGAAGTCAGAGCTTTGCTGGCTGGATGTGCAAGGGTCCTGTGGCTGCTGTAGCCAATTAACACAAATTTTGTGGCTTAAAACAACACAGGTTTATTTTTTTTATATATAGTTCCAGAGGTCAGAAGTCTAGAATCAGTCTCACTGAATGTTAAGGGCTGATATATGTCCCTCCTCCCAAATTTCTGTGTTGAAGCCCTCACCCCCAGCGTGACTGTGTTTGGAGATAGAGCCTTTAAGGAGGTAATTAAGGTGAAGTGAGGTCATCAGGGTGGGGCCCTAATCTGATAAGACTAGGGTCCTTATAAGAAGAGGGAGAGACGCCCTAGAAAAGATCATGTGAGGTCACAGCAAGAAGACAGACAGCTCTCTACCAGCCCGGAAGAGAGCCTTCACCCAAAACCAAATTTTCTGGCACCTTGACCTTGAACTTACAGCCTCCAGAACTGTAAGAAAATAAATTTCTATTGTTTAAACCACCTAGAGTGTGGTGTTTTTGCTATCGAGAGCCAAATACACTAACACACTGGGCTAGAATTGGGCTTTGGGGAGCACTGAAGGGGTTCCTTTCGGAGGCTCTGAAGGGGGAGCCTGTTTCCTTGCCTTCCCAGCTTCTAGAGGCCCCCCGCCCCCGCATTCCGTGGCTCTGGGCCCTTCCCCAGTTCACTCCAGCTTCTGTTCCTGTTGTCACATCTCTGTCTCTGACTCTGACCCTCCCACTTCCCTCTGATAAGGACCCTGGAGATTATTACATGGGGCCCAAGATAATCCAAAACAGCCTCCCCCATCTCGAGATTCTTAACTCCAATCACATCTGCAAAGTCCCTTTTGCCATGTGAGGCCACATAATCACAGGTTCTGGGGACTGGGGTGTGGACATCTTTGGAGGGCCACTATTCTGTCTAGCACGCTGTCGGCCAAGAGAAGCTTGTGTGGGACAGTGTGTTGGGGGGACTGGGGCTGTGGGGATGCAGAAAGAATAGGGATCCAGACTTTGTGCAACAGGCTCTAACTTTTTTTTTTTAAAGACTTTATTTATTTATTTGACAGAGACAGCGAGAGAGGGAACACAAGCAGGGGGAGTGGGAGAGGGAGAAGCAGGCTTCCCGCGGAGCAGGGAGCCCGATGCGGGGCTCGATCCCAGGACCCTGGGACCATGACCCGAGCCGAAGGCAGACGCTGAACGACGGAGCCGCCCAGGCGCCCCAGAACTTTTTTTTTTTTAAGTCCTCTCTATGCCCAACGTGGGGCTTGTACTCATGACCCCCAGATCAAGAGTCGCAGGCTCTACCAACTGAGCCAGCCAGGTGCCTCCTTTAAAAAGATCAACCTGAACGCGTTCCTCCTGAGGACACTCAAGCTACATCCATCAGAGTGGAGCAGCAGTACCTGTGGGCTTGTCCCTTACTTAATCGTGCCAGAAACAATTCATACCGGCTTGGGGGGGAGGGGACAGCTATTAGCTTTATCTGAAAACTGAACAGTTTTAGCTTCAGGTACGTCATGATTTTCAAGTGCAAATGCTGTCATCAGGTCATCTTTCTCCACTTCTCTAAGATTAAGATTTCTCTAGAAGCCCATCACCAGGGGCATCTGAAACCCATAGTTTGCCATCCTTCTGACTCAGCAGCCCCCACCCCAAGGCTTCTCACTGACCAAGCTGGGTCAAGTGTGTATTCCTAAGCCAATCGCTGTGGCCAGAGGTGGGAGTGGGTACCCTTACTGGCAGGCTCTGAGTCCTGGGCCCACCGCCAGGAGAGGAGGGCGGGGTCTCAGCAGTGGTGGCCCATTCTCTAACCTGATAGAGCGAGGCTTCTACCAGCAGGTGGAGGGGCTGCTGGGCCTACAGAACAGCAGGGCCCCCTGGTTGGAGTGCCCCGGTTGAGGCCCCTCCCCGCTTTAGCTCCACAGTTACCCTTCCAGTGGTCCCCCAGTCTCTGAGGAAAGCCTGAGTGGACTTTCTCTCCCTGAAATCGGAAGGACCCGATCCCAGCACAGAGGGTGGTTCAGGCCTGCCAAGAAGTTCATTTAAATTCCAACACGCCAGGCCTAGACATAAGGTCACGTCTTTTGAGCATCCTGCTCTCCCACTTGGGGCTAAGGGCTTAAGACACTGGGGACAATGACACTCCAAGTCTGGGCTGGGTGGCAGGTCAGCAACAGGATGACAGAGATTTCCCTTGAAAACAAAGCACAAATTCTATACCCCGTGGGTGCTTAGCAGTTTTTTTGGGTAGATTTAAGCTTTTAGAGAATGACCCCTAAGAATTTCTGCCCACACTAAAAAATAAAACCGTGACCATATCCCATGCCATGTCCCCTAAGGGCTTGGGAGGAGCATCTAGTCTGCGAAAATACTCCCAAGTGCCTCCGATGCGCCTGGCACCGGGCTGGGCGCTGGAGGGCAGTGCAGATAGCAGTCGCTGGGTGCCCCTGTCCCACCCTCCCACTCCTGCCCTGGGCCCGAGCCCAGGCTCCCCGCCCTGTCCCCGTCCTGCTCCAGCAAAGCAGGGCTTGGCCAGCTTGACCTGTTTTGCCTTCTGAGTGGAAACAGGCTGCTGCAAAGGAAAGTCAGCTCAGGGCAGAACCCAGTGACTCTTGATTCATGTTCACCTCTGACCAAGACAGAAACACAGCTGTGGTTATCAGAAAGCTGCTGAGAGGCTGGGGTGGTTGGGGGGTGGGGGGGGCCGGAGAAGGAGGAGGGGTGTGGGGGGGAATGGAGAAGCTCTGAATCACACGATCTTATTCATGGGGGCAGATGTGGCCACAGGATGGGCTGTGGGGAGAGAGAGGAGATGGGGAAGGGAGGGGGGCGTCTGCTGAGAACACACTTCCTCATCCCCCTCCTCCTTCCCCCCCCCCCCCCGCCCCCGGGTGCAGGGCATTTCCTAGGAAGGGCAAAGGCAGTGCTTTCCCTGAGATCAAGGGCCCGGCGCCTGTCCCGGTCCTGAGAAGTGGGGGGCGGGGTAGTTAGGCTGGCCCCGCCAGGGAGGGTAAAGGAGTCCACAGCCCTGTAGGGCCACCTGAATCCTGACAGCAGATTCCCGGGGGGGTCAGGGCAGCAGCGGCCTTGGCAGAGGCCTGGAGCAAGTGTCCCCACCTGAGCAGGGCAAGACAGGGCCAAGCAGACCCTGACCCCTGGCCAAATCTGCTGTTGGTTGGCCAACCCATGGAACCAAGGTAGAACCCCCACCCCAACCACCCATGGCCAACAACTGCCCAAACCACTTGAAAATGGCGAGTTTCCCATTGGTTGGAGACTTCAGACTTTGGAAAGGTCAGGATTCATTAGCAGATTGCTCTGCCGGTCCTTAGAAGGCAGTGGAGAAAGCAGGACCAGGTCTGGTGCAGAAGGTGGGCCTGGGGACCGCCGGTCAAGAAGTTGGTTCCCAAGTGGTGGGCTCCCCCTGGCCCGAGATTCTGAGCAGGGAGCAGCTCTCGGCCCACGAGCCTGGGCCAGTAGCCTAACTTCCCAAAGCCACAGGACACTTACTTCCAGGCAACGGGACCTCCGAGCCCAGAGAGAACGCCTCCAAAATTCCTTAGGATTTTTCTTCCTTAGTCTACCAAGTATCTATTTATAGATGTGGAAATATGCATGGAGAAAGGACTGGAAGGAAATACACGAAATATTACCATGCTTATTTTCTTTTCCTTATTGGATTGTCTTACCAAAAATAGATACGACTTTCAAGATAAGAAAACAGATTATTAAGGGGCGTCTGGGTGGTTCAGTCGGTTGAGCATCTGACTCTTGATTTTGGCTCAAGTCACGATCTCGGAGTCGTGGGATCGATCCCCCAGTTGGGCTCCTCACTGAGTGCAGAGATTCTCCTTGCTGAGATTCTCTCTCCCTCTGCTCCTCCTGCTCGTGCTCTTTCCCTCTCTCTCTAAAATAAATAAATAAAAATCCTAAAAAGAAAAAAAAAGACTATTAAGGTAGAATTAATCCTGGTGTCAGTATTCATGCTTGTTACAGAAAGTGAGGGGAGAAATCAGAAATCACCCAAAGTACTGCTAACTATTAACACTTTGCAGTCCCTCCTATGCAGACATTTTGAGTGTGGGGATGTTGTTGTACGTTTGACACAGTTATAATCATTTTCCATTATTCCAAAACTTTTCTATGTGACCACCAAGTTATCATGCTGTCTTCCCAAATGTCTGCTATTTATGTGTGAATAGTACATACTGGTGTGGCTCTTCTCCCAGATTAGCGTATCTGGGGAGTTTCCAAATCTTCACTGTTATAAATAACACCGCTGTGAACATCTTCACATGGAAAAGTCTTTTGCGTTTTTAAGATTCTTAAATTTCCAGATGGAGTCAAATCCCTAAATTTCCAGATGCAGGATTATGGTGTGAAACAACACCGTGACCTGGGTTCCACATGGGTGTCACGCCAAAGCCCCCATCTTTAATCCCAACAAATGGTATTAAGAGAAAAATGGGAATGAGGTTTCACTGGGGACCCTCTCCCCACCCCGGGGGGGGGGGTTTACACAGGTGGTGACGGGGTCCCTGAGCTCAGCCCTGGCCATAGCGGACAGGCTGCTGCAAAGGGTGGAGAGAATTCAAAGATTAGTCCTGGTAGCTGGGGAGCTGAAATCTGGACAAAGGAGCGGCTGGGACCACGAGGGCGAAACCCTTGTTCCGTGAGTGGGAAGGTTTCTCAGAGACGAAGCCGCCTCTTCTAAGAGAGCAGGGTTCCTGCAGGGTCCCAGGGCGGGGCGTGGGGGCGTGGGGCTCCGGGGGCTCCAGGGCTCTGGGCCGGCAGTGAGAGCCGCGGCAGAGGGTCTGGGAGGTGAAAGAGCAATGAGATGCCAGGCAGGCGGTGGACGCGTGGTGGGCACGCAGGTCCCTGCGAACAGGAGGCACAGCCCCCGGCCCGCACTCCTCAGTGTCTGAGGGCATTTCCCCCACCCATCTCCCATCCCCCCATCCCGGGGGCACCCCCTCCAGCCTCCAGGCCGCCGCACCTGCCCCACGCCCACCCTGCCAGAGCCTCCGCTCCCTCCCAGGTTCCCGCTTTTCTGTGGAGACCACAGCATCCTGTCCCGGCCCAGGGACCGCAGCCGCCCTCCGACACGAACACGCAGGGCCAGCGACTTCCTGCCGCCGCCAGACGACAGGGCTCCCGCCTCCCGCCTCCCGGCTGGCTCCGGCCCAGAGCCGCTGCGCATGCGCGCTGCCCGCCCGCTGCCGGATCGCCTGCTCCCACCTTCCCGCGCACACGCGCACACAGGACACGCTCCCGCCCCGCACGCGCGCACATGCGCACACGACACGCTCCCGCCCCGCACGCGCGCACACGCACACACACGCGACACGCTCCCGCCCCGCACGCGCGCACACGCACACACACGACACGCTCCCGCCCCGCACGCGCTCACACGCACACACAGCACACATGGGCACACACATAGAGCACACGCTCCCACCCCGCACGCGCTCATGCGCTCACGCACACACAGCACACGCTCACACACCCAGCACACGCTCTTGCTTGGAGCCGCCTTCCCTCCTGGCCCACACACACACAGGCACTCCTGGTCAACGCCCCTCATAGGGAGGTAGCCCCCAGGGTCAAGTGTGAGGGCCCCCAGCAGCTGCAGCCCCTGCCTCTGCTCCCGCGCCTCTCCACGGAGACAGAGTGACAAGCTGCTCACGGACATCGGCCGAAAGGAATGGCCCAGGTCCATTACTTGTTACCTCGTAGGAGACTGGACTCTGAGCCTCAGTTTCCCTATCTGCAGGCACAGTGCCTCCTTCACTGGAGGGCAAATTCAGTGACATAATGCATGCTAACGCTGAGTGTACCTAGTGCTGCTCATACAGACTGTCAACGCTTTGTAAATGGAAGAGCTTCAAGATCATCGTGATCAGCACACCTCCCACGTCTAGCTACCAGGTCAGCTTCTGGGGCCCCCCAGGGCTGAGCGACCCTCAGCTGCCCTCTTCGCCCCCACAGACAGTGAAGCCCAAACCTGGCAGGTGGTGCCCCTGCCTGGCTTCCTGCCAGTCACAGACACACCCAGACAGTGGCATGCAGCCACCCAAAGCAGACACTCATCCCCAAACTGGGGCAGCTCCGCCCTCCCCATCCTGGGACCTCTGGGCCCTACCTGCTAACCCAGTCGGTCAGTCATGTTTTATAATCATTTTATAACTACGGTTTACAACTGTTTTGTAACTCTGCTCTGCTCTCTCTTTGCTCTAATTACTCTGGTGTTTTTCCTCTCTCCAGCCCTGGGGGGCCATCCGCTTCCTCCTCCCCGCTTTCCAGCCTCCATCTTTCCCACTAAGTTCACGGCCCTCCCCTGCTCTGGCGGTCCACATCCCACGCGCTGGACCACCCCACCACTTCACGCCCATTCCCTCCTCCTCCTCCGCTCTCATCCTCTCCTCCACACCTGAGCCTCTTCCTATGACTCCTCCCCCACTCAGGTCATCGTGCCCCCCCCATCCCATCCATCCACACCACCCAACCAGACCAGGCCAGCATCCCTGGAACTCAGCTAAAATTTCACCCAAAGAGGGTTCTTTCCTTGGAGCAGTCTCTCAGCAGAGAAGAGCTGGTGCGGAAGGGGGTGGCTCCAATGGGAGCTTCAGGAAGCAGAACAGGCGTGACCAGAGTGAACTGGGCACAAGGAGCCACACCTGTGTCCCTCCTGCAGGAGAGCCAATGGCTGTGGATCTCTGCACTCCCTCTCTCTAGGGCCAGGCAGTCAGCTGGGAGGTGCAGGGGGGGGCAGGCTGGACTGAATAGGGCTCCTGTCACATTTGGAATAATGCCCGTGCCAGGGAGGGCATGAGTGCCCAGCCACTCCTGCAGAGCCGTGAGCCAGTCCCGGGCTGATCTGATCCATGGTAGCTGGGTGGCCCCACTCTGCCCCCCAGTAATCTCCCCGGGACCTTTGCAGAAGAAGCAGTGCAAGTGGGGATTAGTGCATATGCTGGGGAACCTCCACCCTAGTGACGGTGCTCAGGGCACTCACACCGGCAGCAGCCATTTGGAATTCATCTCTTGCCTAGGATGGCTCACTCTTGTTTGAGGCGGATTATTATGAATTCAGTGCTTTACACTCTGCGGTCACAGAAGCCAGGTTTGGGGCCAGAAAGAGCTGAGTTGAGACCAGCAATGCCTCTTCTTCACTGGGTGACCCCAGGCAAATGGCTTAACCTCTCTGAGCATCAGCTTTTCTCATCTATATAATGGCGATTATCAGAGAACTTACCTCTAGAATTGTGAAAATTAAATCAGCTCGTGCTTGCAGAGCCAGACACAGGGTGGGCAGCCAAATGGTCTCATAGAAGTCGCAGTAGCTGCTGTGACCAATATTATTTCTCAACTCTGTTTGTGACTAAGGTGTCAGGGTAGCAGATGAGATGTTGTTCCAGGTGCCCCTAAGCAACTGGGGGCAGGGGGGTGTGAGTCGGTCAGAAGCCTCAGAGCCCTAAGCCAAGACTGAATGCTGGGACTTGGCACTCGGCCTGATGTGGGCTCTTCCCTTCCTTGCAGTCTGGGGCCCATCCTCTCCCAGACCCCAGAGATAGAAAGGGAGAACGGGTTTGTTTCAACTCATTCTCAAAGGAGCACCTTGCAAAGCTCTGCTGGGCCCCATTTGCTTTTGTCAGGGTTGCGGCCCTGCAAGGCTACTTTCAGTGGTATGGAATGATAATGGTAACTCTGGCTGGTTTCCAGGGCTCCTGAGAGAGGATAACACTGAACTTCAGCTTGGAAGAACTCCGCTTCTCCCACTTCCAAGAGAGGCATTTCCTTCTCTCCTTCCCTCCTTCCTTCCTCTCCTTCTTCTCCAAGAAGTCCGAGGTAGTAAGTGGGCTGGGGGATATAAATCATGACACAGGTTAGAGTAAGAACCAGTTGACATGAGTGGTAGAACAGTCCTACTTTCATTTTCTTTTCCTGCCCAAACCTTGCCTGGCAGAATTAAATATGGAAAAAGCCACTCCCACCCCCCCCCCACTCATACCCCAATCTGTATTTTTAACATCTTGAGAGGTAATTTACTTACAGTAAGCTTCACCCACTTAGAGTGTACAATTCACTGAGTCTTTATGGATGTGGACACCTGTATAAAATCACCACCTCAATCAAGAGACAAACATAAAATCTATTTTACTGGTTTCCTATGAGTGGCCGGTTTGTGTTATTCATGGCATTTTTATTGGCAGGTGCCAGAAACTCAAGTCACACTACCTAGGCAGAGAAGGGGAAATACTGATGTGTACAAACGGAATGTCTATGAATATACCGGCTTCAGGTATGGCTGGATTCAGGAGTTCAGCTGATGCCAGGAGTGTCCTTTCTCTCTCTCGAACAAATTCTCGCCCTAGAAGTGGCAAGTTGGTGGCTGGCCACCTCAGACTAACATCCTATCTATTTAGCAATGTCAAGGGTTAGAACCAACCTCCTCTGACAACCCTTGAGAACTCTGATAAGGCATCTCATGGTCATGTGCCCATCCCTGGATGGGGTAAAATCAGCAGCAGTGATGGGCTTTGTGAGGGCTGGTTGTTCAGGGAAGTGATGTTTGTAGCTTGAAATTGGTTATGGTGAGAGTATTTACACCGTGGAAATTGGCAGATGCTACAGACCGGGGCTTTTCAGCCCACCCTCCAGAGCCATCCGTTACACATACCACTGAGTCAGCCCCACCTAAACCAATGAAACGGAATCTCCTAAGGACAGAGATACTCTAGTACCAAAAGAGGGGAAGTAGAAGCTGGTCAGACAAATAAGAGAGATCTCAGAAAGGACTGTTCCAGATTTCCTCCCACCCTGAAACCCCCAAGGAGACACTGGCCAGGCCAAGGTTGAACCCACCGCAGAGACAGTCTAGCCAACGCGCAGTCTCCCAGGAGAGGGGCCCCGGGCTCTGCTCCTCTCCCCTACTCCCCACGCCTCCTAGTCACATTCTATGGAAAATTAAGGAACTTCCTGAGCCCGCCGCTTTCTGCAAAGCCATTCCAGCAACGTAGGCCCACGATTTTCAGCTTGTTCAGCTATTTTAAACCAACCCTTTCAAATCAGCCCAGAAATGGGGGCTGTGGCTTGATTTGAGGTTAAACAAATAAGTGCCATTTATCCACCAACACTCTAGGAATGAAAAATTTCTTAAGGCAAATTCCCAAGCTATGTGCTCCAGAAAACTGCTGCCCCAAATTGCTGGGTCCCAGTCCAGTGTTCTCCATTTTCAAAGATATTTGCACTGCGTTTGGCTATGCTCTGCACGGAGCGCTCGGACTGACCATGGAGTCGGCGGCCGGGCATGCCGCCTCTTGGCCGTGGCAGCACCCTCCCCAGCGCCCACAGGACCCTGGGAGTTCCTGGGATAGTTCTTGGCCTGCTGGGGAATGGCTCCTCTCCATCCTAGGGGCCTGGGCCAGACTGCTGGCTGGCTGGGGCAGATGGCTTTTTCCCACATGTTTTGAGAGTAGACAAGAATGAGAAAAAGCAAAATAAACAAACAAACAAACAAACAAAAAAACCCACCTTCTCAAACAAATAAAGCTGCACTCCACCAGACAGGAAAGTTGAGCCTCTCAGAATGTAGGTACAAGAGCAACTCAACAAAGACGTCTTCCTGCCTTTTCTCTCAAGGGACATAGGTCTTTGTGCCTAAGCTGAAAATCTGGACCAAGGGTTTTCAGATCCACCTCTTGGGAGTATCCTGTGGCAGAAACAAGAATGCTCACCAAAGATGCCATGTGCTTTCCTGCATGTCCCAGCTGGGCCAAATGACTTGTTCAGGCCAGGGGAACTGAGCACACACGATGGGTGTGAGTGACAGGCCAGGGCAGTAAAAAGCCCATGGCCCATTCTATAGGCTCTCTTTCCCAGCCACCGGAACTCTGGAAGCTGTGTGTTCCAGGTGGTGCGGCTCCAAGATGGTGGTCTGTCCACCTGGGTCCCTGAGTGAGTCTGTGGAGCAGACCCACCTGCTGGCCTGCTGAGACATATAGGGTGAGCAAGAAATAAACTTCTATTGTGTTTAGGCGCTGAGACCCCGGGGTTGATGGTGCCTGCAGCATTACCCAGCATACCCTGACTGGCTCACGCTCCTGGCACACTCCAGTATACTTTACCATGTGGTTCACTGGGAGAGACCAGCATGCGAGAAGTGGAAGGAAGACTCCTCCTCCTCCAGCAGCCTTCACCCAAAGCTAATGAGGGTATCTTCAGGGGCCCCTACCTCCCCAAAGATGTAGGGAACTTCCTTGCACTTGGGCCCGGGTCTGTGCCTGCCTTTGAATGTCTCTGCAGCACTTGGTTGGACACCCGCATAAAAACACGCCTCTCTTACATCCCGAGGCATTTAACAGAGCACGAAGTACTTTCACTGGTGATCTCCCATGAGGCAAGTGACAGAGGCTTATTTCTGATTTTAAAGATGAGGACATTGACGCTCAGAAGGATTTAATGTTGAGGCTGAGGTTGCGCAGCTAATTAAAGAACTTGAACCTAGGTTTTGTGTCTCTTGCCATGATGCCAGTATTTCTCAAACTGTAGCTCACAGACTCTGAGATGGGGCCCGGGAACCTGCATTTTCAAAGCTCCTCAGGCCATAATTATACTGTTTGAGGGCCCTGGCACCACACCATGCTGCCTCTCCCATCAGATGAAGCCAGCACCAGAGTGGGGGGATTTGAGGGTGCAGCAAGGGACCAGCTCGCCAACTAAAACAACAACAAAAGGTCTCCCCTGCTGGACTGCTCTTTGTGAAATTCTCCCAAAGGGCCATTTCTTTGGGTTAAAATACAAATTGTCCTAGAAAACACTTGAGACTTGCTCATGAATTAACTCACATTATCCTCGGCTAGAACAATTGCTTGTACGTCTGCCTTTGGCTCGGGTCATGATCCCAGGGTCCTGGGATTGAGCCCCGCGTCGGGCTCCCTGCTCCACGGGAAGCCTGCTTCTCCCTCTCTCACTCCCCCTGCTTGTGTTCCCTCTCTCACTGTGTCTCTCTCTGTCAAATAAATGAATAAAACCTAAAAAAAAAAAGAAAGAAAGAAAGAACAATTGCTTGTAAAAAGTGACGCTGCAAGATAAGTTTCTGCAGGGAAACATTAGTCAGGAGTCAAGACCTTGCCCTGAGAGCTGAAATCCAGCTGGAGACTGCAGGGGGTGAGGTCCTGGAGGCAGGAAGAGGCTGAGCATCCTGGGGGCAGGGGGAGAGGTGCAGGGGCCCGGGTGCTCCGAGGAGAAGAAAAAGGCACAGCTGGGGGAGGTGGTTAAAACCTCACACATGAGAAAGAACTGGAGTAGTCTCAGCCTTACTCCTTATGACCCGTTTGAACTTGCAAAACTTACTTCATCTCCCCGAGCCTCAGTGTTCTCATCTGTGAAATGGAACTAGGCACGGACCCTAGATGTTGTAAGAATCAAATGCATTTGGGCATACCCCAGCTGACCTTTAGTGATCCCCTTACCCATGCCAGGGCTCTTCTGAGTGCTTGACATACATTCACCCGTTTCATCATCACAGCTACCCGATGATGTGGTTATTGTTTTACCCATTTTATAAATGAGGAAACAGGCACAGAGAGGTAAAGTAACTTGCCCACGGCTGCAGAGCGAGCTCCTAAGTGTCAGAGCCAACATTTGAACCCAGTTGGTCAGACTTCAGAGGCCGTGACCCTAATGCTACACTTAGCTGGGAATGCCTCATCTCACAGGGAGGGCTAGGGCTGGAGGGGGCCCCAGTGCATGCTGTTGAAAGCTGGGGCTCAGGGCAGGGTCCCGGTTGCACAGGTCCAAAGGCAGGCTGCACAGTGGCCATAACTATTAATATCACTACCGAGCTGAAGGGTGAAGGAGCACTCTACCTATTCTCCCCTGCAGCCCCCAGGTACTAACCCTCCTCCACACCCAGAGGAAGACACTGGCTGCTGCCTCCTGGAGCCTCGAGACCCCAGGGTGGCCCCAGCCCCTGTGCTAGCGTCCCCCTCCCCGACAATGGGTGCTGGCACCCGTACCAGCAATCTTGCCCCACTGCCCCACCGGGCGGTTGTGCTGGGATCGATGCTTTGGTTGGTGGTCTCGGCTGCTTTGCTGGCGCACCCTTAAATAAACTGCAGCGTTTCAAAGAGAAAAGGGAACCGGCATTTACTGAGCAGTTACTATGGGCAAGACTGCTTATCAAGCAAAGCCACGTGTCTCGTTGGGCCTCACAACTTTGTGAAATAGATATTGCCGTCCCCATTTCACAGATGAGGAAACCCGGGCCCAGAGAGGTTGAATTAATTGCAGCAGATCAGGAGCACTGTGAAGCATCAGACCCTGTCTGTTTGAATCCAAAGCCACTTATAAGAAGTGAGGGCCAGCAGGAGCTTTTAGATCCAACCCCCATAGATGAAGTTCCCTGTTTCTCATTCATTCCTTCTCACGTTGAGTGTTTCTGGGTGGCTGCTCTATGCCAGGCCCCGGATTAGTGACTGTAGCCACCTGGCCTCAGCTTCCTTCTGTTCAGCAGGGAGGCAACTCTCTATGAATAGTGAATTCGGAGACGTTGCCGTCATCCCTAGGTTCTCTGAGGGCTGACCCTCAGCCTAGGGGCTGCTTCTCAGGCAGAGGGGGATTCAGCCCCCTCCTGGGAGAATCCAAGCTCTGGGTGTTTCAGGAAATGTCTGACCTGCCAGGTTTCCGTGTGACTGATCAGTTAGCGCTGAGGAAGGGGGGCCGGGAGGGGAGGTTTCCCGTCAGCCCAGCTTTTGTCTCTCACATGAGCCCGAGACAGACAAACCACAACCACAGACTCGACCAGCTGTGGAAGCATCGAACAGGAAACCCAGAACATCTGGTGCTCCACTTCCTCTGAAGGCTGTGCAAGTCTGGGTGTGTGTGTGTGTGTGTCCGCTTGTGTGCAAGTCTGTTTTCTTTCCCACTGTTGTTTAGTGGGATGTGGATGCAGACAGGGTTGGAAACCACAGGCCTTGTGGTGACAAGGGAGCCAGACACTCGCTCCCCAACCCTGTTGGTGCCTCGTCCCTCCCCAGACAGTGACCCAGGATCTGACCCAATCTCCCAGGCCACCCTCCAACACACTGCACATGTTTAGCTTCAAGTCACTGTGCACTTGAAGAAAGGGAATTTTTTTTTTTTTTTTTTTTTTTTTGGATTTAGGTGGTTTTAGAGGAGCTTTCTTGGGGATGAGGTGGGAGGGCTCTGCTTAAATATAACTTGGCCTCAGCATACAGACCCACAGAAAGCAGAGTCTGCGTGAAAGCTGTTTTTAAAACAATTTCAGGAGAATCTGTGGATGACCTCTAAGGCTGTGTGCTGGTCAGGAAGTTGTTTTCCACTAGTGGTGGGGTCCTCCATGTACGCCTGAGATAGACAGGGGCTGAGAAGAGACGAAACGCAAGAAGGTACAAAGAAAGGGCCTCCCAAACTGTAGCATGAGGTTTAACTCTTATCAGTCACCTGTAGGAGGTAGGCATTATTATGCCCATTTTTAGAAATCATGAGATCAAGGTGCAGAGGGGATCTAACTCACCCAAGATCACTCAGCAGAGCCTGAGTTCAAAATCAAATCTGACTCCCAGCCACATGTTAGATCCTAAATCACACTTCATTCTCTCAATGAACAGTAATAATCTAAACTGTGCCTAGCACACAGCTGAGGGTCAACAAAGGTTTCTTGAATTAATCAATGAAATGAGCTCTCACCAATGGCAGGATGTCATCATCACTGTACCCCAAGGGTCAATACGGTGCGGGCCAGGAGTTGGGGGACAGCGCACTTCATTCACCTGGAGGGCATCTACTTAGCCAGGTCGACTGTCCCAAGTCCTTGTAAGTTCAAATCCTGACTCCGAGAACTTCTGAGGCCCTCAGTCGGAGTCTGGTTACTCTTACTTTACAACCTGAGCCACAAACTGCATGCTGATCTTACAAACGCCGGTTTAGAAAGGAGGTGGCCTGCTAAGGACGCTTGCTGGCAACAGCAATTTGGGAATTCAACGAGCATTTTCAGACGGGTAGGTGGCATTATGGATTCAACGAGGAATGCCCCAGGAGAGAAGCGATCGAAACAGTCTGACTCTCGGATATCTGCCCTTAACATAGCTCCGAGAGAGCCAGATGGAACTGCAGCACCTCCGCCGATTTCCCGGGTAAGACGCAAGGCGCGGCTGCCAGCCAACCTCCACCACGTTCGCTCACGACTTGGTGTTTAAGAGCTACACATGCGCCAACCTGACACGACACATGCGCCATCTCCGACGCCCCGTTCGCCTTCATACCTGTGGGTCTGCGGGGCCCTCCGCGGAGCCCGTGTGACGTCACGCAAGCGCCGCGGGTGTGTGACGTCATCCGAGCGCGCCTCCTGCCGTGCAGAAGCCCTGAGCGCGGGCTGGCAACGGCGTTGCTGTGGAGACGGTGCGCCGGGCCCCGCCTCCGAGACGGGACTGGAGGAGAGCTGGTCAGCTGATTTGGGGGAGGTTTCGAAAGCGCGCGCGTAGGCCCCGTGGCGCGCTCGCGGCGCGGGTTCCCCTGGCAACCCGGACGCCCTAGCGCTTTGCGGACGGGCGATTCCCGGGAACCCTCAAAGCTAGAGTCCGAGCCCAAAATGCAATTTGAGGAGCTTTTTCACCAAAGATAGTAAATACCGGATGTGCCTCTGGCCCAAGTAAAGTAGAAATTCAAACTGCCCTAGGCTGCATCCCGTGTAGGGCTGGAGGCCCCAGTGAGGCTAAAATTTATCGCTTAAGCAGCGTCGGGCGGGAAGCAGAGTCTGGCCCAGGAGATTTAGTGCCAAAAGTGACCTAACCCCTTTGAGTCTCAATTTCTTCTCCATAAGAAAATCTCCAGATCTTTCCCATAACATATGAATATATTATTTCTTCCTGAGAAAACCTTTCCGTGGTTCTACTTCTCCCTCTAGCTCCCAGCTCATCTCTCTCTCCCTTTTCCTAAATATCACAGCTCCTTGGAAGAGTGTCTGTATTCGGGTCCCTAGTTCGCTTCCCACTGTACCCTCTCCCGGCACAGTTCCTTCCCCGTGGCCACCTTATCTGCTCTATCTGCAACATTTGAAACAGTTATCGCCGTCCCCTCCACAAAACAGTCTTCACTTAGCTTGTGGGGCAGCACACTCTTGGTTTTCTCTTCTTTGATTGTTTTTTAAGATTTATTTAAGAGAGAGAGCAGCCAGGGGGAGGGGCAGAGGGAGAGAGACTCTTGGGCAGACTCCCCTTGAGCGGGGCCTGGGCGGGGGGGCGGCGGGACCTCCATCCTAGGACCCTGAGATCGTGACCTGAGCCAAAATCGAGTTGGATGCTCAACCGACTGAGCCACCCAGGCGCCACACACTCTTGGTTTTCTTGCTGTATCCCTGGCTGCTATTTCTCCATCACATTTGCTGGTTCCTCTTCATTTCCCTGAACGCTAAATGTAGCAATGCCCCCTGGGACTAGTTCCTTGGACTTCTCTCTCTCTCTTTCCACTTAATATTTTAAGTGATCTCATTTAGTTCCGTGACTTTAAAGGCCATCTGTTTTTGCTGATGAGAGCCTGGACCTCTCCCCAACCCTCCATACTTGAATGTACAACTACCTGTTTGGCATCAAAACTTGAATGCCTAGTAGGCAAGCTCAAACTCATCATGTTCGGAACGAAATTCCTGACCTTCCCCCACCAAAAGGTGCTCTACCTGTGTTCATTGTAATGACACCTCCCTCCTTCCAGCTTCTCAGGCTCCAAACCTTGAGTTCTCCTTCACCCCACATTCGGTCTGTCCTATTGGTAAATCCTATTGGCTTTTTCTCCAAAACTTATTCAGAATTTTACCTCCACTGACACCATCTTGGACCAAGTCCCCATCATCTCTCACATGGATTATCGTACTGGCCTCCTCACTGGCCTCCCCGATTCTACCTTTAGCCCTCTCCTCCTCAGTCTGTGTTCACACGACAACCTGAATAATTCTGTTAAGAGTCATATCATGCGGCTCCTGTGTGAAAACCTTCTAAAGATTCCGTTTGCACTGAATAAAAGGCAAAGTTTTACCGTGGCCAGAAATGTCCTATACTACCAGCCTCCTAGAACCTGGCTGAGCCCGTCCCTTAACTGTGACTCCCTTACTCACTTTACTCCAGCCACATGGGTCGTTTGCAAGGCTGTTTCTGGGACACAACTTGCTTTTACCTCTGCAAAGAACTTGTCCTCAGATATCCCCAGGGCACCCTCCCTCAGCCCCTTCAAGTCTTGGCTCTAACATTCCTTACTGAAAAAGGCCTTCCTTAACTTCCTGATTTGGGGGAGGGGGGCGCAGATGGAGTGGGGGCAAGAGAGAATCTTAAGCAGGCTCCATGGCCAGCATGGAGCCCAACACAAGGCTCGATCTCAGGACCCTGAGATCATGACCTGAGCCAAAATCAAGAGTCGGACACTTAACTGACTGCGCCACCCAGGCGCCCCTCTAACCTGATTTTAAACACTAGTCCGATTCCCCAGTCCCTCACTCCCATTGGGCTCTATTGCATTTATCACCTTCTGATATACCACGTAATTTATTGATCGTATTCGATGTCCTGCTCCACATGAAGGCAGCAATTTTGTCTCTTTTGTCATTGCTGTATTCCCAGTTCCCAGACAGAAACTGGCATGTGAGAGGTGCTCAGGAAGTTTCTGTTGAGTGAACAGATGCATTTCAAAATTGGACAGCTAGTGACTTAGGAAAAAAGGCAATGGCAAACACTCACAAACCCTACCTCAGCCAAGTGATTAAGATTCAAAAGAAAGGGGGGAACAACAACAGAAAAAAAACAAAAAAAAGTGTCATTAGTGGTGAAGAACCAGAGCTGTAGGGGCTTGGGTTCCAGTCCCGTTCTGCCACTTAGCTGCTTGGTGAACTTCAGGAAATTTAACCTTTCTGAGCGTCAATTTCCTCATGTGTAATGTCGTGGACACAATACTTAGCCTTTCACCCAGCGATATAGAACAGCCCCCTATAGGAGCAGCAAGCCCTGTGCTAGTTGCTGAAGACACCCTGGAGAACTTGAATGCACATGTTTCTTCACACCCCCACCCCCCGGAGTCTACATCCTGAGGAAGGGGTACAGACAATAGCCATATAGTCATCCAAATACATGACTATTCACAAACTGTGACAAGTGTGATGGAGGAAAAGCCATATGGTGCTGAAGGAGGGGAGGGGTGGGGGAAGCGCCCCTGAGGGAATGACTTCTCAGTTGTGTTAGTCAGCTCAGGCTGCCGTAACAAAATGCCACGGGTTAAGGTGCTGAAACAACAGAAGTTTGTTTTCTCATAGTCCCGGAAGGTAGAAGTCTAAGATCAAGGTATCGCAAGCTTGGTTTCTTCTGGGGTCTCTCTCCTTGGCTTGCAGACGGCTGCCTTCTTGCTGGGTCCTCACATGGCCTTTTCTCTGTGCACCTGTTCCCCTGGTGTCTCTCTAGGGGTCCTAATCCCTTCTTATAAGGACACCAGTCAGGTTGGGTTAGGGTCCACCCTAACGGCCTTATTTGAACACAATTACCTCATTAAAGGCCCTATCTCCAAATATAGTCACATTCTGAGGTCCTGGGGGTTAGCACATGAATTGAGGGGTGGGGAAGCACAATCCATCTCATAGGATTATTAAGACCCAAAGGATGCACAGGAAGGAGATCTGGGACAAGGGAAACCTTCCAGGCAGAGGGAAGAATATGTGTAGAAATTCTGTGCCTGGGAGGACTGTGACGGGTTGGAAGAAATGACAGGCCTGCGTGGCTTGAGCTCAGAGGGAGGGGTCTTGGTAGGAGACACACGGGGGGTTGAGGGAGCAGAATGTACAGGGCCTTGGAGACCACCGAGGTCTGTTGTTGGTGATGATGTGATAAGTTTTCTTATGGAAGGATTACTCTGACCCCAAATGCGTTGGAGGAAGGCTCCTCCCAGCTCCAGAGTTGTGTGACTACCTGACAGAGTGCCTGGTGAGCTGTTTGCAGTTAGGGCTCAGTAAAGAGTTAATAAGAGGGGCGCCTGGGAGGCTCAGATGGTTGAGCACCTGCTCTCAGCTCAGGTCATGATCCCAGGGTCCTGGGATCGAGCCCCACATCCAGCTCCCTGCTCAGTGGGGAGTCTGCTTCTCCCTCTCCCTCTGCAGCTCCCTCTGATTGTGCTCTCTCTCTGTCAAATAAATAAAATCTTTTTTAAAAAAGAGTTAACAATGGGTATTTTTAATAATGCCCGCCTGATACAGTTGATGGAAAGATTGAATGAAAAAGAGTCCAGGAAGGGACTTCATAAACCGAGGGATAAGCAAACATAAGAGCCCACAAAGGATAGGCATCCAAAAGTACTGAATCTCCATATTTGGGGGTGCTGAATATAAGTTAGTTTAACATAGTTGAGGCAGATGTGGTTTATGATTAAAATCGAAAGTTTTTTTTAATGTTTATTTTTAAGTAATCTCTATACCCAACATGGGGCCTGAACTCACAACCCCAAGATCAAGAGTTGCATGCTCTACCGACTGAGCCAGACAGGTGCCCCAAAAATTGAAAGTTTTAGATGAAATTAACACAAAGGAGAAAAGGCGTACATGGACGTACCCCATACATCTGCCTACCGGAAGCCAAAATACAGTGGAAATGATTTGGTGAGAAGGAGCTTACATCTTTTATTTCTTTTCTTCAGGTTCAGCCAAAAACTTCCCTTAGGTATACCTCTGGGGGGACCAATACACAGCAGGTACTCCTAAAAGATTTGGGGCGAATGGGGATGGTCAGGCTCTCAGTAACAGTGGCATTAGATGGCAAGAGGGTTTCTCGCTTTATTCCTAGAATTCAGTGTCAGGAAGCAGAATCTGGTGTGACCTCCCAGCCACCGTGAGTTTGAGTGGGGACTCCACCCTTTGATGATTTAATGCAGCAAAGACTCATTGCCTCTTTGTGTTGGAAGGAACCAGGATGAGCATTTCATCCCAATGGCTAAAGAGCAATGCCTATCCTCTTTGACACCCTGGACAAAGTGTCATAATCTGGGGGTGATAATGTGCCAGTGATGGGGAACGGTACAAGGCGGTCAGCTCATCCTGATTTTGAACAGGATGAATTGTTGGAATCTGCTGTGTACTATTAAGCCACATCTACCTCTTGTAAGTCCTGGTCTGGCCTTCAGGAGCTACACAGACCCTGATCCTTCCTCTTTATAGCATCAAGGATTTGGCAATACCTGTGTGGTGCCCTTCTGAGGCTCCAGACTTCTGTTCCCAACTGCACACACACCTCCAAAAGTGTTCTTTGCTTAACAGTGCTTTTATAAATATTCGTGTACACAAATCTTTGCATACCTGTCTTTGGATACATTTCTATAAATGAAGCTGTTAGGACAAGTGGTACATTCTATAGCTCTTGCTGTATATTTCCAGATCACTTTCCAGCAGGGGTGCTTTTGTCTACCCACCCACAAGTGGTTTACAAGAGACCCTATTTCCCCACATCCTAGCCACCAAACACAGGGAATTTTCATTCTTTTAATCACTGCCAATCTGATAAAAGAAAACGATTATCTCATGGTTGCTTCAATTTGCATTTCTTTGATTATGGGTGAGGTCGGACATGTTTTCCAACCACATCCTATACTTTTGCAATCGAGTTTTGGAGCTAACTGCAGGACCTTACATGTATTCCAGTTACATTTTATCTTGTTGGATTCCACCAATCATTCTTTCCTGTTGAGATAATTTGGATCCTGATTCTATAATTCCAATGTGTTGGCCTTCCCTCCCAGTCTTGTGTTATTTGCACAGTTGATAAGCAGTTATCTTTGGCTTTATCCAAGTTGTTGATAGAATGTCAAAGAGTTTAGGGGCCAAGGACAGAACTGTTTGGCAAGCCACTAGAGAACGCCGTGGAAGGACATCGTCCCATCGGCTGTAGGATCCACCTCGCCGTGCCCAAGAGCCTAGGCGGTGGGTGGAGCCTTCACCTGGGGCACAAGGCCAGTCACAGATTCCAGCCTTGCCACTAGTGAGCGGCGTGGTCTTCAGCAAGTGGCGTCACCTTAAACGGAGATGCACCACATGATTAGCTAATGGCTCTTCAAAGCTCTAGCAGGCTTTTCATCACTATTTTGTCCATAAGAATTTCTTGAGAACTTGTCAAACTAGTGTCACAAGTCATTGCACTATGGCAAAGTGCTCACCCGATTCATTATCCTAGTGAAAGACATTCCTCCGATAGTCAATATGGACACTTACAATCACACATTCTAAATGCTGGGCAACCATTCATTTGATTATCTGCTCCAGAATTTTGCCCACGATCAAAACTAAGTTCACTGGCCTTCAGTTTATCCAATTAACATATACATATATATATTTTTTATATTTTATATATGTATATATTTTTAATTTTTTTTTTTTTTTTTTTACATTTAGGACATCTGCCTCGATTCCCCCATGATTCCTCCAAGTACCCTGAAACATCAGAAGTGCTCAAGGCCCCCTGCCAGGGCTTGTCAGATCTCTCGTCCCGGTCCAGTCTTCTTCCGTACAGAGGAGAAGCTCCCTGGGATCGCCTCCTGCCCTCCCAGCGTGGACGGAGGGCCCAGGGTATTGGAAGGAGGCTTAGCCAAAGCTGGGACAGCATTACAAGGAAACAGTTTGAATGGCTTAGTTTGAGAGCACAGCGGGGGTCTTCGTGAGACTGAAAAATGCCAACTGCTCTCACCACTAGCTGAAGAAACAGCTCCGTGGGCCTGGGAGAGGGACCTCTGGTTATGCAGCTTGGGGCTTCGTGCAGAAACGAAGCACCAGCAGAATCGTCTTCAAATGAAATGATGACCCCTTTCTTTCAGTTACTTCCCTACCAAAAATCAGACGACTGCTCTAAGGAGGAAACACTAACCATTAAACAGTAACCATTAAGGAACCAATTTACGTGACAAAGCGAATCAGTCAGACCTCCAGCCACCTGGCTTCTTGACCCCCCCCCCCCGGGCCTGGAGGGCAATTGCTGATTTACACCTTGTAAATGTATCACTACACTACATCCCACGAGTGCCGTGGCGTGTTGTGTGTGTGCACGCTCGTTCAGACTCGCAGTGAGAGTGACAAGGATACTGACCCTCTTCTAGGAACGAGGAGCTGTTCTGGGTGCTGTGCATGAACGAACCCTTGCATCCTCACAGCGCCCCCGGAGGGGAGGTGCTGTTTCCACTCTGGCTTTCTTTCACAGGCTGGTGAGATGGAGGTGCAGAAGAGAGTGGCAGGGACCTGCCCAAGGTCACCCATCGTGCGCGGGGCCGAGCTGGGGCTGGAACTCAGGCAGCCGGGCTCCCCGCGCCAGACTGCTGCTGCCTCTATAAGAAAATGAGGAAAAGAAAGGAACAGCTGCCGGGTATCATTTCTCCCCTAGATGATGAAACTGCTTTACGAACGGCAGTCTCCACTCTGATGGGGTCACAAACCCACGCTTTCATCTCCCGAATGGGCTGTGTGGAAAGGCAGGAGGAGCGGGGTGGAAAGGGAAGCGGAGGGTACAAAAAACCTGTAGCCTGGGTGCTCAGCTCCGAGGGTTGGCGCATGAGCCCACAGCGAGCCGTGCGACCCCAAGGCAAGAGGCAGCGCGCTGGGACCCCAGAACCAAACTGTAACCAGGCGCGTTTCAGGAGGCAGGCCCTGGCTCTGCAGATCGGGAGGGATTCCGAGATCCGTTGCGGTATTACGCTGGAGCAGCGCCGTGCCACAGGCTCAGCCAATCGACCAGCTCCCAGGATTGTCTTCCAGTTGCTAGACTACACCGCTTTCCAGTACATTATTTGGAATACAAAAAAACCCCTAAAATGTAAGTAAAGCATTTTCACACAAATAATTTCAACCGCAACAAGGCAACCAGGCCCCTGATGAAATTGGCAAGAAAAGGTAATGAACTCATTCCGATTGACATATTTAGAGGTCCTCTTGCCAAATCCAATTGGCAGCTTCATAATTATGGAAACATCCATGTTATTTCCACTCAACCAGGGTTAGGCCTGCTGGTATCTGATTCAATGTTTACTTCATGAATGAGGTCAGTCCCCAGCACAGCTGGGCTTTTAGCAAAGGAATCAGAGCTGCTGGTCAGCAGACAGCATTCTCACTAGCATCTGCCCAGAGTTGTGGGGGCTCGTGGAGCCACGTCATAGCTCACCCAGGTTAGCCGCTCTCTCCGGCATGTCTGGGGCCTGGCTCTTCTCCCTGCTCTGCGAAAGCCTCCCGCGGAAGCCATCGGAGCCCCGGCGACAGCCTGGGCATGATGAGATCACGTCAAGTGTCCCACAGCCCAGCCATTCGCTCTAACCTGCTCCCTTTGCATATTGCAACATCTCACCCCTCGTGAGTTTCAGAACTGCCGGGAAACAGGGTAGGGGTTTTGGTTGGTTTCTTGTTTTTAAGTATTTATTCCAGGATGGCTCCATTTGTGGGGTGTAAGAGTGACCCAGAGTGCCTTACAAGCCACCTCCAAAGGTAACTGTCTCATAAGCCCGCATGGCCTCTGGGTCAACTCCCCACACTAGTTAAAAACAAAAACAACGGGGCGCCTGAGTGGCTCAGATGGTTAAGCGTCTGCCTTCGGCTCAGGTCATGATCCCAGGGTCCTGGGATCGAGTCCCGCATCGGGCTCCCTGCTCCTTGGGAGCCTGCTTCTCCCTCTGCTTCTCTCTCTCTCTCTCTCTCTCTCTCTCTCTGTCTCTCATGAATAAATAAATAAAATCTTTAAAAAAATAAAAAAAATAAAAACAAAAGCTCACAAGGGCTCAAAACCCTCATTTTAAGAACATACGTTGATGGAGTGATGTCCTCTAAGTTCACAGAAGTTCCTGGGAACAGAGCTGAGGGCAGAAAGCAAAGGGGACCCTCCACAGCAGGGACAGCACTCAGCTCCAGAAGACTCTGGAAGCAGCCAGAGGCTCCAATGCACTGGCCTGTTGGCGCGAGTCCGGCGCTGTTGCCCGGAGCGGCGATGGGGCGTGTGGTTGGAGTCCAACGCGCCTCTTTCTCAGCCTGGCAGCGATTTCTTTATCTCAGAGGATAAGGTCCTAGGAAACTTAGAGATAGTGATTTAGTTTGGGTCCCAAATAAGCGTGGGCACCACGTGTTGGAACAGTTTTGCCTAACAAAACCGGGGCAGGGGTTGGGGCGGGCGGGGGTGGGGGACCTGGAGCCCGAGATGGTTTAGGAGCTGGAGACAAAGGCGGATCTGATAAAAACGCTTCCTCTTTCTCCACGTTGACAAAGCAGAGGAGGTGCCATGCCGCATTCTCACCTCCCAGTGGGCCAACGGCTGCTGATAAAAATGGGAGGACACCACGGAGGAGGTGCTGTCCCAGACCTAAAGGGGTGAGCTGTCTCTTCCTCTGACCTCAGCCAAGGTCGTTTTAGGATGAAGACTCTATGCTCTCTTATCTCAAAGGTCAGTCCAGCTGCCACAGATTTCAAAACATCTCTCCCCACACGAGGGTCAGCAACCCTGTAGGGCTCAAAGAGCCTGCTCCCGTGCAATTCAGGTTACTGCTCTCCTAGGCTTTCCTCCAGAGCACAACCTGTCTCAGACCCAGGATGCTCCCGTTGCTTACCCAAACCCTGCTGTGCTTGCCGTCAACTCTGTAGCCTGTCTTATCCATCATTGTCGGGGTTGCCATCTTAGCATCTGAATGACTTTTCCCTTGAATATGCTTCTGGCAGATATTGAAGATGGGACCCTAAACAAAGTTCACTCCTTCCCTCTCTCTGGCTCCTTGTCTCTGCACTCTGCCTACTCGGCTGCAGCCACACTGGCTGGGATGCACCAGGCACACATCCACCTCAGGACCTTGGCACATGCTGTTCTCTCCACCAGGAGCACTCCTTCTGGGTTATCAACACGGCTCACTCCCTCCCTTCCTTGGGGTCTTTACCCACACGCCCACTCATCGGTGAGATCTTCCCGACCACTGTCTTCCAAGGCCCCTCCACACGTGATTTCCCTCGAGCTGGTACCCCCATCTCAGCACCCGCTACGTGTCTTGTTCCTTATCTGCCTCACGCATGGGAATGCCAGCTTCACAAGGGCAGGGATTCCTGGCTCTTTTTGGCCTCTGTCACAGCCCAGTGCCTACAACAGTGCTCAGCATATCCACTCCACAAGACTGCACGGAGCGTCTGCCGCACATCAGTGATGGGGGAGTTCTCAGTGCCTCAGGCTGCAGGAAACTGCGCGTCTCCTGAGTCCTGGGCGACATTGGAGGAGTTGGGCCACGGCTCGCCTCCCTCCCTCCTCCTCACCCCTCTCTGACTCCATATATTCTGCTTTCCCGACAGACACGGGAAAGTGGGGTCCTTCTGGAGGAAGACGGAGCCTTCTATGATTTAGGAACACAGGTGTTTGCTGAGCCAAAGGCCAGCAGGTCCTGCCTGTCTCTGAGCTCTTGGGAGGAAATGCATCTGAAATGTGGTCTCACTCCCTGGTTGTGGGCAGGGCTGTGCGTCGGGCCGAGCTGTGGGCGAGGCAGCCCATGCAGGCAGGCGGCCCTTACGCAGGCTTTCCAGAGAGAGCTGGAAAGCAGATGCCCGAACCACAGGAAAAAGGATGACCGCCTGCAGCCAAGAGCCTGACTGGAAAGTCCGCGTAAAGGACACCTGGAGGAAGCGGGGGCCTCCATCACCTCCTCCGCCCGCCTGTAACCCTTCTTCCTCACTCAGCCACCCGACCAGAGGCGCCTTCCCAGAGGCTCACCGCGCCTTTGCCATCTGAAAGCTCACCGCTTTCTCCCAACAGATCAGAACATCTTTTCTCTCATCTCGTTTGCAAAGTCTCTTTGTGAGGTTGGGAGGGACCCAAAAGTCGCCTCTCTATTCCTGTCTGAGGGGAGAGTATTTCCAGGTCGGGGGTGCGGTCCGCGTACATGAATACCGGATTAGGCCTCCTAACCCCGTCTCCGAAGCGGGTGCCAGCCACAGTTCCAGAATGAACCAGAAGCAGAGAGAAAGAAAAAAAACAAAACAAAACTGTGAATCAAGAGGTTTATTATTTTCCCCCAGTATTTTGAAACCAAGATTTCCACATTTTTAAGGGTTTGATGTCATAAAATTCCCATGTATGACTGCATTTTAAAAAACAGAGTCAGTGTGTGTGTGTGTGTGTGTGTGTGTGTGTGTGTGTGTGTTGGAATGTAAGAGGTTTAGCATAGAACTCAGAAAATAAACTCCTCAACTCAGAATTTGAGAGACAGAGACACAACTGGCCACCCAGCTGTGGCTTCTGCTACAACGAAATCGTGGGATGTTAAGACGGTCCCAGAACTGTCTGGAACTTAAATGTTAGTCTTCTGAAAAGAACCTCGGGACAACCGAGTGCCGGCTGTTGTTAGTCCAAGTGCAATGTAAGCAGGTTTCTATTTAAAACTTTCACACCTGGTTCTTCAATACTTCTTGTTTTCCAAAGGCTTCCCGCTTTACCTCAGATTCTTTTCCACCTTCCCTTTCCCATGTTAGTCTGGTTTCACCCCAACCTGCTGGCACGAAGAGAAAGATATTTATAACACTTGTGAATGAAAGGAGCTGGGAAGTAGTGGTCTTGAACCTTCGCTGCCAAAACCGGACTCAGGTGGAGACCAGACAGTCCTCCAGCAGTGCTGGGGAGGGAGGGGTGGTGAGGGACCCCCGAGATGGGGAGGAAAGACTGTGTCCCTGGCTTTAAGCTAAAGAGAAGGCAAGGCAGTTGCTCAATTCCTTATACTTTCACAGACTCCTCTAGTAAGGCCCTTGGATGCCCCCCACCTGGGTCCCCGGGTGCCTGATCTAAATAAACTCCGGATCTGTCACAGTTGGCTGGGGGTGGGCGGGGGGCGAGCCCACGGCTTTTCTCATTGTCTAGATCCAAAGTCCTCCTTGTCTTAATTATAGAGCGAGAAAGCAGTGAGGCCCAGGTACTCCAGGACTGAGGGTTTGAGACTGTGGATTTTGTTCCTCTGTTTATTTCCCCAATTGTGTAAAACTTCTCCCTTCTGATCTTCAGAGAGGCCTCCACCTCCTCCTCCCTCCTCTCCTTCCTCTCTTCTTCTCCTGGGCACCACCCTTGGGCGGGGGAGGGGGGAGGGTGGGGGCAGAAGCGGCTCAGAGGGGACAGTGGCCGGGACAGAAGTGGGCTGGAGCAAGCCCGCCCCAGCGGTGAACAAGGCAGCTCTGTGTACAGAGGCTTTTTTTCAAGGCGGTTTCAGAGATCCAGGGATGTTGGACAGCAAGGAACAGAGAAATTCCAGAGATTTTTCACGTGCAAGCGGATATTTCCTTTGAGAGTTTCTAGACTAAATAATACTCCTTGTGTCTAAGGGACGGTGTATACTGCTGACCTGGCAATGTTCTCTGTGCGCGGGGTGAGCGCAGGGAGCCCCGCGGCGGCCTGGGGTGGGCGGAGCAGAGAGAGGAAGGTGAAGTGGCCCGAATAAAGGTTTTTCCTGGGCGAATAGTGACGCTCTTCTCCCTCCAACGGACGTGACATCCATTTCAAATACGGAGGAAGAATTTGTTGGAGGACGTTGGGAATGAAATGGGCTGGGCTTCTAAGAATAAATATACCCAGGCCTCTCTATTAACCATTTTCATATATATATGCCCCTAACCCCTGGCAGCCACCGATCCTTTTACTACTGCTGTTATTTTGCCTTTTCCAGAACGTCACATAATTGAAATCATAGTGTGCAGCCTTTTAAAATTGCCTTCCTTCACTTAGTAACGTGCATTGAGGTTTCCTCCATGTCTTTGTGGGGGCTTGATAGCTCGTTCGTTTTGAGTGCTAAACAATCTCCCATTGTCCGGATGTAGCAATTTTCATGTGTATTTAATGCCAGGTTTTTAATGGGGGTGATATGATTTATTAATAACTAGCATTATAATAAAATCTGTGATAAGACGGAAAGCAAGATTTAGCTTGACTAGAACAACCTCTATATCAGCCCTGTTAATATGAAGGCTGTTATTACCTTTCTGGTTGTAATAAGTAAACTGAGACACACAGAGAAACTGACTTACACATGGCAGGTGGGTCAGGAGGGGGAGAGCCGTAAAAAGACAGAAGCATCTAGAATCCCAGTCAGATCAAAGCATACTGTACCGGCTTATGTGTATAATGTTTTAAGTTTATATATGTGAGGAGGGGGCAGACATGTATTCCCAGTTCCTCATGTTGTCGTACGGAGGGAATTCATAGCGGGACACTCCTTGCTTCTCTCCCCGCTCCTTACCACTCCCTCTTCCCACCCATTCCTCTCCCAAAGGAAGCAGAGCTGATTTCCCAATTGGGCGGATGGGGAGGAACTGTACATGCTCAGAGTATCCCCCTCTCTCCTCTTCTGGGATCCCCCAGCTGCAGAGAACATGCTGGGCAGCTGGGCAGCTCTCAACCAGACAGGAGGAATCAGCACGTCTGCTTTGGGAGTGCAACGTTAGCAAGCCCCCTTGCCCACAGACCTAATAACCGACATCCCCATCTCCATGTTCTCTGACCCCTGCACCTGATGGGTTATCCCAATTTAAGTAGGGAGGACACCCCCTCCCGAGCCTAATAACATCATCATGGATACATTTTAAAAGGCTCTCATCACATTATCGGCCCGATTCTTTCTGGTGCCAAAGTGTCTCTGCCATCATTGAGTCTGGTAACTTTGGAGCTATTTTAGGCCTTAAAGACAAGATTTAGTGAACTGAAGTAGTAACTTAATGTTAAAAGCACTGAACCAGCCTGAGAGTGTAGCCAGCCTACTTTCAGGGAATCATATGATCCCTCAGAGAAATCTAACTACAAAACTAATTTTAGACCACAAATTTAACTACCTGCAGCCTAGACAACAATCCTATCTAGAAAGGTCTACAAAGAACCAATTCCAAACTAAAATTTCCATGGGAGGGATGGATGCCTGGGTGGCTCAGTCGGTTAAGCTTCTGCCTTTGGCTCAGGTCATGATCCCAGGGTCCTGGGATCAAGTCCCGCATCCGGCTCCCTGCTCTGCTGGGAGTCTGCTTCTCCCTCTCCCTCTGCCTCTCCCCCTGCTGGTGCTCGTTCTTCCTCCCTCTCTCTCTAATAAATAAGGTCTTTTTAAAAACTTTCCATGAGAGAAAAATATTAAGGCTACAACCAATTTTTATGTCAGTTGTTCCAAAAAAACCTCCCTCTTCTCTCTTAACGGTTCGAGACACATTTTCACGCCTTGAAGTCTGTCCCACTACATCCAGGTCACTTTGCAACACCGGAATATTCTTGAGCTGAGGTTGAAACACCACCACAACTTCCTACTGCTGACGGTGAGAGCAAAAAAAGGGTAACGTCTATGTATCTGATTCCACAGGGACCATACAAGAACCAGGATGAGCCCCTTGAGGACAGAATCTAATTTGCCCACATCCAGTGTCTAACGTACACTGTGTATTCATAAGAGCTCATTAATATTCGATAATGAGGAAGAAGGGGGAGGGGGAGGATGGGGAAGGTTCTCCCGAGCAGAGTCACCATTTTAGTTGAGGTGAGCTGCTCAGGAGACAGATGCTGTCACCATGACGCCCACGTTGACATTCCCAGCCCCCTCTTCCCTTGCGGGTCTCCGCTGAGGCCCGGAGAGCCAATGGCGCCTGGCACAGTCCTACCAAAAGATGCATTTGGGGTGTCTTCCGGAGGCCCTCTGGAAAGGCTTTGCTTTTCTTCCGTAAAAGACAGTAAGACCAGCAATGCCCCTTGCCCTTCTTCCTTCCATGACTGTGGGCCTGATTCCAGGAGGTGAACAACCACCTTTCTAAAGCCTCTAGTACCCTAGTGCACAAAGGCTCTCCAGCCGCTAACCTTCTTTCCCCCCGGGAGTAACGATGGCGATCCAAGGACGCTGGAAATGCTTGGAACATCATTAATCCAAAGAAGAGGGGCTGTACCCATCACAGCCTGGCCTACTACCCTCAGCTAATCCAAAGGAAACAGGATGTTAAAAATGATGCTGTTTCAATTCTAACGCAGAGAACCAGTCCAATACCCCCATGTTCCGAAGGGAGGTGCTAGACCCGCTCAGCAGGGCCCGCAAAGAGCTGTCGGGGAACCTGTGACCACCCACGCATGGGAGGAGGCAAGAAATCAGAGAGAGGATGTCTCCAGAGGATTTGTCGCGTGCTGGGGCACTTTCCCTCCCCGTGCTCCCGGTGCCCCACGAAGGAGGGGAGGGAGCATGGTGAGAAGGTCCTCGAGGGGGCGACTCAGAGCTGACACGCACGCGCGGTAGTTCACAGGACCAGACCGCTGGTGTCCGCCGCACGCCTGAGAAATCTTAATGAGGACAACACTAGAGTCAGAACAAGGATGGGTGGCTGCATGATTGGTGCAGAGCCCCTCGCCCCTGGTTTTCCCACAGACCAGATGCCATGAAAAGGAGCTGGCCTCAAGGGCTAACCGGTGAAAGGACTGAGCGAAGATGCTAAGGCACTAGCTAGGATGTCCTCGCCCCCTCAGGGAACCATGGGGGAGCAAATCCCCCAGCCTACGGGGAGTCACCGAGAAACCCCAAAGCGCCTCGCAGGAGAAAAAGTCAGCTTCAAGTATTTGCCATGGCCAAAGGAAGCAGCGGCCCACTTCAGGGGCGCCCCCACCCCACTTCACCCTGGAGGGGCTGAGGCAGCCCAGCGAGTGGAAGGAAAGAAGGCGGACGGAAAATGTGGGGAAATCAAGCGTGAGGGTTAATTCTGTCTGTCAACTTGACTGCCCCATGGAGTGTCCAAATATTTGGTCCAAACAGTATTTCTGGGTGTGTCTGTGAGGATGTTTCTGGACGAGATCAGCATTTGAGTCTGGACAGAGAAGAGCAGAAAGCCTGCGCCGGCGTGAGTGGACCTCAGCCAATCCACTGAAAGCTTGAGTGATAAAGAAGTCTCTCTGTCTTACTGTCCTCCGGCTGGGACATTGGTCTCTGCCTCTGCACTTGACTCAGAGCAGAACTTACACCCTCGGCACTCCTGAGTCTCATGCTTGCTGACTGCAAATCTTGGGCTTCTCGGCCTCCGTGATCCTTGGAGGCCAATTCATGATAGTAAATATATGTAATGGTCCTGTTTCTCTGGAGAACTCGGACTCCTACAGGGAGGATGCTTCGAGAAGGGCCCCTCCCCCATATCCTATCACAGCTTCTTCTGGTCGGGAGCAGCTGAGGTGGGTGGGAAAAAAATTTAACTTCAGTGAGTCTCTGGGGCACCGAGACCCTGTTGACTCAATGTGACCAGGAAACATTTCGTTATCCAGCAGCCAGTGAAGGTCACTGGGCTGCCAGACATTTCACTAGGGGGTTTGAAGAGAAACCGGCCCCCCAGGGAGTATGGAACAGGCTGGGGAGCAAAGAAGGGGCTTTCACTCCTGTGCACCCACAAATATTGTCTGTACCGCACCCCAGTTTTACAAACACAGCATGTGATGTCCGCCGCTGGTGTTTTTTAGACGGAACCCGACTGTTTCCCGTGTTCCTTCTCCCAAACGCTAACCCCCCTTTTATCCTCCTTGGAAATCTGCAGGTTCTAGAGCACAATACTCTGCGGAATCTAGCCCTCTGGTTTATCAAATAGAAAAAGTAGCTTCAAGGAGCAGAGAATTACACGACTCCTTATAAAGGTGCGTAAAAAGCAACCGGTTCGAAGCCATATCATCTCCCATCCTGCATCTCCAGAGCCCTGCTGGAACGGGGAGGGCTGGCTCAAAACTGCGTTTCAAGCGGCCCCTCGGCTGGTGAGAGAGGAGCTGGGGCTTTGCATCAGACAGTGTGTTGAAAACCATGAGACCAGGAGTAGCTGACATTTATCTGTCTCTGCCGAATTCCCAGGAATACTGCTGGGGGTTTCCAAGCCCAAGTGGGAGGCATTGTCAGCCTGTGCCTGGAGGCGCAAGAGAGGGAGATTGGGCAATCTCTGCTGCTTCGCTCCCGCTGCCCTCATCTTGCTTGGTGTTCACTCTTTCCAAGTTCCCTTGGTCCCCTCGCCAGAGCAGCCGAGTTGCAGCCAGGATATTTATAGTGCTGGTACAGGCCTGGGCAGCTAGTGGGAGCAGATGTTTTCTGATATGGGCAAAGGGAGCTATTTATACTGGGAGTTGAATGAAAATTAGTCAGAGGGGAGGCTGCACCCATAGTTGAGGTTCCTGTCCTCCCAACCCTGGAGAAAGTTCTGCAGATCCTTAGGTGAAAATATCCCTCACCCTCGCTGTTTAGACAGCTCAATGAGTGCCAGGCGCTGGGTGGGCACCAAGATGAGTAAGACAGGGCTCTTCCCACTGGTACAAGTTCAGGAGGAGAGACATCACGGAAGCCACTCGTGATGATCCGGTCCATCCCTGCCAGCTAGGAGCACCGTTGGAGCCCGGATGCCAGCATGATGGCGGCTGCTGGGTTGGAGGGTGGTGGGGGTTGGGTGGGGAGAGCAGAAGGAGCGGTCAGGGAGGACCACGAGGCCAGGGCCCACTAACCTGGCTAGGAAGGGGCCAGAGGAGAAGGTGTGGAGGCAGGGGGAATGGAATTTCGGGGGGTGGAAGTTTTGCAGCCTGCTTGATGCATTCCAGAAACATCCAGGAATCAGATGTGATCTGAGGGTAGAGGGGCTTCCCGAGGGATTTCAGAGGAGGGCCCCAACAGGCGAGCTGGGTCTGGGCGATCAAGGGCCATCATCCGTCCTCCGGAATGGGCAGTTGTCCGGCCTTCACCTTCAGGTGGAAGGAGCTGGCCACGCTTCTAAGGAAGGAAGCCGTCATTCCTCCGGGGAGTGGTAGAAACCACGGAGCTGTGCTCAAGTTCCTCCTGCCTCCGCGGAGTCCTGGTCCTGCAGCAGCGCACCTGGCATACAGTCGGTGCTCCATAAATGCTCCTTGAAAGAGCAGGTTCGCAGAGTTACTTCCCTGTCTCCAGGCGGCATGCAGACCATCCCTGACGTGAGCCCAGGCAGACGCTACAAGCAGGTGACAGCATAGGCACCATCCCCGGGCTCTCTCCCCATCGTGCTTCTCCTGGCCTCCGCTTGGCCCCCGGTCCAGCCCCGGGCCCGGCCCCGGCTCGGGTTCTGCCCATTGCGTTACCTCCACCTGAGCACTGGCCCACGGCAGGTGCAGCCTCATCCTTAGGGTTGCAAACCGAGTGATAACAATATTAGCCAAAGACGTTTCTGTGTCTTCTCGCGGAAAGTCTGGGGAGATGGAGCAAGTGTACAAATGCAAACAAAACAGATTATTAGCCTTTTCCTTGTTCTGAAACTCCCTTATGCCGTTTCTGCCAACGTGGTTCTCGCTTTCACCCTACTTCTGGCCCTCGCCCCCTGCCTCCGGTCTCTTCGCCCCTCCTCCTCCCGCTCCCCGAATGCCCGTTCTCGAATGATGCAAAAGCCACTCACGGTGTTCAGGGGCTTTTGTTTCTTGGTCCCCTTTTCTCTTGACTCTGAGGGCCTTACCTTTCACCCCTTAGCTGGGTCTTTTCCTAAACAAAGATTTTTTGTTCCCTAATGAGAATGCTGGTTCCGTGAGGCAGGAAAGTCATCTCCCCACACCCAGCATTACAGAGCCGTGTGTGGTACCATGTATATCCCACACCACTATCCTTGGGGCAAAATGTTGGAGGACCAAGATTCTTTGCTTGACCAAACTGTTCCAGGCTCTTGACATTCCTCCTACCCCAATCTGTGCCCTTCCTTGTAAGAGAACCCTGCTAAGTCAGTTCAGCAAGAACGCCCCCCCTCGATGTCTGATGGGGCTCCTCACCCCCACCGCCCCCCTCCCAGGTGATGTGTGACCACTCTGGCCTGCCTTCAACAGGAACCCCATTAGATGGGTTTAGCCAGAACCCCCTTTACCCCTGACATTTCCTCTCCGTGATTTCCCACCCCGGACCCCCATCTTGCGCCTTGGTTATAATTTCCTACTTGCCCCTGCCGTGTTGAAAGTGGAGCCCACTCTCTCTCCCCTACTGCAAGACCCCATTGCAGTGGTCCCTACGCCTATCGCCCTGCCCCCGCCTTGAATAAAGTCTGCCTTACCGTCTTCAACAAGTGTCTGAATAATGTGTTCTTTAACAGGAGAAAAGACTTCACCCAGAGCAATGCCACTTGGTATTTAGTCTCTTGCTCAATGGCTGGCTCCACTATATATATGCAGAAAGACAGAGACGAAATATGTCTATGTGGGCTGGGAGCAGACAGGACAGGCAAAAGCTCTTCCAGATCACCTTATATGGGAAAAGTTAACCCTCCTGGGTTGGAGGTGAACGTGGCGGAACCCGGCAAGGAGAAGCTCACTGGGTAAGCCCTGGGGATGAGAATGATGGGGGGCGGGGGGGAGGGCAGTGGCAACATGAGGAAGTAGAGAGAGAGGGAAAAGGAGAAAATGTGAGCTTTGTATGTTTTGAGTAGGACGAGACAGAAGCCGAGAGGCGCCCCGATCCAGGCTGAGATGGTTTTCTGAGCTGGGACCACGAAGAGCCTGGCAGGGCCAAGGCCAGGGCCGTGAGGGATGCCCTGGGCCGGCAGGCATGGGCTATACCCGGCAGAGAGCGTTTCCACCTGCAGCCACCTCAGTCCACTGCCTTGAGTGGGGGTCAAATTTTCCAGGGACCTTGTCTTTCTACAGAGACTGGGAAGTTGCTGAAAAGTCCTGTTCTGACTCTCCGGTGTTGGATACAAATTCTTGGTTTCTTCTTGGCATATGTCAAAGATTTTCCATGTAATCCAGACTTTTCCCCCCTTCACTTGTGTATTTCTGTCCCATAGCTGTTTGGTGTGGTCAGGAGTTAGTGGAAGAAGCCAAAAAAGGAGAGAGCTCGACACCCCTGGGCTCAGCCACTCGGAGCAGCCCTCCACCCACCACCACTCAAAGGGTGATGAGGCCAGTTGGTGACACTGAGGGAATTGCACTCGGACACGCGTGCAGAGACATGCAAAAGACCACCACGTAAGTATCTGTGAAAAGCAACATCAGGCCCACCAGAGGCCACCCAGGTCCCAAGGAGGAGGAGGGAAGGTGGGTGAGAGAGGCCCCCGATCCACAGGGCCTGCTGGGGCCTGAGGACCGATCACAGACAAGCAGAGAAATGAGAAAAAAACAAGGGTAAAGGTGGCAAGTGTTTCATAAAGCTAAATATATTCCATTAAAGATCATCTTCTGGGGCGCCTGGGTAGCTCAGTCGGTTAAGCATCTGGCTCTTGATTTCGGCTCAGGTCGTGATCTCGGGTTCTGGGGATCCAGCTCCGCACTCAGCAGAGTCTGCTTCTCTCCCTCTCCCTCTGCCCCTCTCTGTACACACGCTCTCTAAAATAAACAAACAAATCTTTAAAAATAATAAAAATAATAAAGACCATCCTTTAGTCATTCAGTTTGAGATTAAGTAATTCTGTAGGAAGAGTTTTCTTTTTTAAAAATGATTAGAATAGGGGCACCTGGGTGGCTCCGTCGTTAAGCGTCTGCCTTCGGCTCAGGTCATGATCCCAGGGTCCCGGGATCGAGTCCCACATCGGGCTCCCTGCTCGGCGGGAAGCCTGCTTCTCCCTCTCCCACTCCCCCTGCTTGTGTTCCCTCTGTCACTGTCTCTCTCTGTCAAATAAATAAATAAAATCTTTAAAAAAATGATTAGAATAGGGGCGCCGGGCTGGCTCAGTCAATGGAAAATGTGACTCTTGATCTCGGGGTCATGAGTTTGAGCCCCACATTGGGTGCGGAGCCTGCTTTAAAAAAAAAAAAAATCATAAAAAAAATGAAAGTGATCAGAATAGTATACGGCTGTTGTCCTTAAGGTTCTTATCTGGCAAAATGAGAAGCTGGAAACATTAAGTCCTTCCAATTAAAAAGGAAAAAAATAGCTGGCTCTAGGGAACCATGAATTGGAGGGTCACCTGGAGCTTGAGGGTGCACTCCTCCATCACCTGGATGCCGACGACAACTGCTGATCGAGGCAGTCTGCGGGGAGGGCTCCGGCAGGAAGGCTTGGGATGAGGAACAAGGAGTTTTTCTGACGTCTTTCTGAAAATAAGCCCGAGCATCATTTTCTGCTTTGCATCTTCTCCCGCCCCCCATATGACATCTCCACTGGGGAAATGCCCGAGAGCCAGGCTGAAGGGCACGGCATGCACCGAGGCCAGTCCCATGCAGGGCAGTGGTGGCCAGAACACAGATCCCAGGGAATGGAGGGCCATGCTGACCCTTAGAGGCCCCCAGGGAAACCGAAGCTGCTTTTGAGATCCGGGGCCCCCACCCACCTTAGGAGTGGCCTCGGGGCTCTGCGAGGAAAGTATCTAGTGTGTGAGGCTTCCCGGGCACCCTTCCCAACGTCCCAGGCTCCCTGTACCGTCTGCAGTATGGAGTCCAGTGAGGCCAGGAGCCTGTCACCGGTGGGAACATCCACAGGGGAAGAGGAGACGCAAGATTGGCCGCCTCGGGAAACTTGGAAACAACGCAGACCCACAAACCACGACCATCGGCTGCTCTCAGGCATGGTTCCGGGCACAGGTGTGAACTCTTGCATCTAGTAGCAGAATCGGGGAAAGGGGACCCCCCGATGTGCACGCTTTCGACTGTTACACGCACATGCTCTCCTACACCATTTTGGGCCCCACGCCTCGCTCAGCTGGTAGGAGAGTTGAGATCCTTCTCCAACGGGATGGTTTGACCTCTTCCCATCTCAGGACCCCTGGCCGGTCTCCCCCCAATATCCTGAGCAGCTTCCCCTCCTGCGGTCCCATGGACAGTGAGAGCCATGACAAGAGAGAATACGTCCCCGGACAAACCTCCCCGGGCACGTGTGGTGGAGAAGCGTGGCCCAGCCCCATGTGGCTGAGACCTTCCACCGTGGTGTCCTTATAACAACCAGCAGCCACCAAGGAAGAAAACCATCTTGGTGCAGTTTCTTGGCATAGCAGCTGCCCCCAGGACTAATTAGGGTCTGTTTAGACTCTTTAGAGAAAGCCTCCATTTTGCCAGATCTACTTTCTCAGGATCTCTTTACCACTAAAGATCCCAGAAGGGACTGATGCTATACTTGGAAAAGGAGGAAAGTACTTTTGAGTCATAAAATGGAACGAAAAGCAGAATGGAAACCAAGAAGGAAACTCAGTTTGCAGTCCACTGTTGCTATTTTATCAAAGAACCCTTGTCAGGTAGGTCAGCTGTGTTTACTCTCAAAGAAAATCATCAGGCTATTCCATAGGAAACCTCAATGCCTAGAAGCACTTTACGAAGTGGTGTGATTGTGAGAATCTGGAAGGTGCGCCATCCCCTTTCCTGAGCCTTGGAAATCGGGAAGCCAGACCAGGGTAGCGCTAAAGGAGGAGTGTGGCGCCCCCTGGCGAGAGCAGCTCGTAGACCTAGAGTGGGCTCCCACCTACCGAGGACTCATCTCCAGCTGCCTCACCTCCTCCACCTTTGCACAAACCCCAAGGTCAAGAGCTTTGCACAAAGCCCTTCGGAGTCTGCACCTTCAGGCAATGGGGAGTTAACGTGGCTCGGTCGTGGAAGACCTAATTTAGTTTGTGGCCAAGTGGGGAAGGACGTGTTTATCCCAGTGGGAGATGCACAGACCAGTGAAGGGCTGAGATCACAGATAGCCAGACAGCCCCGGGGGGGCGGGAGGGGGGGAGGGGGGAGGGGTGTGGAGGGCAGGGAGCCCTCAGGCCTTGCGGTCCCAGATGCTACCCACAGGTCCCATGACTCTCTCCTAGTCAACCACCCCTACAGCGGCCCAGGGTTTTCCTCCACAGTAAGGACTGGGCAGACATCAGGAAGCCTTCACATTGAACCAAGCATCTCGGTCCATCTGGGATAAACGTACTTGTCAGGATTATAGACAGTCCCAGGGAAGAGTAATGCCACGTGCTTGTAAAAGGGCGTGATCTCGGAACAACCCAACCCCAGGACTCACCTCCTAGGTCAAGTGGAAAAGTCCACAAAAGGCCAAAGATGGGTTCTGTTCTTTCCAGGCCTGGACTTGAAGCCTAGAGGAAGTTACAGGGAGTGAGATCTGGATGGGCCTCGGTGCCACAACAGTCTCTCCAGGCTCAGATTTACCTGCTTGATGGTTCCAGGTCCCAAACTGAGATTCCACCCAGGGCCCATTATCTGATTCTCATAAACAACATCTGTCTCTACGTAGCATTGATAAGGCACGCTCTGGACCTGAATCCAGAGTCACTGGGCATCCAAGAGGAATTCCTCTCTCTGCCGTAAGTGTTACTCAGGTGGGTTCTTTCCAAGCATTCTGAAATTCCCTGGAGGGATCAGCCACGGCCCGCTGTAGGACTTCTATGTGCCCTGACACCCATCTCCTGCAGAGGGTGGGAGTCTGGGCTCTTGGAAGGCTCAGCAGGGACCATGAGGAAGCAACCCAGAAGACCCCTTCATGACATCATCCATCCCATTAGAGAAGATCTGAAGATTGCATATACTCTGTGGCTTTCACATGCCAAATTTTAGATCAATTTTTTTTTTTTCTAGAAGTACAAGCCCGCCAATGATCAAACTTGAAAATAGCCTTGCCTTGGTGGCAGCCCAGGAACGCTCCCTCCGATCCAGAGTCTTGGTGGTGGTGTTGGGAGGCAGCCTGCCCCCCAGCAGGGCGTGGGGCTGGGAGCTCTGTTCCCACTTCTCCATCTTTGTAATGCCTACAGCTCTCACCCCATCCACTTTTTTCTTATTCTTAACCTTTGTGGCATATAATTTTTTTTTTTTATTGAGATCTAATTCACATACCACTGTACATGAGTTGTATGCTGGGACACAATTCACCCTTTTAAGGTACACAATGTGGTGTTTTCTAGTATATTCACAGAGTTGTGCATCCATCCCCACAGTCCTTTTGACAACATTTTCATTCCCCCCCCCAAAAGAAACCCACACTCTGTAGTCATCATCCCCATTCCCTCCAGCCCTACGTAATCACGAATCTACTTTCTCTAGGAATTTGCCCATTCCCGACGTCTCATATGAATGGAATCACACACTCCATTCTTTTGTGTCCTGGCTTCCTTCACTTGGCACCAATGTCTTCAAGGTTTATCCACGTTTGTATCCACGCTGTATTTCTTTTGGTGTCCGGATAATTTTTCATCGCATGGATATATCACATTTTATTTATCCATTCACCAGTTTCGGGCCATTTGGGTTCGTGTCCCCTTTTTGGCTATCATGAAGAATGCCGCCGTGAACACTCATGAACACGATTTTGTTTACACGTGGTTTCATTTCGCTTGGGTAGACGCCAAAAAGTGGAATTGCTGGATCACGTGGAAACTCCACGTCTAACCTTTTCCAGGAACCGCCAACTGCTTTCCACCGCTATTCACTTTTCAGGAGTCCTAAGAATTGGTCAGTCATATTTTACAAAACAACAGTGTCACTGGATCTTTCCAGAAAAGATTCTGGGGAAAAAAAAAAAGTCCTGGGGCTAACTCGCAATTTTAGCTGGGGAAAGTTGGCCAACCAACTGCCTGGGTTAGGTGAAAATAATAACAATCATGTTAAACTCCCATTTGGTTTTAACACTCGATGAGAAGCCTTCTAATTCAAATGAGCCCTCACAGCTGTGTCCCCTAGAAGGAAGAGAGCAGGGAAGATCACTTGATCGGGGTGATCTTCAGGGATCGCTAACACTCATGAGGGGCCGGTTGCTGGTCAGGCCTGGGCCCGGGTACGTGGGACCCACAGATGAACGAGGTAGATACTGGCTCTGTGCTTATGGGCTAAGTGCTAGCATGGGAGAGAGTCCCACAAAATGGACAGAATTACTGCTTAGCGGGTAACAGAGGGACTGAGGGAAAATAACCAGTGTGTTAGGGGCGGGGGCTGCTTCAGATACAGGAGGGCCAGGGAATTCGTCTCTGAGCTCAGCTGTGTAACAAGTTGCCACAAACTCAGCCATCTACAACAACATGCATTTATTACACCGTTCTGTAGGTCGGAAGTGTGGCTGGGCTGCACTGGGTTCTAGGCTCAGGGTCTCATGTGGCCAAAATCAAGGTGTTGGCAGGGCTGGGCTCTCATCGGGAAGCTCTTGGAAAGAATCCACATCCAGGCTCGATTCATTTGTCCAGAGTCCAGTTTCTTGCAGGCGCAGGCCTGCTTTGGTCTGTTCGGGCTGCTATAAACAGAACCCCACTGTCTAGGAGCTTAAACAACAAATGTTTACTGCCCTCCGGTCTGGAAGCTGGGAAGTCCAAGAGCAAGGCACCGGCAGACTCCATGTCTGGTGAGAACCCACTTCCCGGTTCACAGCCAGCTATCTTCCCGCCATGTCCTCACATGGCAGGAGGGGACAAGAATGCTCTCGGGGGTCTCTCCGAAAGGCACGAACCCCACTCACAAGGGCTCCACCCTTGTGACCCAATCACCTCCCGAAGGCCCCACCGCCTAGCACCCCCACAGTGGGTCAGGTTTCAACACGTGAGGACTGAGTCTACAGCAAGAACCAAGATCCCTGTCTACTTGCTGGCAGCAAGGGGGCTGCCCTCAGCACCTGGGAGACACCCACGTTCCCGCTCACGCAGCCCCTCCATCTTCAGAACAGCCGTGGTCCGTCCTGTCCTCCCCATGCCTCCATTCCTGAGACTTCTTCTGCCCCAGCCAGAGAAGTGCTCCGCCTTTGAGCGCACACGTCTTCCCATCTTCAGGCGAACTGTGTTGTACGATATAACGCAACCCCAGGAGTGATGCCTTATCCGAGTCCCAGATTCTGAGGATGAGGACATAGGCTGGGGGGAGGGGCATTCTAGACTTCGGCCAAGACACAAAGCGGACACTAAGACCCAGAGCAGGAGGAGGAGGTGAGGAGGTGAACAGGGGGGGATAGAGTATCCGGGACAGGGGAGGCAGCATCCCACCCACCCTCCGGGGAGAAAGAAGCTTGGTCTGCGGGGAGGCACTAGAAGGCCAGCTGGGCTGCAGGTGGTGAGGAGCATGGCCCGAAGAGAGCATGGCCCATGCGTGAGTGGGAAGCACCCTCTCAACCATCAGGTCCTCGTAGACAGAGGCGAACAGAATGGAGCTGGCGGTACCAGGCCTGGGACACTTGGAGGAGACTGCCTTTTAGAATTAAACCCCTGAAATTGTTTTAAAAACAAACAACAACAACAAAACAAAAACAAAAAACCTTGATTAAGATATTATGTATAACTTATGTTCAGTAAACAGCACATATTTCAAGTGTACATTCTGAGGGGCGCCCGGGTAGCTCAGGGGGTTAGGCATCTACCTTCGGCTCAGGTCATGATCCCAGGGTCCTGGGATCGAGTCCACATCCGGCTCCCTGCTCAGCGGGGAGTCTGCTTCTCCCTCTCCTTCTAACGCTCACCCTGCTCATACTCTCTCACTTGCTCTCTCTCTCTCTCTCTCTCTCAAGTAAATAAATAAAATCTTTTAAAAAATCATATATCTGATAAAGGGTTTGTATTCAAATACATAAAGAACTCTCAAAAGTTAATAAAACAACAACCCACTTAAAAATGGGTAAAATATCTGCACCAAAAAAATGCTTATTTTGTTTAATAAGCTTATGTTCTCCTTGCTGGATGGCCATTAAGCATAAAAGACAATGTAAAATCATTAGTCATTAGGGGAATGCAAATTAAAACCACAATGAGATATTACTGTACATCTGTTAGAATAGCTAAAATTAAAAAGACTGGGGTGCCTGGGTGGCTCAGTTGGTCAAGCATCCAACTCCTGATCTCAGCTCAGGTCTTGATCTCAGGGTCATAAGTTCAAGCCTGGTTTTGGGCTCCACATTGGGTGTGGAGCTTACTAAAACAAACAAACAAACAAACAAACAAAAAAACCTGACCACACCAGGTGCTGATAGAGACGTGGAGCCACTGGAACTCATATATTGCTGATGGGAATGCAAAATAGCACAACCCCTCTGGGAAACACGGTTTGGTACTTTTAAAAGAAGTTCCACATACGGGCGCCTGGGTGGCTCAGATGGTTAAGCGTCTGCCTTCGGCTCAGGTCATGATCCCAGGGTCCTGGGATCGAGTCCCGCATCGGGCTCCCTGCTCCTTGGGAGCCTGCTTCTCCCTCTGCTTCTCTCTCTCTCTCTCTCTCTCTCTCCCCACCTCTGTCGCTCATGAATAAATAAATAAAATCATTAAAAAAAAAAAAAAAGAAGTTCCACATACAACTGCCATATGACCCAGCCATTCTACTTCTAAATATTTACCCAACAGAAACAGAAACATACATCACACAAAGACTTGTAAACTGATGTCCATAGCAGCATTATTTATAAAAAGCAAATAACTGAAAACACCCTGAATGCTCACAGCAGGTAAATGGATAAATACGTGGTAGTGTATCCATAGGATGAGATTTTATTTAACAATAAAAATAAACCTGTACAGGTGAAAACGTAGATGAATTTCAAAATAATGAGGCTGAACGAAACCAGTAAGACAAAAAAAAAAAAAAAAAGGTACGTACTTGTATTAGTCTGCTGGGGCTACGATAACAAGGTAGCACAGACTGGGGGCTTAAATCACAGAAATTTATTTTCTCGGGGCGCCTGAGTGGCTCAGTCGTTAAGCATCTGCCTTCAGCTCAGGTCATGATCCCAGGGTCCTGGGATCGAGTCCTGCATCAGGCTCTCTGTTCAGCGGGAAGTTTGCTTCTCCCTCTCCCACTCCCCCTGCTTGTGTTCCTGTTCTCGCTGTGTCTCTTTCTGTCAAATAAATAAATAAAATCTTAAAAAAAAAAAAAGGTCTAGAAAATGCAGACGAATCCCTAGTGATAGGAAGCAGAGCAGTGACTGCCCAGAGATGGGGGAACAGCAGGGTTTGGGGGACGAGATGACAAAGGGGCGTGAGGAAACTTTTGGGAGCGATGGATCTGTTCATTATCTTGGCTGTGGACACGTTCTCATGGGTGTATACAGATGTCAAAAGTTATCAAATTGTACACTTCATTTTTTAAAAGATTTTTTTTATTTATTTGAGAGGGAGAGCATGAGTGGGGGTGGGGCAGGGGGGGCAGACTCCCCACTGAGCAGGGACCCCCCCCCAACACGGGGCTTGATCTCAGGACCCTGGGATCATGACCCGAGCCGAAGGCAGACGCTTAACCGACCGAGCCACCCAGGCGCCCCCAGATATGTGATTTGTAGGTATTTTCTACCAGTCTGTGGTTTGTGTTCAGTCTTGTAAGAGTATCTTTCAAAAAAACAGAAGTTTTTTCATTTGGATTAAGTCCAGTTTATCCATTTGTTCCTTTATGGATTGTGCTTTTGGTGCGATATCTAAAAAAATCCCTGCCTAACCCAAGATGACAAGATTTTCTTCTGTGTTTTCTTCTAGAAGTTTTACAGGTTTAAGTTTTATACTTAAGTCTGTTTTAGATTAATACTTTTATAAGACACAAGGTATGGCTCAGTGTTCCTTTTTTTTCTTTTTTTACAGAACATTTGTTGAAATGAGTATCCTTTTTCCACAGAATGGTCTTTGAACTTTTGTTGAAAATCTGCTGTCCATATTTGTGTGGGTCTATTTCTGGGCTCTTTATTCTGCTCCATTGATCTATTTGTTTGTCTTTCCGCCAATTCTACATTATCTGGATTACTGTTATCTTTATGAGCCTTGGAATCAGGTGGTATGAGACCTCCTCCTTTGTTCTTCTTCAAAGTTGCTTTGGCAATTCTATGTGTATCCCAATTCCATTTGAATTTTAGGATCAGTGTGTCAGATTTTGCCCAAAAAGCCTGCTGAAAGTTTGATTGGGATTGCATAAAATCTACAGATCAGCGTGAGGAGAATTAACACCTGAACAGTATATATATATTTTTTAAGATTTGTTTGTTTGTTTGTTTGTTTGTTTTGAGAGAGAGAGAGAGCACACGTGCACGTGCATGAGTGGGGGAGAGGGGGAGAGGGAGACGGAGGGAGAGATCTCAAGCAGGCTCCACACCCATCGTGGATCTCACCACCGTGAGATCATGACCTGAGCCAAAATCAAGAGTCAGACGCCCAACTGACTGATCCACCCAGGCGCCCCCAAACAGTATATTTTTCTCATGGAGATAAAAGTCACTACCATAACCTTCACCATTTTAAAGTGTACTATTCAGTGGAGTCTCGTACATTCACAAGGTTGTGTAACCATCACCACGACCAAACAAATCCCAGAATGTTTTCATCCACCCAAAAAGAAACCCCATCCCCATTAACCGTTATTCCCCACCCTCCATTCTCCCAGACCCTGGCAAGCCCTCATCTACTTTCTGTCTCCGTGAATTTGCCTGTTCTGGACCCTTCCATGTAAATGGAATCCTACAACATGTGACCTTCTGTGTGTCTGGCTTTTTTTGTTTTGCATAATGTTGTCAAGGTTCACCCACATCTTAACAATATTGAGTTCTACAGCACCTACGTAAATGGAGAGATATGCCAGCCTGGGGCACTGCAGAAACCACTTTTTAGAATTAAACCCCTGAAATCAGCTTTTGAAACATATATGTTTGCTTATTCTTTCTCAAAGTAAACCATGTGATTCATTTCCAGTTAACTGAGGGGATGGCTGGCTGGAGTTTCTAAAATCACTGAATTTAGAACTGACAGGAAACAGAAAATGTGTAGTCAAGAGGTTGCAAACCAAGTTGCCCAGAAGCCAACTTGGCAATCAGCTGTGTTTGTGTGGCCTCTGCAGGATGTCATTAATATGTGAGCCAACACTTCAGAATTTAGGAGCTTTCACAAAAAAATTCTTTAAAAACTCAGACGTCTGGTAGACCAGGGCCCACATTCTGCCAGGGTGGGGGATGACTGGGGGAGGGGTGGAGGCTCCTCTGGGGGTCTCCTAGGACCCCGCCACCCCCAGAGGGCATCCGTGACCTCACACCTGCCCCCTTCCCCATCAGCTTACCTGCCTTGCCTGTAGCCGGGTGAATTTGCATCTCCCCACACAGTTCCCACCTCTCCCTTTTACAGGTGAGCCCTGGCTTTTACAGGTGACCTGACTTTCCCAGGGGGACAAACCGCGAGTTAGGGGCAAAACCATAAAGCTGACGTTGAATTCTGTGCTTTTTCCTGCCCCGTAGACACCCCCTCCCACCAGGGTGACCAGCTCATTCTGGTTTGCTTGGGAATTCTCTGGTTTTAGAACACAAAGTTCTGTAGCCCAAAAGCCCTCTCAGTCCCAGGCAAAACAGGGATCATTGGCCACCCTCCCGCTCACTCCCCACCCTCTTCCCCCCACCAAAAAATGAAATAAAAATAAGCTGAAAATTGTCTAAAGTGCCGAGCCAGACACTGTCCTCATCAGCACCACCGTACCTGCTCCCCCTCCAAGCAGTGTGCGGGGTCCCTGTGGCAGTGGCTGGGTGGGTCCCACCCGTCCTGCCCGTCCCGAGCCTCCTGGGGCCTGAGTGGAGGAGCCTGGCGCAAGGCGGGCTCGGCTCGCGGACACCTTCGCTGCCAGATGGCAGAGCGCACCTCTGTTTGCGGTTAGGGGGCTGCCTGCGCTCGGACCCGAGCAAGCCCACGATGAAAGCTGGGAAAAGAACATCGTTAGAGACTTTTCATAGTTTCCCAAGTAAATATTACACTCACTGCTGCTTGAATTACTAATGCCTTGGAAGCGGAGGCCGAAATCTGTTCCCAAACAGACTCCTCTTTTTTTTCCTCTGTCACCTAGGCACTCGGCATTGTTGTCGAATTGTTTTCCTGGGCTCACTCACGGCTCAGAACATTCCCTCGGAGTGACCTCTTGGCACCCCCGCGAGCCCGGATCATTTCCCAGCGCCTCCGCGCTAGCTCCTGATCCAGCAGGCAGCCTGCCTCGGGGCAGGTGACCCCCAAGTCCTGTGATGTGGCCGCAGAAAGGGGAGCAGTGGAATGGCAGCCCCAGGTCTTCTGCAAGGAGACAGGGCTTCGAACGGGCCGCTGCAGACAGAAGACAAGGGCCCTGCCCCGCACGGCCCCTCCCGGCCCCCACTGTGGCATTCAACTTCTTCCTCGGCCGCCTGGAGACCAAAGGGCCCTTGGGTCTTCACTGTCTTTATTACTGCTTATAAAAAGCTAGTAAACAGATGGTTTGGTTTAGAGAAGTATGCAGCCAGGGTTATTAAACAGAAAGAAAGCTGAGGAATGAGGGAGGAAAGGGAAAGCAAGCAGGCTTGTACATGCAGGGATGGTGACAGCTCGTAAATCCCAACACCGCTCGTTCTGCCTGCGTCTCTGGTTGGGGCTACCCTGTCCACACCAAGCCCGAAAGAAGCCCCAGTTAGACCCACCTCACGCAGAAGACGCCCTCCGCCCTCCTCGGCGTCCCCCTTCCCGTGTGTTGTCCCACACATACTTGTGAGCTTGGGATCAGATGAGCCCATGCCACTTGGGGCCGGAGGACGCATATGTGGGCTGCCCTCTGGGGAAGCTGGTCACGCAGTAGATGGCCATGGGAGAGAGGACCAGGCCGTAAGGGGGAGGGGCTGAGCAACCTCAGACCCCTCCCTGCAGTAAGAAGTACCAAGACCACAGATCTCCCGCAGGGACAGAGAGGGCCCTGGGGACAGACGGCTTGGTTACGTACCTGGGAGTCACCCCGACTAGAATAAAGCTGCCAGCCCACCTGAGTCCTGAGAGCCTTCCCGAGAGGACAAGCCCAGGACATGTGGGCTTAGGACTGGACTGCGGGATGGAGGCCCAAGTATCGAGGAGGTAAATGGTGCCTCCTCCATGCTCTAGGGACACCCTTGACACACCGCGGTGCCAGGATTCAGTGTAGCACGTGGGTGGGGGCAAAGGGAGAAGAGAGGATCGGGGTGTGGCACCACCTTCTTGTCAGCTGGATACTACTGCAACCCAGCTGCAGAGGGACCTTGTCCCACGTCCGAGAGAGAGAGAGAGAGAGAGAGAGAGAGAGAGAGGCCACGAACGGTGGAGGGAAGCGAAACATAACTCCTCGGGATCTGCTAGCATCCCAGGAGAGCGGGGCCTGTGTGCTTAGATCTTACCCCAGGATCCCCAAACGGGGGGGGGGGGGATGGGGGCAGAGGTTTATACATCTTTCACTTCAGCTAAAGCAACATATACAGAAATCAGACAAAGGTGGGGCTGCCAAGGAGAGGAAGAAGGGCCCCAGGCAGATACAGATCACAGAGACAGGACAAGGTCGGCTGAGGGCAGGCAGAGGGATCTCAAGGTGGTGCGGCTCCCCGGGGGACCACTGGTGTGTGGGGCTCAGCGAATGGCTTGTCATCAAGAGTCCAACAAAAGAGGGATAGCAAGCAAGAGTAAACACTGACAAACTTCTATATGCCTTTTTCCCTTTGTTAGGTTTGTCCTATTATAGTTTGTGAAATGCAGTTTTGTTGACGCTAATGATAAAAAAGAAATGGGGGTTTGTATCTTGCATGGCTCTTGTTTCTTCCGTTTCATTTTCTTGAGTATGCGTGGTTCGTGCATTTCACAAAGGCAGGGGTCTGCTATCCGTTGGAAATGTTGAAAGCTGCTGGTCCTTCTCTGCAGAGAGTTTGAGACTCCCTGGCCCAAGGGATATGAAGCAGCAAGAACTTGCCCCTCCCCCCCACCCCCCCCACCCCCGGTCCTGGGACAAAACCAGTGAAATCCATGCAGCTGCAGGGGCCCAAGGCAGCCCCGGTGGTGGAGGGGGGTGGGGGGGTTGGGGGGGGTGGCGCTGACCAGGCAGCCAGGAGCCAGGCCCTCCCCCCAATGCCACAGGGACACATGGGTGTGGCAGCCGCTAGACCCCCTGTCCTGCACCGCCCAGGGGCGATCGGAGCCAGCCCCGCAGGGGAGAGCTTCACTCCCTGCAATGATGCAGGTGCCCCAGCATCCCACCAGAAGAAGTGAGGACTTTGGGGTGGGGGGCCAGGTTCCAGAGACCCCACTGGCCGGGCTCGACATGGCTCTGCTCTCCCCCTCCTTTCTCCTTCCCTGAACATCAAGTGGAAACCCAAGTTACCTGGGCACAAGGGGAAAGGATGCTGTGCCTTTCATTTTTAAATCAAGACTCTGCCCCCCGCGCCCCCCATCCTATATATGCTTTCCACTTCCTGTCTTGACAGCCACTGGCCTGTGGGTCAGGGAAGGTGCCTTCCCTTCGTGCTCTCCTCCCCCTAGCTGGTGGCGAGAAGGGGGCACTCGAGTCTCTCAGTAACTAAAAATGCTGTTGGCTTCAATCCAGGAGAGAACATAGTGTATGATTCCATTTACACGAAGTACAAAAACAGGCAAAACTAAGCTACGCTGCAAGCAGCTAGCATAATGGTTACCCTGGGGGTAGAGTAATGAGGAGCGGGGACCAGGGGGCCTTGCGGGGGGCTGCTCACGTGCCGTTGCTGAGTCCGGGTGCCGGTGAAAGGGTGCTTCAGTCTGTGACCCCAAACTTGGCCACTTACAAAGCTTGTACACTTTCTTCATGTATATTAAATTATCAATAAAAGGTTTGAAAAGCCTTTTGGCTCCAAGCATAACAACAAAAGTAAAATAAAATACGGGGACAGAGGTGTGCTCGACTTTATTCCGCTTGCATGAGAGGCACAGAGCCGTAGGACCACGGGAAAGAACACTTACCCTGGAAGGGAAGCTGGGATCTGTTTTTTGGGTCATTGTTTTCCCAGGTGGTTGGGAGGTGGTGGGGGGCATGGTTGACTCATTTGCCTTGCTCCTCCTCCCGCTCCGTCCCCACCATGTGGGGCTGGATGGGGACCAAGGGCTGGAGGGTTGGGACTGTTCCTTTGGTAATGTTTAAATATTGGCTTCAAGTTATGATGGTAAAATAAATAAGCAGGAGCCTTGGGGAGCTCAAAGTGGTCCAGCCCATTGTTCCAGAGCCCCACTCAAAGCCCATGCACCAAACTGGCTCAGCTCGCTCAAGTCTTTAGCTCTCTCCAGCAAGGACAGAACGTAGGTTAGGGGCTGCGTGCGCCCCGGACGCCAGGGACCCATCCTCCGTGCTAGATGGCCTGTCCCAATAGACTCTCCTAAAATTCTTGTTCATGGTGGTCCGGCAATATAGTGGCCAAGAACCCAAATCCAAGGCCTGGGGAAAACTTTCTCCATCTTGGAAGGTGGGGTGCGCACAGAGGGAGTTCGCAGAGCTAACACCACTGCTGCGGGTAGCTGTGCTTGCCTTCAGAAGGCAAGGGCAAAGAAAACTGAGTTGTTTCTACAGGGTACATCCAGGCACCAGGAGCAGGGTCCTTGAGATTCACAGCAGCAGCCAAGAAGATGAGGCCTCCGGTCTGGGAAGCAGAACAGCGCTTTGCCCAAGATAAATCCTTAATGCCAATCCCTTGCTCTCCCCACGAAGGTCTCTGACTGGGAGGTGTATAGCAAGTACTGGGCTCCTCTGGGCCTCAGTTTCCCCGTTTTTAGAGATGGAGGCAGGAGAGAATGGGACACCCGCCCTGGGAACACATCCCTTTGACGCTCATCCCGGCAGGCTTGTGGCAGATGTGCAGCGCGTAATCCAGGGTTTACGATCCGGCTGCCCTCGGGGAAATGGAAACTTCGCCTTGCCCATTCCAAACGCATCCAAATAATAAACCTCCACCGAAGTCTTGGCTCAGAAGATCTGCTTGTCCTGCTGTGTGTGCAAGGGAGGAGAGAGCAGACACACTTGGGCAGGGGCGAGGAGGGGGGACAGATCCCTCTGGGCAACGTTGAGCGCTGGGCGGTGCTGGGAGGGGCCCTGAGTGTGGGACAACCAGCATGAGGTCACGCTGTCCTCCCCCTAGGATGTGATGTGTCAGCCGGCCGCGATTGGCCTGCAAGCCATGATTCATGGCGGTGAGCATTCCTCCCACAGACCTCAACCCTCAGCCTGCTGCTACCCTTCCCAGCCGCCTCCTTGTTTTCTCTCCCTCCGGCTCTGCCCTCCTAGGGCTCCAGCCTCAGGCAGCCAGCAGGGCGTGGGGCGAGACAATGCACCCCCGGGGCTGGATGACGCTCCTTCCGACGTGCCGGTCCTCCGCAGGGCCCCAGACAGCACTGTGATGATCGTGGACGTTCACTGAACACCTGCTATGTCCCGTGTGTGTCAAATGCTTTCAGTGGTAACTGGCCTTTGAGGGCGTGTTTTGTTTCGCAGGGCTGCCCGTGACAAATTACCTCAAACTGGGTGCTTAAAACGGTTCCCTCGGTTCAAGAGGCCACAAGTCAGAAATCAAGGTGTCAGGGGGCCCATGTGCCCTCCAGAGGCTCCAGGGGAGAATCCTTCCCGGCGTATTCCATCGCCCGGTAGCCCCAGGTATTCCTTGGCCTTCGGCCACACCATGCACTCTCTGCTTTGTCTTCAGATGGCCTTCTCCCCTCTGTGCATGGCTCTGTGTGTGTCCTCTCCCCTTAGAAGGACACCAGTCACCTAAATCCAGGGTGATGTCACAAGGAGATCTTCAACTAATTACAAAGACCCTATTTCCAAATAAGTTCACATTCTGAGGGTCTGGGTGGATGTGAATTTGGGGATCCCCTTTTTACAGATGAGCAAACGGTACCAGCAGAGTGAAGTGGTTATTCCCGAGTCCTTCTGCCAGTAAACGGTAGAGTCAGGATTCAAACCCATTCCACATGGTCCCACGACCCACTGTTTTACCTGTGTCAGAACCCGACATCTGCAAGAATGCCCACCCTGCACATCCAAGCAGGAGGGGGACCAGGTGGGAAATCTCAGCTTTTGCGAGCAAAGCATGGTCCCATACTCCCATCATTCTCCAGCTTCAGTTATGGACGAATCCCCAAAAGGGGTTTGTAAAATCACTTGCCAGTTCTGACCCAGTTGGCTGGTGGGGAGAGGCGAGCCACAGTCTGCACTGGAAGAAGGGCCCTGAACCCCACGGGACTCGGTGAGGGCAGGTACAGACGGGTCCAAGACCATGTCCTGAATCCCTGAAGCATCCATTGAGACCAGACCCTGGACTGGAGATCAGCCCGTCTCCAGCTCAAGGTAAGAGCAGAGCATACAGCTCAGCCGAAGGGCCCGGTGCCCTCGTCCACGCCAGACGAGCCCAGTGCCAGGCCTGCGAGGACCAGAAGTCCTCTTCTGCTGAGCAACCCGAGGGGAGGTTTGGATTCAAACTCCCATTCCTGGAGGAGCCAATGCAGGCTCATTCTGGGAGAGCCCCAAGGCAGCTCTGGGCTCTGCCCAAACCCCAGCATGGAGGATTTGATTTGGAAAGGCCCAGAGAGTGAGCCAAAACCCTCTTTTCCCTTTATAATCCAGTGCAAATAGCTCTTCCCAGGGACTAGCCCTCTCTCATGCTGGAGTCACACACGCACCCTCAGTGCCAAGCGTCTCTCTGCCACTGGGGACCCCAGCCTCGCCCCGCGCGCAGCACAGCGCCCTCCCACCGCCCAGAGCCGCGAGGAAAACAGGTACAGCTGGTGAACAAGACGTCCTTGGCATCTCACTGGAGCTTGCTTGACCAGCTTTCATGAAAGTACATGAGCTCAGCTTCCGGACCAGCCACCCTGTTCCCACGGCCCCTGCGGTGGGCAGTGGCCCTGTGGGCGACCATGCCTAGAATTGCCTCTGGCTTACGATCCACTGCAGGCCCCAAACCCTCTGAGGTCGAAGAAGGGAGAAAGCAGGAAGAAATGGAGCCTCCCCGACCAGGAGGCCCTGTGGAATGACGGAGCATCCCAGGATGCCTTTCTTTTTTTACTAAGGTGAGATTCACCTAACGTAAAATTAACCATTGTTGTGGGATTTTTTTAATGTTTTTATTTATTCATGAGAGTCAGAGAGAGAGAGAGAGAGAGAGAGAGGCAGAGGCAGAGGGAGAAGCAGGCTCCCCGCCTAGAAGGGAGCCCGATGCGGGACTCGATCCCAGGATCCTGGGATCATGACCTGAGCTGAAGGCAGACGCTTAACCATCTGAGCCACCCAGGCGCCCCTAAAATTAACCATTGTAAATGAACAGTTCAGTGGCGTTTAGTAGAGTGCTTATTCACAGTGTTGAGCAACCACCACCTTTACTTACCTCCCAAACGTTGCTTCTCCCTAAAAAGAACCCCCTGCTTCTCCCTGCCTTCTTCCTTGCCCCTGGCATCCACCAATCTTCATCCTGTCTCTATGGACTCACCTCTTCTGGACACTTCCTATAAATGGAACCATACTGTATGTGACTGGACATCTGCCATTTTCACCTGCCTGGCACCCCAATTCCCTTCTCCTGATCAGAGCACCTGCATTTTACTTTAGGGAAGTCATCCCACCCCCCGCCCCTCAATCCATGGGGCTGCCTGCCCCCCGCCCAGTCCCCTGCTTGCATGTGGCAAGCGACCCAAGCTTTGCAAATTGGGTGCCATGACTGGTTCAAGAATGATCTCACGACTCACTCCCAGCCAGTGAGAGCAGCCGCGGGACGCACGCTGGAGCAGGCTCAGTTGGCAGGACGGGAGCCCGGAATTGCTGGCATCCATCTTTGCCACCTACGCGGCCAGTGCCCACCTGAGAACGGAGCCCACACAGGAAAGCGGGGAAAAGGCGGAGTTCCTGCCAACACGGGCTGAGCCCCTGGATTCAGCTCTTCCTGAAGGCAGAGCTGTCCTGGGACACGGCCCTTTTTGAAAGCTGATAACCCCCGTATGTGCTCAAAGTTTGGCTGAAACTGGGTTTCTGTGACCCACAACTGAGAGAAACCTGAACAATACACGTGGCAGAGGTGAGTCCGTTTCACTCTCCTGTCTTTGCGTCTCCCCAGCCCTTGTGGAATAAAATACAGCTCCTTAGCAGGGAGCATGCGGCCTTCCTGATCCGGCCCTTGCCCCCCTCCCTCTTCATCCTTGCACAGTCCAGCTCTCATTTAATATGCCAGCCACAGAGCTCACTCACGCACACGCGCGCACACACACGCACACGAAGCTTTTTCCTGCCTTTGCGTCCCTGCTCTTCCTGTCTCCTCTGCCCAGAACGCTCTCATCACCCCCAGCCCGACCCCCGAATGCTTACTCATCCTTTATCACTCGGTTCAGGCATGACCTCCTCCAGAAAGCCTCCCCTGACTAAGCGCCCCACCTCTCCTCCAGCTGGAAGCCGTGTCCTGGGCTCCCCACAGCCCCGTGTGTGGCTCTGTCACAGCACCTGACCGCGAGTTGTTTTTAATGACCTGTCCCTGCTTCCTCCTGCCCCCCAACAGGGCCAAGGGGGCAGGGTCCTTCAAAGCCACGTCTGTGCCTGGCTCGCTGCTGCCCGGCACCATGCTCGGGCCATAGCAAGGCCTCTACACATGAATGAACCCAATGCCATGGAAGACGGCTTGGAGAGAGAGTTTACTTTCCAAGTTTCTCCCAAAAATAGTTTACGTTTACACCAGCAGCCCTCATTCAGGCAAGCGTCAGCTCCATTCTGTCCTGTACTTGAGAGTGCAATTTCTAATATTTCAGCAATTGGTCATTTTGCCTTGGCTGCAATTGGACTCTGGGGCCACGCCCTCCCTGAACCCCGCTGTGCAGGGATGAGGAGAGATGGGCTTGCTTGCCAGTGGTGGCTCACAGGGAGGCCTCTGGCACCCACTGCTGACGGTGGGGCACACAGAGGTCTCCCCCCAGCCCAAATGATCCCCTTCAGGCCTTTAAGCACCCCCCCCCAAAGCCTATCTAATGCTTCTGATTGTGGTCACATGAGTGTTTTTAAATATGAGACCCCGAAGGCTGTCAGGGGAAGTCATCCATTGTCTGTCCCCCCTTCCTCCCCGGGTGGTTCTGATTTGCAGACCGGCCAAGGCAGTGATGTTAGGCCTCTTGCCAGCCGGCTCCACGGGCTTTGATTCAGTGTCTGGGCCTCCATGAGCAGAGAGGAGCTCAGAAGGTGGGACACGGAGCCTCCCCGGCACATTCTTTATTTCTGAGGCTCCCAGAAGGGACCAACCCCTCCGGATGCCAATGAAGGTGTGAACAGCTGGGGTGGGGCTGAGCTGGATGACTCAGGGCTGCTTTGGGAACCGGCTGTCCAGAGAGCGCCCAAGCCAGAGGTGAAGATTCACAGATGCCTTGACCCGAGCTGAAGGCAAGATGAGTTATGGCTCCTGGGACAATCTCCTTCCTCTGCCAGTCCTACCGTTTACTTTTCAGGGAGCAGAAGTTGTCTCTCTGGACACTCCCTGCCTCCAGGAGCTGCTAGGCTTCTGAGCCAGTCTGCAGGTTTAACTTCCCAGGATCGGCTGCACACCCGGCCCCTGGAGTTATAATAACCCGGTCCATGCAAGGACTTTATCAAGAAGAACGGATCCCAGGCTCTACTGGGGGAACCCACCATTGGCTGAATGTCAACAGGGCCTGGCTTCTGTCCAGGGGTCAGCAGGTCAGGGCCGGGGGGGCCGGAAGCCCTGTCCTCCGGGAAGCTGCTCACCCTCCAGCTGCCTCCCTTCCTGGGGCACCTGCACCTCCCAACCTGCCACACACTGCCCCTGGTGCCATTCAGCACCCTTGCACGTCCCCAGCCGGACCCAGCCGCCGCAACACTCCCCCCCTCCCCGGGGCCTGCTGACAGGAGAGCACCCAGACCCAGCTCTGAAAGTTTTGGGGAGATTACCGTGGAAGATTGCTTCTCAGGGACTCCTTTTTTCAGGAATAGTCTATTAAGTTGGGGAGAAGGGTGGTGTTTCACTCATTCGTTTTTCCACCAACATTCATCCAGAGCCTAGTAGGAGCCAGGCTCTGTGCTAGGTAATGCCCACCCTGGAGCCAATCACAATAAATTAAAAACAGCTAAGCACGAGAAGAGCACACTGATAAAGTGCTCTGGGACCTGGGAGAGTACCGAGAGCCAGAGTCCCTCTGAGAGTCCCCTCCTTTGTTTGGTTTATGTAACAAGGGCTTACAGAACATTCTGTGCCAGGCATTGTTCTAACAACAAATGCTAAGCCATTTAATTATCTTAACGGCTTTATGTGGGACCAGGATTACCACATTTTATAGAAGCTGGGGAAGCAGAGGCACAGAGAGGTTGAGTAAGTTGCCAAAGGTCACACAGCTGCTAAGTGGTAGACACAAACAGCGGTCTGGCTCAGGTCCCTGTCCTCAGCGCCTGTGAAGGCTGCTTCTGCGGATGGAGGGGGGCGGGCGGGGGGTGGGGGGGTAGGGATGTCTCTCTGGACGAATTCACACCAGCTGCGGTGTCCTCAGAGAGCAAGCTGCCGCGCACAAGCCCATCTTTGCATCTCAGGGCGTCCTGCTTTTCCCGCCCACTCCGGGGTCAGGGGTCAGGGGTCAGGGGTCAGGGCAGCCGGGGCTGGGGTGGGGTGGGGGGCGCTCCCAGGCCATACGGTTCTGCCTCTGTCCTCCAAGCCCTCAGGGGTGAACTCCAGGGGCCTGGGGGTGGGTCGCCGCTGCGAAGCTACGGGAGGTAGGCCTCCTGCCCCAGAAAACAAGGCTTTACGTCTGCCCTTGAATGAACAGTTTGTTCCAGAAGGGAAAAACAAAACAGTGAAACCTGATTCTAGGTAGAGGGAGACCTCCTTCTACCAGCGAGAGAACGTGCTCCCGGGAAGGGCACGCAGCGGGCGCGGCTCCTTCCCCGCCTGCAGCACGGATGACGTCATCAACACCGAGCGGAGGGAATGTTCCCAGCGGCCCACGTGGCCCGCAGCACCTCCCCCCAGAGATTTGTGAGGGAGCCTCGCCGGGCGGGGCCGATCTCCGTCCCTCGTGACGGCCGATTGTGCTGGGGGGGGGGGGAGGAGCTGGAGAAATTCTAGAAGCAGGAGAGGATCACTTTCCAAATGGTCTCTGCCCTCAGGGGCAACTTCTGGGGCAGGAGAGCCCCACCAGCCTGGAGCCCCAATTTCTGTCTTGTTCATGGCTGTGCCTCTCTGACACACCGGATCACAAGGCCCCACGATTTTCCTGTACAGTTTAAGTTCGCAGACCACGCGACCCCTGCTGCTGCCCGCCGAGCTGCCCCGCAGAGCACTGGCGGCCTCGTTCACTGCAAGGAACGCACGTGCCTGCGTCCCAACGACACTTTATTTATGGATCCTGGGATGTGAACCTCCTATCATTTTCCGATGTCATGAACTATTGTTCTGCCTTTGATTTTTTTTTTTTCCTTCCCCAACCATTTAAAAAGGTGAAAACCATTTCAAAATTGCAGGTTATACAAAACAGACGGTGGGTGGGATTTGCCCCCCACCCCCACCCCGCACCGGCTGCCGTTGGGCGTCGTGGTGACCACAACCCTCGGAATCAAACACAGTACGAGGCTCCGGACACCACTGATCAGGGTCCCCTGACCCCCATCTGGACCCCATTTAAAAACGTGCGCACTTCTCAGTTCACCCGCTGAGTGTGCACTTCTCAGTTCATGAACCCGCTCTTGCGGGTTCATCCGGAACATTCTTCTTCCCTTTCCAACATTTGATTTTGTTTTTTAAATAAAGATTTATTTATTTATTTACTTTAGAGAGAGAAAGAGAGAGTGCATGAGTGGGTGGGGCAGAGAGAGAGCGAGGGAGAGGGAGAGAATCACGAGCAGACTCTGCCCTGAGCGCTGAGCGCAGAGCCTGACACAGGGCTCGATCTCACGACCCTGAAATAAATCACAGCCTGAGCTGAAACCAGGAGTCAGACACTTAACCAACGGCGCTACACAGGCACCCCAACACTTGATTGATTTTTTGAGACTCAGCTCAAGGGTTCCACTTCCGGGAAGCCTCTCTTGATACCGAGTCAGGTTTGGATCCTCTTTAACTGCTTGAGGCCCCAAACTAGGCCCTTAATGTGTTGGTTCCTGGGTCTCTGTCATCGGCCTGGAAGCTCTGCAGCGCGGGGTCTAAGCCTGCCATCCCCAATCCTGGCCTCTGCAGTGCCTGGAACAGAGTATGTGCTCCATAAATGCTTGTGGGACTAATTCATCCCCCCTCCCCCTCCTCTTCCTCTCCCAGCCTCTAAGGGCCCGAGGGGTCTTTCTTCCCACACTCTCATCCTTTGTGAGTTCACCCCACAGAGGGCTTTCCGGCCCCCTATGTGGTGACAACTCCCAAATGTCTGTCTCCACTCCCGACTTTCCCCGTGGACCCCAGACCCAGACATCCCGCTTCCCACCAGCATCCCGACCTTCCATGCTGCACACCGGCCCCTCTTGCAGGCTTCCCCAGCTCGGTGGACAGCAGCACCAAGTTCCCTCTTCCCCTCACAGGCCTGGTCAGAAACTCCAGCTGGCCCTGCTTCGAATCCAGGTGGCGCCTTCCTGTCCCTGCCGGTCCCAGCCACCGGCCTCTCACCTGGATGAGCGTGGGGGCCTCTCATCTGGCCCCCTACCTCGGGGTCCTGGCTTGTCCCCCCCGCCCCACGCAGCTTCTCTTCACACAGTGGCCAGAGGGGCCCTATTGCCACAGAGAAGTCACGCCTCAACTCAAACCCTCCCAGGGCTCCCATCTCATGCAGGGGAGTGCTCTGAGTCTGTGCTACTGACACTGGCCCATTACCCCTCACCACAGTCCTGAGGTAGGACCTGAGAAACAAAGGCACAGAGAGGTTAAGTAGCTAGCCCAAGGTCACACAGTAGTGATAAAGCTCAAGGCCTTCAGATGGCCTTCCTGATCACGCCCCTCCCCCCATCCACTCCACCCTTAGCCCCAGGCCACCCAGGCCCCTCCAGGTTTCTTTCTTTCTGTTAAATTTTATTTATTTTTGAATAAGTAATGTAGGCATTGGGGCCAGAATTTCAAACGTACACGAGGGGAATACGTAAGTCTCTCTCCAACCCCTGTCCCCAGCCACTCCTCCCAGAGGTAAACTTCTAGAGTTCATTTTATTGTTTTTTTACGATTTTATTTATTTGAGAGAGAGAGAGAGAGAGCACGAGCAGGGTGAGGGGCAGAGGGAGAGAGAGAAGCAGGCTCCCTGCTGAGTAGGGAGCCCGAGGCGGGGCTCCATCCAGGACCCTGGCATCAGGACCTGAGCCGAAGGCAGATGCCCAACTGACGGAGCCGCCCAGGTGCCCCTAGAGTTCATTTTTTTTTTTTTTTTTTTTTTTGACAGAGAGAAAGACAGCGAGGAAGGGAACACAAGCAGGGGGAGTGGGAGAGGGAGAAGCAGGCTCCTGGCCAAGTGGGGAGCCCGATGCGGGGCTCGATCCCAGGACCCTAGGACCATGACCTGAGCCGAAGGCAGACGTTTAATGACTGAGCCACCCAGGGGCCCCTAGAGTTCATTTTAAAATAGACAAAGAAATATACATCTATAGCAAGTTTAGAAGGCCCTGTTCTCCACTTTGCTTGGCTAAGTGTATCTGTGTACCTTTCCCCTCCTTGCTTCTCAAACACACCAAGCACCCTACACCAGGACCTTTGCAAACTGTTCCCCTTCCGAGAGTGTGCTTCTCCGGGATGTCCACATAGCCCCGCCCCCCTCTTTCGTTGGGTCAGCTCAGAGGTCACCTCGGCAGAGCACTGCCGCTGCGCACACAGCAGAGAACCGCCCCCCACGCCCGATTCCCCTTCGGGCTGTCCCTTCTGCAGGGTCGTCTCACTTCCTGCTCAGGGGCTCCTGCGGCTCACAGTGTGTCCGCAGGGCCTAGACCAGGGCTTGGCACATGCTGGGGGCTCAATAAATACTGGGGAGGAGGCGGTCACTCCCAACAGAGCAGATCCTAGGACTTCGATCTTGTGAAATAGCAACCTATATAAATGAAGGAAGGAAGGAGCAAACGAGTGAATTTGTGAATGGTTAAGTATCAAACTTAGGGTTCTCGCCCTGGCTGCATGTGAGAATCCCCTGGGAGCTTCTAGAAACAAGGAGGCCCGGACCTCACCCCAGACTAATGTGAAGCCGAATCTCCAGGGAGTGCAGCCTGAGCATCCTTGGGTTTGAAAATCTCTGCCTCCCACTCCACCTCGTTCAGATGCACAAAAGGGGTCCAGAACAGCTGACCGACCGACCACCCCTGGGGCTCCCGATCCAGGAGATGAAAGGAGTGTCCTCTGTCTTATCGTCCAGTCTCATGTGGCAGCGTCAGGTAGCAACCATGAGAGGGGGCAGAGCGGGCTTGGCGGGACACGGCTTTGAAACCGCGTCAACACTGTCTTCCCAGGAAGGGAAGGCACAGAGCCCACACCCTCGCCACTCCGTGTGGCCCACGGACCAGCCGCGTCGGATCCCCTAGAAGCCTGTGGGAAACGCAGCCTCCCAGGCCCTCCTCCATAAAAGTCTGCACCTTCTCCGTTGCTCCAGCAGTGCCTGGCACATTCGAGCCCCTGCGGCTCTGTGCTGGCACATGTCCTAGGCGCAGGGTCATCCCACCCGGTCCCTGCGTCCCACACACACCCTCCCAGGGTGCTGGGGCTGCCCCTTAAAGGGCCTCACTTTCCTCACCAGCAAATGAGGGGACCAGAGAAGATGATCCAAATGTTTCTGCTTCAACTAGTAGCAGTGTATAGACCAGGGCACCAACAGGCAGGGCACTGCCTCGTCAGCCAGAAATAATGAGGCTGCGTGACCTGAGGTGTGAGGAACCAGGGAAAGTCAAGGACACCGGCCCGGAAAGAACCGGCAAATGTCTGCTCAGCCCCAACCAGAGGCTGGAAGTCCACCGGTCAGTTACCAGGGGGAGCATCTCGTCCATCGGCCCGTCGTTGCCCACCCTGGGCTCTGCCAGCCGACCCCACCCGCCTGCCCCTCCTTGCTGAGCTCTCCCCCGAGCTGGGTCCGTGGGCCCGAGCCCGTCTGCAGCCCCGGGAGCCGGGCTGCACACCCGCCACAGCGTTCCCAGGCAAATCCCAGGCAAACCGGGGAGAGAGGCTGGGAGCTGGAGCTCAGGCGAGGCGTGGGGAGGCGGCCGCTGCCTGCACAGCACTGCCTAAGGCTTTGATCTTGCAGAGTGTTCGCTGTCAAGCCAGGGAACACGTCCGCGGCCCCTGGGATGCTATTATTCTCCCCCTCGGGCTTTTTGCCCAGGACCGGTCTTCATGCTCAGCCTGTCACTTCCTCTTCGTGACATCCCAGCAGCGCCCCTCCCAGACGCGCCCGAACCTCTCCCCACATCTAGGCCCCTAACACCTGCCAGCCGTGCCTCGGCTCCCCGAAACCGGCGCGCCCGCCACCACGCCGCCCTCTCTCCCGCTCCTCAAGGTTCCCTCCAAAACCGCCCCTGACCTCGGTGTGTGAAGACCCAGAAGAAAATCCCCCAGATAAGAAACAACTTCTTATTTCCAAGGGTGCTATTTTTGGGCCAGTACTTCTCACGGGCCCGACTGCAGACACGATTTTGGCCAGACTGAGCATATTTGTGATACTCTGAGGGTTTCTGCTCTCTCTCTGAGCACGGGTTTCCCCCCTCTCCTGGCCCACCTCTCTGCCCTTTCCAGATGCTCTTCATCAAGCTGTGAGAAGAAACTGATTGGGTTATGATTTCTCAGTTTCTGCCTAAAGCACATGCAACTGGAGGCACAAAGTGTGGGCCTCAGGGGGTAATCCTGGAGCCCTAGGCCCGTCCCTCCCCCCCCCCCCACACACACACCAGTCATTCCAGCAGCCTGGGGCCCCTGCAAATGTCAGTGGAGCATCTCCCACGGGCCAGGGAATATTTCATTTGAAACAACCATCCTAGGGGGATTCACGACCGCCATCACAGGGAGGAAAAGCTAGGTTTGGGCAGGTGTAGACAACCAAACATGGCTGTATGGTCAGCAAGTAGGGCTGGGATTTGAACCCAAGACCTTACCTTTCCCATGGAAGCGGCAATCCCTCCATGCTCACATCTGGACCCTAAGGCTCCGGTCCTTCTGGTAACAAGGGAATTATATTCCACCTGCTGCTGCCTCCAACTGAAAGGACAGAGTTGCTGTTTACAGGGGTCAGGAAGTCTGCGGGAGGAGCAGGTTTGGATGGGAGGGTGAGAGTTATTTTGCAGAAGTTAGGGCTGAGCTCCCTTACAGGGCATCCCAGCAAGGTTCTGAGGCAGGTGGATGCGGGAGTCTGGCCTCATCAGACAGAAGAGCAAGCCCCAGCTGGCAAGACAAGGCCTGAGGGAGGTCGTCAGTGATCTGGTCAAGAGTGAATTCAGAGGCACGGGGAGGGCAAAAGGCTGCCCGGAGCAGGTTTTGGATCCTGCTCCTCATCACAGTTCTAGAACGAGTCCTCAGATGCTCCAATTTCCCTGGCTCCTCAGTTTCTATCTTCCTCGGTCACCATGTAATGATTCTGAAGTATGTGGCTCACTGGTCAATGGCAGATGTGCGGTGCTGTCAGTCACCACTGCCATCTACCTCCACCACATCTCATCCCCTCCCCCGAAGCACCCCACGCCCATGAGCTGTCACTCCCCGTTCCCACTCTCCCCGGCCCCCAGCAACCACTAATCTACTTTCCATCCCCACGGATTCACCTGACCAGGACATTTCAGATCAACAGAGGAGTCCCACAACACGGGGCCTTTTGCCTCTTTTGACACAGTGTTCTCAACGTTCACTCGTGTATCCATACTTCATCCCTTCCTACGGTGGAATGGCATTCCCATGCTATGGATGTGCCACCCTTCGTTTATCTATCCCCTTGTGGATGGACATTTGGGTTTTCCCCACTTGTTGGCTACCATGAATGATGCTTCTACGAATATTTGTGTGCAAGTGTTTGCACAGACATGTGGTTTCAATTCTCTTGAGTCTGTACCCAGAAGTGGCATTGCTGGGTCATAGGGTGACTTGATGTTTAACTTTTTGAGGAACCGGCAGGCTGTTTTCCACAGTGGCTGCACCATTTTACAATCCCCCAGCTGTGTGTGAGGGTGGTCAGGCCTTTCTGAACTGTAACTTCTCATCACCCTGATCTCATTCCTTGTGTGTGCCCACGTGTGTGGGTGGGGGGTGTGATCCACCGAAGTGGACCCTAACTCTTTAGACTCTAACTTTGGAGAAGTCCGTTTCATTGAGCAGGCCATAGATTATCATGGCGGTCTGTGACTTCCATGTTCTGGACCAAGGTCTCTGAAGGAAGGGGCAGGAGGTCCCAAGGAGCCCCCCAAATGCTCTCACTTCCAGGGTGGGAGAGAGAGAAGCATACTTACTCATCAAAACCACAAAGGAATGTCCAGAATAGAGAAATCTAGAGACATAAAGTAGATTGGTGATTACTCAGGGCTGGGGGCAGGGCACGGGACGACAGACAGGGTAATAGCTAAAGGGTACACAGTTTCCTTTTGAAGTGATAAAAAATTCTCACATTGACAGAGGTGATAGTTTCATGTATCTGCCTATACTAAAAACAAATGAATTGTACACTTGAAATGGGTGAATTGTATGACATGTGAATTATATCCCGCAAATAATTGTTAAAACACACACACACGAGGGA